>NW_026880320.1:0-312072 GCF_032173495.1 Musca vetustissima
TAAGAATGCGGTTAAGAACAAATTTCTCGATTTTTTTGGATGTTCTTATATCCGTGGTCTACTGTACAATTACTTTTTGCCGGGTTAACCTTTATGAGGTTTTTAGTTGGCATATATGCAATGAAATTGACAATTTAAATCCACTTCATTTACTAAATTCAGTACAATGTAAACGTGTCATTAGAACAAAATATCCAGTACTTTGAAATTATTAATAATTCATTCGAATTTTATCGTAAAGCCACAGCAAACCAAATGCTATTTGATGCCCCTCCACAATTTGTAATCATCCAATAACAAAAAGTCCGGCTGATATTGATAATGGAAGATATTAAGTTCGTTCGTTTACTCAATAATTTGTACAAATTATTACAAAATGTTGTTTCTTATACCCAAAAGTCCAGAAAAAAAGAGATTGAATTTAGAAAGCCTATTTGACAGTTGTGTTACTGAGTATTTGCAAATTCTTACAAGGAAAATTTACTCAGTAAGAATTTTCTTGTACCATCAGCTGATATTTAATCAGCTGTTGCGTCAAAATTGTTTGTTGTTTTAATCAGCTGTGTCGATACAATCTTTTTACTAAATGTTGTTCGTTTACTTTTTGCAATTTTCTCTCTTGAGAACGAAAAATTCGTATTTACTCTCTGCAAATTCTTACTAAGTAAATGCTACCGGGAAATTAAACGAACGAACCTATTGTCGTTTCATTGTTGGAACTTAACTTCAACACATCCGTTCTTTTATTCGTATTAGGCGAGACAAAAATAATTTTTGTCGCGGGTCTTTCCATTTAAACTCTTTTTTTTTGCCCTATAAATCATTTAAAGTCCCAATCAGCTTATCAGATTTCAACAAGTTCAAATTTAAATACTATGAACCCGTTATTATTAAATCGAATCATATGTTACATATATGAATATTTAAAGCACACTATTATTATTATACAATATCTGACATAGCATATTAGCTAAAACTATTAATCATTTTTCATAATTTGTTTAATTTTTCGTTTTTATTTTTTTTCTTCTCCACATTCACTTAAAATACATTGATAGATTTAAATTTTCTTCATTTCTTTATTTCATTTTTTTAATAATTTCTTTTCGTTTTTTTAACACACACAGACACATCAAATTTGCTAATTACTTCGATCTTCATTTCGGGCAAAATACGTTAGATCCACAAATTTTATGTTGACGCCCATGACACGCGATAATTTACGAAATACATCTCCATTTTCGACAGATGCCGATGTCGATGCGCGACATTTCAATTCGTACATTTCAATGGTAAAAACAATACTGAATGGAATTGTTTGAATTGATCATGTTAAACTTTGTTATCTTCGAACCGCAACAATCATTTTTTTCTATTTTGTATTTCTTTTTTTTCGCTTTGCTTTTGCTAAAATTTTCTTTGCGTTGGGTGAATTATTTGCGCATACATATATGTGTACTGATATGTACGTAAAATGTTTATGTATGGATATGTTCAGCTAATTAACCCAGTAAACATTTTTTAACGATATTTGTAAATACATAAGGTAAGTACCATGGAACAATAAATAGGTTGTCCATTTAGCGCAGCTGTTGATTTGATCAACTGTCAAAGTGCATAATTTCTACTTGAATTCCATGATGCAATAATAAGGTGATGTATCAAAACAAAAACCTTTTGTCTCGACCATCTGTCAATTTTTTCCTTATAATATTTCACATGGTTGCCAACAGTGTAAATCGAATTCAAGTAGAAATTACGCACTTTGACAGTTAATGGAGCTGCGCTAAAAGGACTATCCATGGCACAATAAACAGGTAGTCCATTTAGCGCAGCTGATGTCTCGATTAACTGTCAAAGTGCGTAATTTCTACTTGCATTCAATGTGCAATGCTGCCAACAATGTGAAATATTACATGAAAAAATTTTACAGAAGATCGAGACAAAAACAAATGTTTTTGTTGTGATACATCACCTTATTATTGCATCATGGGATGGGACTACCCAAGATCTATTAATAAGGTCACCAAGGTAGCAATCGAAATCGGAAAACAGCTGTTTTTTTCTCAAGTCTAATGTCAAAAATGTCGACTTTGTTTACGTTTTCATAATGGAAGTCAATTCATAATAATTTATTTTGATAGCAAACTTGAATGGCGCAGATATACAGCTGGTCTCCCTGGGTGACCTTATTTATAGGCCATGGGACTTCAGATTTATGTGCCATGTTTAATCCGATGTGCAATGTTGCCATCTACGTCAAAAAAAAATTGTAAAGAAAAATTTGACAGATGGCCATCATTACCTAATTATTGCATCATGGTAGATATATAAGGTAGCCGCATCGACGAATTCCTACAACAAACATCGGTTGTTGTATTTTGATATGTCAAAAATATTTTGCTAAAAAAAACAGATTCATAAGCTTTTTTTACACAAATTCTTGTAGAAAATGATAATACAAGTATTAAAAATTTGGAGATTTTCATTTATAATTTTGTTTTTTAATTTTTTTGGTTCTATATTACAACAACATTTTTGACATTTATTTGCACCAACAGCTGGGCCGATGCGGCTACCTTATTGAATATACCTTGGTACATACCATGGCACAATGAATAGGTAGTCCATTTAGCGCAGCTGTTGTCTTGATTAACTGTCAAAGTGAGTAATTTCTACTTGAATTCGATGTGCAGTGTTGCCAATCATTTGAAATATTATCTGTCAAAATTTTCCTTATAATATTTCACATGGTTGGCAACCTTGTACATCGAACTCAAGTTAAATTACTAACTTTGACAGTTAATCGAGACATCACCTGCGCTAAATGACTACCTATTTATTGTGCCATGGTACATACCTTACCACGATGATGCAATAATAAGGTGATATATAAGGAGTTCGATTCTGAAAAATGTTTTGTCGATACCATGGTATAATAATAAAAGGTAACAGCAAGTGTTGTTATACAAAAAACGATACAACAACCACATGGAAATTTGTTGTTGTAAGTTCTACTAGTGTAATATTTCACATGGTTGGCAACCTTGTACATCGAACTCAAGTTAAATTACTAACTTTGACAGTTAATCGAGACATCACCTGCGCTAAATGACTACCTATTTATTGTGCCATGGTACATACCTTACCACGATGATGCAATAATAAGGTGATATATAAGGAGTTCGATTCTGAAAAATGTTTTGTCGATACCATGGTATAATAATAAAAGGTAACAGCAAGTGTTGTTATACAAAAAACGATACAACAACCACATGGAAATTTGTTGTTGTAAGTTCTACTAGTGTCAACTCATTTGACAGAAAAATGTAAACAAACAAACAAATTATCATCAAATTATTTTTATTTTGAAAATGAAATAGTTTTGAATCCTCAAAATAAAAATTGAAAAACATGAATGAAAATCTATCAAATTTATATTTCTATTGCTTCCACATCTTTCCTTTAATTGAGCCATTGCCATATATATGTGTAACACATATGAAAATGCTGGGAATAGCGAGTTATTCCTTCAAGAAAGATTTGCTTTCTGAAACTTTCCCAGCAGGCAAATTGAGTAAATTGAATACGGGGGCACATTAATAAAGAGCAATTTCAAATTGTATGCGTTTATAATTTTCCTGTTGGGTGATTTTTAAAACCATAATTTGTCAAATTCATATTGACACTAGTATTACGTTGGAATCAAATCAGCTGGGATTTGCTGTTACCTTTTATAATTGTACCATGTGTCGATACCGACAAATATCGATAATTTTGACACACGTATTAGGTTTGTTTGCCTACTTTTCCAGTAATAATTATTGCATAAGTTCTGTCGTGAGAGTAAACAACTCTGCTACTGCTCTCTTTGAAATTTCTTCCCCCTTGTCACTTTTGTCTCCTAAGAACTCGGCAGAGTTGCTTACAAAGGTTGCATGTATAAACCCGGAATAAGAGAGATTCATGTTCTTCAAACAATAAAATTAAATATGTAAATTTTTCTAGTTAGATTTCTAAATACTCAGTACATTATTCAAAATAGTTCTCTGAATTCATACACTTTTACTGAACATTTGTATAAGAAGACAACATTTAGTAAGATTTTGTACAAACATTGTACATTGTACCGGATTTCGTTAACCCAGTCGGTTTTAATTGTGAATTCCTTTTAACATATGCCAAATAAATCTCCATAAAGAAGGTTAAACCCACGGCACAATGAATAGGTAGTCCATTTAGCGCAATGATGTCTTGATTAACTGTCAAAGTGGGTAATCGATGTGCAGTGTTTGCAACCATTTGAAATATTATATTGAAAAATTTGACAGATAGTCGAGACAAAAACAAAGGTTTTTGTTTTGTTTTAATACATCACCTTATTAATGCTTCATGGTTAAACTCATGGTACAATAACTCAAGGTAGGCCATAGCAACCTATAAATTACATTTTTTTCATACTTAACCTACTTTATGAGGATTTATTTGACATATATGCAAAGGAACTGACAATTGAAACCCACTGGGTTAATGAAATCCGGTTAAATGTAAACGTACTATTAGCATCTAATGGCCGAATCAAAAGCTTTGTCATGATTTAGATTAGGCGAGTTTACTTGCGGCGAGTCTTTGTTTGTAGAAGAGAGGGGCAAGGGAATAGAAATGAAAAAAAAATTGCTTGTACCGACAATTTTCTGGCAATTCGTTTTGTGTATTTCGTATTTGTTGACATGTTATATATGTATGTATATTTAAATGTGAAAAAACAACAAATAGAAAAATATTTTGGAAGCCGAATTGCCTTGTATAGACAAGCAAGTTCAAAATAGAACGACAAGAATTGCCGCAAGCCAACTCGCCTAATCTAAATCAAGACTTTGGCAACACATAATTTTTGAATTTTTGCTATCGTCTAAATGTTCCTAAATGATGTGACATACAAATTATGTTCTGTATCTAAAATATAAATTAAATTGGTGTTAAATATTTTAATGCACAGAATTGATATTATTAAGAAGCAAATAATACTACAAACGAGTATATTTCTTGTTGTGAATGACATTTTAATTTAATGCCTTTCTTATTTAATTGAAACACGTTTCAATAGACCAGCAACGGGGCAATATATATATATATATATATATATGAAATAATTCCCCACAGAGGATAATAAAGGTAGAACAAATTAGCGGACTTCAGGCTTGACATATTGGATCTCATGCATAAAAACGAGTAAAAGCGATGAGTTGAGTCAAGTAAGAAATTGCTCGTAAGTTGAGTAAGATCGAACAGCAAAAGATTTTGCTCAATGTCATATGCATAAAAATGAGTTCAAACCAAATGCAATTATTTGAGCAAATTGAGATCAAACTTCTAAAGGGCTAAGCAGAATGCTCGCGTTGAACCATCCGTTGCGTTATGTGTTATCGAAAATACAATAACCACAAGGAAACGATAACACAAACGCTCGAAGTTGATATGCGTTGCGCTTCGGAGTTAAATATATTTTAACTTTTTGCGTGCGTTAACGCGTTAACAAAAAACGCTCAACGCGAACATTCTGTTTAGCCCTTAATTGTTAATGAAGTGCTAACATATCGTCAAGTGGATGTGAATTAGAATTTGTAGTAAGTACTAATAATAATTTAGAAACTGACGATATACAGTAGACCACGGATGTAAGAACATCCAAAAAAATCGAGAAATTTGTTCTTGTAAGGGGGTTTTTCTTATATGAATGTATTTTATATAATAAACCGCATTCTTATATGGGTGTAACCTTTTCTTATGTCCGTTTTTTCTTATATAAGATGTTCTTATATCAGTGGTCTACTATATATATATTAGTACCAAAAATTAAAGAAAATAAATATTTACTTGAAAAAAGTCAGTTATCAAGCATTAAAAATAAGAAAAAAAATTAATTGACCATAATTTATTTGATCTGCATCTTTCGCGAATTTTATCCACTGGCTTGCTTTGGGAGATATAAGTTTTGCAACATTCGCAATTGTTCGCGACACAGTTTATTGGTGTAGTCCAATGTCTGTGTTATTTTGGAATCCAGAATCTTATATAGAGTCGAATTTTATCAATGTTGCTGAGGGCACCAATACGCCTTTCTTCTGGCACCTCAAAAAAAAATAATTCGTTAACCAGCAAATGCTGCTACCATCCAATTTATGTATTTATCATTTTTTTTTATTATTTGTATAAGGGTCGTACCTAATTTATTGCGCTCCGTACAAAAATACACACCTTCCCACCTTTACAGAGTTTGTAAGACGTCCGTATTACCCAAATACGTAAGGACTTTATTTGCATCTATGCCGATTGAAAACGGCAAAAATGTATAAAAACAGTTTTTTAATTGATCGACAAATGTTTACATTTATAGAAAAACAAAATTTTCAATGACTGGAATTCTATTTTCAAAAAACAAAAATTCCAAAATACGCATTGTCAATGTTGACATTTTGCAACTTTATATTTTTATACGCAATGCGTGTTTGGGTAACATTCATTGAAATACATGTATTTAATTTTGAGGTGAATAAATTTGTATAATGCTTTATCCTCCCCTGCTAAATTTGTCTTACGCTGTTGATAACATTTTTTATTTATTTTTGGTACAAAATATTCAGCTTCTTTTTATGCATATGAAAATGAGAACAATCTCATCCAAATTCGATTTCTAAGTTCAAACTGAGCAAGAAGAGATCAAACGTGAGCAGTTAGTAAAAGCAAATACATCAAATTTTATTATGCATACGACAAGCACCTTTTACTCAAAAAATCGAGTCCAAGCTCAGGCTCACATATTATCCATGAGACCCATTATGTTGACTTTTTTAATTGTTAAAGAATGAAGGAGAATGGCGTCAAAAATCAAGTTTTACTTTGATATCCCTTTATAAATTAAATCCTCGTATGTGTCACCCCCTTTAGCCGGCAAAATCTTCCAATTGATCAGTTCTACATGTCTGATCAGATGTAACAACGGATATTATTATAATACCGAAATGCGCAAATAAAATTTGCAATTTCTTTCTTCTTTTCTCTACTAATATTCCACCCTATCCACAGTGGAAGAAACTTTTGCTTATCGGTGTATTTCTTGAATATGAAGCCTAAAAGTATGCTATAAAATCCAATAGAATTATAAATAAAGTTACCAAAATCTACAAAGGTTTTTTCAGTTGGATTTTTCTGAAGTGTTGACATTTAAAATTAGCTTCGGGGAAAAAGTATATACATACCTTAAAAAAAACTAATCATGTCATTGCACGTTTTTTCATTTGGTCATTTATAATTTTATTAAAAAACAAATATTTTCACAAAAATCCATTTACAACATTGGTAAGAAGAAATTTATGATTTGTGGATGAATCAATATCTAAATCTTATTCCCAACTCAATTTTGAAAAGAAAACCTGATATTCCATTCATTTACACGTTTTTAGTAAAATAGAGGTGTGCAAAAAGAAAATGCTCGGAGGGAAATGAGAAACCGCCATATAAAATGTCTTACTAAAAGAAAACACGGAGAACGAGATTATTGATACATGTAGACAAGGGCACCAGTCCCCAGCGTTATTGTAAAATTTTAAACATATGTCAAATTTACAGAACGACTTGTTGTATTATTTTTTATTTATTCTGACATTATAGCCCAAAACGTAGAGGTGTATTTTTCTTTGTTGACAAAACATACCCTACCTTGTATAATTGTACAATAACCTAACTTGAATAATTGTACAATGATGTGAACATGAAACATCTGTCGTGACTGATCGCTAAGGAAATGCATTATTGTTGGTCCCAGTACTGAAGAGAAGGTCCCGACGATATACAAGTTCTTGTAGAACTATATATAAAATATTTAATTCAAAATCGATGGAAAATTATAAGGGCAAAGAAGTTCATAATAGTACGTTTACATTGTATCGGATTTCGTTAACGCAGTGTGTTAAACCTAAAGGAAACACTTACCAGGATTCCGGCCATCCCTGTTAAGTTCCGTCCATTTAGCGCAGCTGATGTCTCGATTAACTGTCAAAGTGGGTAATTTCTACTTAAATTCAATGTCCATTTGAAATATTATAAGGAAACATTTTGGCAGATAATCGAGACCAAAACAAAAACCTTTGTTTTGATACATCACCTTATAATTGCATCATGGTTTGAATTGTCAATTTATGAAGGAATATCAGAGTCAAACTTGTACTTGGACGCCGTTCTCCTTTATTCTTTTACAATAAAATAAGCCAACTTAAAACGCCAAGTCCGAAAGTCCGAAAGTTAGTGGATTTTATTTGACAATAAATTTGTAGTCCTTTTAGCGCAGCTAACTATACGATTAACTGTCAAAGAGCATAAGTTCCGTTCCAGAACCTTATAGAATCTACTAATTTTACATGTTTTGCAACTTTATACTCGAAAACCGTCAAATTTAAGAGAGCACAAAACAAAATGGCGTACTCTTTGAAAACTTTTTACTCGAGAAATTTGGTCGAGTAAAAATGGTAAACAGGAATGCCTACTTCTGATTTCCTGTTATGTTGATTTTGAAGTATTGCCATCTATTTTTGGCATATTTACTAGATTTGCGTTCCCGAACTTTTCAAATTATTTTGTACTCTGAGAGCAATTTTGAAATGTTTCCCTTTTACTAGATTTACTATTAAAAAAGTACTGGAACAGACCAATAGTTTCTAAAGCAAACTTGAGAAACAGCTGATATCCAGCTGATCTCCCTGGATGACCTAATCAATTCGATGTGCAATGTTGCCAACCATGACAAGTGTTACTAGATAAAATTTGACAGATAATCGAAAAAACAGACGTTTTTATTTTGATAGATTACCTTATTATTGCATCAAACTCATGATGTAATAATAAGGCCATTACCTCATTATCAAAACAAAAATATTCGTTTTTGTCCCTTTTACGAACTTTGACAGTTAATCGAATCATCAGCTGCGCTAAATGCACTACCTATTTATAGTACAATGATCAGTATATGGGGAATACAATTACATATAACATGTTTTATGACAAATCATTATTTAATTCCGATTTTAAGTTGTAATTTCCTTTGTATATATGTATGTAAAATAAATAACGATTTTAGAATCTACGTTTACTGTGCTTGACAACTTTTTAGGTGTTTTTGTTATAGTGCAAGGTATTAAGTTTGTCACTGCTGAACTTAAAGACTTTTGTACTTATTTTTTGTTTATATTTCTGAATATTAATTTGTGTCACCTAATTACAAATGATAATTATTACAATTATATCTAGGGATCTAGATAATCAATGAGATACATGATTATGTCTTTTTTACACTCGTATAATAAAGAACACTATATTTTTACATTATAAAATATTTGTTGTTGTTTTGCAATTATCCATAAAAAGTTAATTTATGTTAATTCTTGCCATTTTAAAATGGAATTGACAATTTAGATCTACTGGATATAAAAAAACTGTGCTATGTAATTTTTCCTGCAACCATGGCACAATAAATAGATAACTGTCAAAGTGCGTAATTTTTACTTGAATTCAATGTGCAATGTTGCCAACCATGTGAAATGTTATAAGGAAAAAATTGACAGATGGTCGAGACAAAAACAAAGACATGATCGGCAACATTGCACATGCGTGCAACCATGACACAATAAATAGGTAGTCCATTTACCTCAGCTGATGTCTCGATTAACTGCCAAAGTGCGTAATTTCTACTTGAATTCGATGTGCAGAGTTGCCAATCGTGTAAAATATTATATGGAAAAATTTGACAGAAGGTCGAGACAAATTTGACAAGGTAAGGTGATGTATCTCAATAAAAACCTTTGTTTTTGTCTCGATCTTCTGTCAAATTTTTCCATATAATATTCAAATTGTTGGCAACTCTGCACATCGAATTCAAGTAGAAATTACGCACTTTGACAGTTAATCGAGACATAAGCTGAGCTAAATGGACTACCTATTTATTGAGCCATGGGTAGTCCATTTAGCATAGCTGATGTCTCGATTAACTGTCAATGTGTGTAATTTCTACATGAATTCGAGGTGCAGTGTTGCCAACCATGTGAAATATTATAAGTAAAAAATAGACAGATGGTCGGGACAAAAACAAAGTTTTTTGTTTTGATACATCACCTTATCATTGCATCATGATTGCACTATTGGAAAATCGGACGAAATTTTGTATGTCAATATGAATGTTTCTTTATCTTTGCCCCATGAGCTTCCTGTCAGGTATTTTAGACAGTATTTTACTATACTAGCGTCGAATGATTCTGGACAATGTGCAATACATTATGTCACCCATTTATTAAAATTAATTTTCTAAATGTTTTTATTATCTAAATTTTATTATAAAACTTTTTTCCCACATAACAATAATATCACAAACTTCAGTTTAACTATATCTCCTTTGTAAATATTTCAAATAACGATAAAGACGATTTCGTGTCAAAAATTCCATGGTCGAAAAACGACATTTCAAAATCACCCAAGCCAACAGAGTAAACAATAAATAAAAACCCAATAAAAATAATATCGAACTTAAATAATTTGCATTCAAATTCCCGGTTAATTTCATAATAAAATAGGGTTTCTTATTCGCACAAAATATATACTTTTCGGGACAAGGTAAATCGGCACGATTATAACCGAACAGTGTTATCATTAGACCCTCGACTGAGTGACGCATAAAACTGGTGTACATCAAAAATGTTTCCAGCGGATGAAAGTGCGGACGATCAACGGCATAATTGGCAAACATTATCCAAATGGCACACATATTTGGACCCATAAATAGGGCATTCTGAAAAAAACATACTTATCATTTTATTTTTTTTTAATATTGATCTAAAGTCTTACCAATAATCTTAACCTGGATCCTACTAAAATACCAAAACTGGATCCAGTCAATGATGTGAGCAGTGTAATGCCGATAAATAGCAAATAACGAAACAGCTGTCTTGGTTGACCACTCAGAAAATACATTATCGTTGATCCTAGCACCGAAGAGAAGGTCCACATGACAAATTGGCATGTCACCAGGGCCATAAAATAGCTACTGAGACGATACCATTGATTGAAATGTTCTCGCCGCAAATATAAAATTTCTTGTGGAACTGTAAATATATAAAACCAAATACAATACCAAAAAATTTAAATCGATACTTTATACGGAGACGTTCCTGAGACCCTCTATAAAGATCATAATCTTATTTGAGTAACAAATCGCTTTCCGTTATATGAAAAATATTTTTTGGGGTCACTTACCGTATGACAGCATTGGTGCCATGGATAAAAACACAAATTGAACTATTGTTAGGACCACAAAATTATAATTAAAGGAACCTAAATAACCGTGATTGCCGACTTGGCTGAATGCAATACCCATAATTGTAGACAGGAAGATATTTGTATACACCATAAGTTTCATATTAGTCTGAAAGAAAAAAAAATTATATAAATTATTATACAACAAATGTGTATTATTATATATTACAAATAAGAATTTATGGTCTGAAAATCTCCCAAGAATTCCTAAGAAAATATTCTATAAAAATCCAATATTTTCAGACTAGAATGAAAAATCCACGCTTGTCAAACCCAAAATTCTTCCTAAAATCTTCTTGAAAAATCCACGCCCATTGGCCTAGAAGTCCTTGAGGAAATATTCTTGAAAAATCCACGCTTTTCAGACCTTAAATTCTTCCTAAAATATTTTTAAAAAATTCACGCCTTTCAAACCCAAAATTCTTCCTAAAATACTCTTTACAAATCCATGCTTGTCAAACCCAAAATTCTTCCTAAAATATTCTTTAAAAATCTACGATTGTCAAACACAAAATTCTTCATAAAATATTCTTGTCAGACCTGAAATTCTTCCTAACATATTCTTTAAAAATCCACGCTTGTCAAACCTAAAATTCCTTACAGAATATTCTTTAAAAATCCACGCTTGTCAAACCTAAAATTCCTTACAGAATATTCTTAAAAAATCCACGCTTGGTAAACCCAAAATTCTTCTTAAAATATTCTTGAAAAATCCACGCTTGTCAAACCCAAAATTCTTCCTAAATATTTTTTAAAAATCCACGCTTGTCAGACATGAAATTTTTCCTAAACTATTCTTTAAAAATCCACGCTTTTCAGACCTGAAATTCTTCCTAAAATATTTTTTAAAAATCCTCGCCTTTCAAACCCAAAATTATTCCTAAAATATTCTTTAAAAATCCACGCTTGCCAAACCCAAAATTCTTCCTAAAATACTCTTTACAAATCCATGCTTGTCAAACCCAAAATTCTTCCTAAAATATTCTTTAAAAATCTACGATTATCAAACACAAAATTCTTCCTAAAATATTCTTTGAAAATCCGCGCTTGTCAGACTTGAAATTCTTCCCAAAATATTCTTTAAAAATCCACGCTTGTCAAACCTAAAATTCCTTACAAAATATTCTTTAAAAATCCACGCTTGTCAAACCTAAAATTCCTTACAAAATATTCTTTAAAAATCCACGCTTGTCAAACCTAAAATTCTTCAGAAAATATTCTTTAAAAATCCACGCTTGTCAGACCTGAAAATCTTCCTAAAATATTCTTTAAAAATCCACGCTTGTCAGACCTGAAATTCTTCCTAAAATATTGTTTAAAAATCCACGCTTGTCAGACATGAAATTCTTCCTAAAATATTCTTGAAAAATCCACACTTGTCAGACATGAAATTCTTCCTAAAATATTCTTTAAAAATCCACGCTTGTCAAACCCAAAATTCTTCCTAAAATATTCTTTAAAAAGCCACGCTTGTCAAACCCAAAATTCTTCCTAAAATATTCTTTAGAAAGCCACCCTTGTCAAACCCAAAATTCTTCCTAAAATATTCTTTAAAAATCTACGATTGTCAATCCCAAAATTCTTCCTGAAATATTCTTTACAAATCCATGCTTGTCAAACCTAAAATTCCTTACAAAATATTCCTTAAGAAATTCACGCTTGTCAAACCTAAAAATATTCTTTAAAAATCGAAGCTTGTCAAACCTAAAAATATTCTTTAAAAATCGAAGTTTGTCAAACCTAAAAAGATTCTTTAAAAATCGAAGCTTGTCAAACCTAAAAATATTCTTTAAAAATCGAAGCTTGTCAAACCTAAAAATATTCTTTAAAAATCGAAGCTTGTCAAACCTAAAAATAGTCTTTAGGAAATCCCCGCCTCTCAAGCCTTTTTTTTAAGAAATCCACGCTTGTCAAACCTAAAATATTTTGAAGAAATCCACGCTTGTCAAACCCATGATGCAATAATAAGGTGATGTATCAAAACAAAAACATTTGTTTTTGTCTCGATTATCTGTCAAATTTTTCCATATAATATTTAACATGGTTGGCAACACTGCACATCGAACATAAGCAGAAATTATCCACTTTGAAGTTAATCGAGACATCAGCTGCTCTAAATGGACTACCTATTCATTGTGCCATGGTCAAACCTAAAATATTTTGAAGAAATCCACGCTTGTCAAACCTAAAATATTTTGAAGAAATCCACGCTTGTCAAACCCAAAATATTTTGAAGAAATTCACGCTTGCCAAACCTAAAATATTTTGAAGAAATCCACGCTTGTCAAACCTAAAATCTTTTGAAGAAATCCACGCTTGTCAAACCTAAAATATGTTGAAGAAATCCAAGCTCGTCAAACCTAAAATAATCTTGAAGAAATGCACGCCTGTCAAACCTAAAATATTTTTTAGGAAATCCACGCTTGTCAAACCTTAAATTTTATTTACGAAATCCACGCTTCTCAAACCTAAAATATTCTGTAAAAATCCACACTTGAAAAACTTAAAATATTTTTTACAAATCCACGCTTGTCAAACCTAAAATATTCTTTAAGAAAACCACGCCTGTCAAACCCAAAATATTCTTTAAGAAATCCACGCTTGTCAAACCTAAAATATTTTTTTTTAAATCCTAGCTTGTGAAACCTATAGTTCCTCTAAAAACTCATTAAATAATCCGATTTTGTCAGAACTAAAATTCTTTCAAAATTAAGGTTAGGTTAACACACCTTATCTCTCAGCATTTGTTGTAAATTCCGTTTAAATATTATGCAATATTCCGACCACCAAGTATTTTTCGCTTCCTTCGTTGTATTGAGATTCGTGTGATCAAAGGAGGATGTAACAAGGGTATTGCGTTCACTTGGACCACTGGAATGCCATTTGTGAACTTTGCCATTTTGAATTTCACTAACCATGGCCTCATGATAGTCTCCATGGAAATTTGTGGCAACTTCAATAACTGAAAATATAAAAAATAATAAAAATCTATATACAAAAATATTTTTTTATAAATTTTTTCCTTTGTTCCTCAGTTATATGACTTCAACAATAACAACAATTTTCCGATACTTTTTTTTAATAGCTTATCACTTATTTATGAACTAAGGGACCTTGAATTGTGCAAACATAAGTATAATCTAATTCGGCGTAACACTTACTGTAATCAGCTGGATTGTGGGTAATCGGACATTGCAAATTGAAATTTTGCAAGTACGGAACTATGCCATCCACTGATCCCTGATAAATGCATTGGCCAGCTGACATAACATAGACCTTATCGAACATTTGGAAGAGTCTAGCCGATGGAGAGTGGATTGAACAGATTATAGTGCGTCCCGCTGTGGCTAATCTCTTGAGTAATGTTATGCACTGAGTGGCAGAGAATTCATCGAGACCACTACAATTAGAGAAAGAAAAATGAATAAATAATTTCTAATTTTTTAACATATTCTTTACTTACGTTGTCGGTTCATCGACAAACAGCACTGCGGGATTATTTAATAATTCCAATGCAACACACAGCCGTTTTCTTTCTCCACCCGAAATATTGGCAATCCTAGTATTGGATTTATCTTCGAGTAAAAATATTCTCAAATATTCATTGATAATTTGTTGTCGTTGCTGTGCGGTTTTATTGGAAACCATTTTAAATTTCGAAGCATACATTAGAGTCTCACCAATTGTAAACATTGGACTTATATAGTCTTCCTGGAGAATGTATCGTGAGTTTTTATGAAATTCATGCAGATTTTGTGGCCTATCATTGACGCTAATGTTGCCAGATGTTTTTGAAAGTCTGTAAAATAATTAAGAAGCGAACATTTAAGAAATAGAATACAAAAGAATATCAGGACATGCTAAACATTGTGGGATATTTTTAATATGTCTTCAATATATAAAAAAACATCTTGAAAGACGCGTTTAGCCTTTATCGTGAAAATGTGCATTGTTTTGATTTAATTTCTGAATCGAAATATAAATTAAATCTACTCATTATCTGGATATGCTCCAAATCCTGTGGCTAATCGAGATAATTTCAAATACAACCCTATTTTTGTAGCAAAAATTGTATCAACCATGGCACAATAAATAGGTAGTCCTAACAGCGCATCTGACGATTAGATTAACTGTCAAAGTGCATGTTGCCAACCACGTGAAATATGACTAGAAAAAATTTGACAGATGGCGCAATAAATAGGTAGTCCATTTAGCGTAGCTGATGACTTGATTAAATGCGTAATATCAGCTTGAACCAGAACTAATAAGAGATGACGGTATAGATTGTATTCCACCTAGCCAATATGAGGTCAGAGTATCAATTAATCGGCTGAAGAACAATAAAGCAGCAGGTGCCGATGGATTACCAGCCGAACTATTCATGAAGGGTGCTACGATGCTGGTCAGGAGCATACACCAGCTGATTAGTACAATTTGGCTAGAAGAATGCATGCCCAATGATTGGAACCTCAGCATTCTGTGTCCCGTGCACAAAAAATTAGACAAACGGTATGTGAAAACTATAGAGGAATTAGTCTTTTTCCCATCGCATATAAAGTGCTATCCAGCGTGCTGTGTGAACGACTGAAGTCAATGACATTGTTGGACCATACCAATCAGGACTGGCGAATCCACCATAGTCCAGCTTTGCACTCTGCGCCAAATCCTGGAAAAGACCCACGAACAACACATCGACACATTCCACCTTTTCGTCGATTATAAAGCCGCATTCGACAGCCCTATCCGTTCAGAGGTGTTTAAAGTCATGTCTGCATTCGGCATTCCTGCAAAATTAACACGAATAACTTTAACTCGCACAAGGTCAGCAGTTGAAGTCGGAAAGGACCTATCGGATTTCTTTAATACCGAACGAAGATTCAGACAAGGTGACAGTTTGTCGTGGGATCTTTTTAATATACTGCCGGAAAATGTCATACGAGAGGCAAAGATGAACAGAAATGCCACTGTGTACACCAAACAACACAAGTTACTCGCCTACGCCGATGGCAACGATATAATGGGTCGAACATTGCGAGCGATAACAGCCACCTTTGAACAAATTGTAAAGGAATCTACCAAAGTGGGCCGGGTAGTAAAAGGCGAAAAGACCAAGTTGATGGTATCAACGTGCAAGACATCCACTAGACTCGGACCAACTGTGCAACTTGAGAACTACAGCTTCGAGGTAGTCAAAGATTTTATATACCTTAGTACCGCCATATATAAAACGAATGACATCAGTTTTGACCAACAAATGCTACTATGGTCTGAGTAAGCAATTCAAGAACAAAGGCACCTCTCGCCAGACAAAATTTTACAAGGCGCTGATACTACCCGTGCTGTTATATGGATCTGAAGCATGGGTACTTACGCAAGCAGTTGAAGCAGCTCTTGCAGTATTTGAGAGAAAAATTTTCCGAAAGATCTATGAACCGATCTACGTTGAAGGTGAATATCGCTGTCGAATGAACCATGAGCTGTACTATATATTCTCGGACATCGGCATTGTCCCACGTATCGAGCTGCCGTGACTACTTGGGCTAGGTCATGCTGTGAGAATGGATGAGGATGCTTCAGCACAGAAGGCATGTTAAAGCGATCCAACTGCTGGCTCACGCAGAAGGGGAAGGCCATGAGTTAGATGAAAAAAAAAACAAGTGGAAGAGAACATTTCGGAACATGGTCTTTCAAATTGGAAGAGCTGCGCGCAAGACCGACGCGCCTGGAAATATTATTTTCAGCTCGGCTTGTGGAACAAATGTTATTTCACAAGCTAGCTAAGTAAGTATGTATATGTAAACAAATATCAGCTGACTGGCTTTATACCATTTCAATACTAGTCTAAACAGCTGGGATTTAGTACTTCGATTTAAAAATTCAGTCGATTTACAAGGCATAGCCTTATAATACGTTTACATTTAACCGGATTTCATTAACCCAGTGGGTTTCAATTGTCAATTCCTTTGCATATATGTCAAATAAATCCTCATAAAGTAGGTTAACCCCGTAAAAAGTTCTAATGTATATGCCGTTTTAAGATGATTTATGCTACGTTTACATTGCATCGGATTTCGTTAACCTGGTGGGTGAGAATTGTCAATTCCATTGTATATACATCAAATAATTCCTCATAAATTTTGGTGAAGCTGGTAAAAAGTTATAATGTAAATTGCGTTTTAAATATATTTTCCTTAAGACAATTATCGTATCATATTGTACTTGTTGTAAATATGCATCATCTACGACATTTTATCATTGGTTATGGTCCATAGTTCAGAATGAAGCTTAATTTATTACAAAAAAGCGTTGGGCGCCATTGCCCGAGAAAACTTTATATTTCAATAAAATAACTTCTAGGTATTAAGTGTTATTTATAGACAAGTTTGAGATGATTTTTTTATTGTTAAAGTTAATTGCATCATATTACCAAAACAGTAGAGTATTTAGTTTCAATTTCAATTAAAACTGAACTTTGATATCCAAATCCGTTTGATTGTTATTATTATTATTATTTAGTTTTTAATTACATTTGGATGTTATAGGAATTTCAATTGCTGTCTCATTAGAGCTGTCAAGAGAGCACGCTAAAATGTCAAGACAAACAGCTGCAACAACAACAATAACAAACAATAGACAAATGTTGCTATAAAAGGTATTATTAATTTTTTTGCTGTTGCTCTGTTGCTAATAGATGACTGGGCAAGTTCATAACCTGTGGATACCATAAGTAGTAAACACGGTTCGGATATTGTACACTATTGTCGGTATTACTTTAGAAAAAATGTTGAAAAAATTTTGCAAACAAGTTTGAGATCTGCAGCAATGTTAAAGTTCCAGAACTCAAAGGATAAAAATTTCGAATAGGCTATTTAGACAGTTATGCAAATCAAATTAAGAATAAAATTGAGGTTCTGCATGTTATAACGGTAAGACTACGTTTAGATTTACGAAATCCACTCAATCTCAAATCCACTAGACTCGGATCCCTAGCGTATACGTCAAATATAATCCACTGGATTTGTGAGCATGATTAAGGTGAGGTATACGCTATTGAATTGACATTTGAGATCAAGTTGATTTAGTAGTCCAAACTCGCTCTAAAAGCTATAGTCTGAATGCATTTTACAAAATCCAGTTGATCTAAATTGTAGAGAGTGTTAAACCAGCATAATGTTCTAATGTAAATTCCGTTTTAGGAATGATTCCTAGATTTACAAATGGAGTGGATTTGGAAAACTAAATCGTTTTCTAAATATGTTCGTAATTTTTGTTATTTGAATTTTGCCTTGTAAGGGCACTGATCATTTGAAAGTAATTTTTATGTGTTTATTTATACTCGTTCGAGTCGAGCTTGATGATCTAAGTTTTGCAATGAAAAGGAAAGCCAGGAGAAGGCATATTGGCCTTTGCGGCTTTACAAAGGTCGAACGTTGATTACTTGTATTTATTCCGCCCTGATGCAAAACTTGCATATGCGAATTAAATTCAAAGTTTGACAAAGTTCGACATTTGTATTCATTCTAGTAACAGTCCTTTTCAAAGCAGATTTTTGTTGTAGCGATGGATAATTAAACCACACACCTACAATTGCTTCCATGGTATACACATGGTTTTGCGCAACCGTTTTGGAAGTGTGTTGATGGCTCAGAACGTTAAGTGGTCTGGCAACATTTGTGTTGCTCCGAGGACCTAGGTTCGTAATCTCTTAAACGGCATATACATTACAACTTTTTACCGGGTTAACCCATGGTACAATTATACAGGGTAGAACGGCATATACATTAGAACTTTTTAACGGGTTAACCTACTTTATGAGGATTTATTTGACAAATGAATTGACAATTGAAACCCACTGGGTTAACGTAATCCGGTTAAATGTAAACGTACTGTAGGGTAGCTTTTGTCAGAAAGGAGAAAATACAACTCTACTTTATGGGCAATAATGTCAGAATAAACATTACACACACAGTCACACATTTTCGCCCATGGAAATGTTCCGAAAGTTTTTAAATTCCCATACTTTTTTAAATTCCCATGTTGTGCAAAATGGTGTGCTCAATTTCGAGCAAAAGTGCGGCTCGAAAGCATAGCTGTGTTCAATATGTTACGAAATGTGTTCAATAAAAAAAACATATGCTTCATTGGAATTTGCAATTTGTTTAACAACAAAATTAAGAAAAAATATGCCTGATGGCTTATTAATTGCCCTGGTTTCTACCAGAAAAAGTCTAATGATACTGGTGTTAAAAATAAGCATTTATGGATATTTTGAGAGAAGTTGGTCCTTTCATACACAAGGGTACCATTCCCGAAAGCTTGCAGTTAGCAGCTACCTTAAGATTCCTGGCTGTTGGTGGATTTCAGAGGGTAGTGGCAAATGATTTAAAAATAAGTGTTGATCGCACAACAATGTGTAAAATATTGTGGAGAGTGATGAAAGTCCTGGAAGACAAAGTGTGTGCAAGCTGTAGACAAGGAGGAGCCCCTTTTTTTCTTTAATTTTACTATAAAAAATAATGTAAATACTGTATTTTTTAAATAAATATTGTAAAAACACGTTAAATATTACTTCAGCGTTCTTTTTCAACTTGTACGTGCTCAAAAAAACACGTACGATCACATTTCGTTTTCAATCCACAAGGCTATATGTGCTCGAATTATATTCCCAATATTTTTTGGGAATTCGGAATGGATCACACCAAATTTGGGAAAATATTTCACATTTGAGCAAACTCGAAATGCAGCACTTGGGCGTTTGTATATGACTTTGGCATAACAAGCCACAGTATGAAAAATTGTAATTTATAAGTTGTTATGGCCTACCTTGAACCTTGACACATATGCAAAGGAATTGACAATTGAAACCCACTGGGTTAAAGAAATCCGGCTAAATGTAAACGTAGTATGTGTCACCATGGCACAATAAATAGGTAGTCAATTTACCGCAGCTGATGTCTCGATTAACTGTCAAAGTGCGTAATTTCTACTTGAATTCGATGTGCAATGTTGCCAACCATGTAAAATATGATAAGGAAAAATTTGACAGATGGTCATACATCTCATTTATTGCTACATCGTGGAACAGACCTTAGCTAAAACATACACATTGTTGGTTATGGTTTCAAGTATCCCTCTTTATGCAGTTTTGTGTCAATACTCTTTTTTTTTTTTTTGATTACTACATAAATTTAGATTTAAACAGACATACATCAATCACTCTCCGTATGTCAGAACAAAATTATCAATAAAAATATGAAATACTAGCAAAGTACCCGCTACTTCGTATGCGGAAAGGGAATACAAAAATATTTCATATGGAAATGGTGAATACCGTATAATTAGTTGTACTATAGTTCTGAATTCCACCTCTATTCCTACATTTAATATCAAGTTTATTACCATTAATTACTCTTCATACACATAAGCACTATTTTCCGAAATCCACACTTTAGCAAAAACGTACAGGTTCCACATGTAATTCCATTTAGAACTTTTCGAACACCGTCACCTCCACTAAATTTGGTACCAAAAACCCTTTGGTCCTTCTTTCTAACTCTCTGTCAATGACCAACATTCTAAATTTTAGGTTTCCAGCTCTCTCCGTTATCCAAGTTTAGTGAATTTTCTATTCTATACTATTGGTACACATAAATTCGAGTTTCCAAAGTTGTCTCCATAGCTCAATACTACACTTCAACAGTAATCTATGTTCCAAATCTCAAGATTCAACCAAATCCAAATTGCTTCAAATTTAGTACCATTTAGTAATTCTCATACTCATAGGTAAGAATTTCTAAAACTACATCAATCCATCAATCCTAATCTTACTTCCACCAAAGTCCAAATTGTTCCAAATTATTTTTAAGTCCAAATATTAGGATTCCCGCTCACACAAAGCTAATTGTACCATATTTAGTACCAATTAGGTCTTCTCGTATCCATAAGTACGAAATTCCAATATTTCCTTAATCTTGCAATTTTAATTACAAATTTACGTTTACTATCTCTATCCGTTAACTCGAATCAAAATTGTACAAATTTTTTACCATTTAGTACACATAATGACGAATTTTAAAAAATTACCGACATATCTCAATTCTGCACTCAAACTGTAATATTAATTCAAAATTTTAGAATACAGCCCTACCGTTCACACATTTGTAAGATTTCCGGACCCATTTTGTACTTTTTGTTTCTATAATTAACAATTTCCTAAACTATGTCAATCTTACACTCCAACAGTAATTTTAATTAAAAAATTCGGGAGTCCAGCTCTATCCGTTCACACATAATCAAGTTGTACGTACACATAAATACGAGTTTCCAAAGATGTCTCTATAGCTCAATCTTCAACAGAAATCTTAATTCCAAATTTCAGGTTTTCAGTTCTATCCTTTCAAGCAAAATCCAAATTGTACTAAATTTAGTACCATATAGTACCTTTCGTACCAATAAGTACGAATTTCATAATCTACCTCAGTCCTACACTCCAACAGTCATTTTAATTCCCAATTTGAAGACTTCAGCTCTATCTGTTCACCTAAATCCAACTTCCACCAAATTAAGTACCATTTAGTACTTTTCGTACACATAAGTACGGTTTTTTAAAGCTAATTCCGATTATCAAGATTCCATCTCTACACACTCAACTGAATGTAAATAGTACGAAATTTAGTACCATTTTACACTTTTTATACACATAAGTACGAATGTACTTATTTCCGTACATCAACACTACTTCCCAACCAGTATTCCATTTCATATGTCAAGATTCATGCTATATATGTTCAATATATATACAACAGGAAGTAAATTCAGTAAAGTTTAGTACCTTTAGTACACTTATAGGTCGAATTTCCAAAAACCCTTTGCACATCATTCTAACTTTCCATCAGTGACCAACATTCCAAATTTCAGAATTCTAGCTCTTCCCGTTCGCTAATAAAAAGGGTACCATATTTGGTACATTTTAGTACTTTTCGTACCCTTCTACTTCCAACAAAACTTCCTGCATACCCCGATCCTACACCCCCATAATGACTGTACACTGTAGTATGAATTTCCAAAACTTCCTACTTAACCCAAACCTACACTTCACAGAGATCCTAATTCCAAGTTTCAGAATTCCAACGCTATCGGTTCACTCACAATCCAAATTGTACCAAATTTGGCACACAGTAGTATGAATTTCCAAAACCTCCAACTTACCCTAACCCTACAACCCCACGGTGACCCTAAATCCAAGTTTCAAATTGTACCAAATTTAGTACACAGTAGTACGAATTTCCAAAACCTCCTACTTACCCCAATCCTACACCACCACAGTGATCCTAACACCAAGTTTCAGGATTCCAACTCTATATGTTCGCCCACAATTAAAATTGTACCACATTTAGTACACAGTAGTACCAATTTCCAAAACATCCTACATACCCCAATCCTACACCCCCACAATGATCCTAAATCCAAGTTTTAGGATTCCAACTCTATCGGTTCACCCTCAATTGAAATTGTACCAAATTAAGTACATAGTAGTACCAATTTCCAAAACTTCCTACATACCCCAATCCTACACCCCCACAGTGATCCTAAATCCAAGTTTCAGGATTCCAACTCCATCGGTTTATCCCCAATTCAATTTGTACCAAATTTAGTACACTGTAGTACGAATTTCCAAAACTTCCCACAGACCCCAATCCTACACCCTCACAGTGATCCTAAATCCAAGTTTCAGGATTCCAACTCTATCGGTTCACCCCCAATTCAAATTGTACCAAATTTAGTACACAGTACTATGAATTTCCAAAACTTCCTACAGACCCCAATCCTACACCCCCACAGTGATCCTATATCCAAGTTTCAGGATTCCAACTCTATCGGTTCACCCTCAATTCAAATTGTACCAAATTTAGTACATAGTAGTACCAATTTCCAAAACTTCCTGCATACCCCGATTCTACACCCCCACAGTGATCCTAAATCCAAGTTTCAGGATTCCAACTCTATCGGTTCATCCACAATTCAATTTGTACCAAATTTAGTACACTGTAGTACGAATTTCCAAAACTTCCTACATACCCCAATTCTACACCCCCACAGTGATCCTAAATCAAAGTTTCAAGATTCCAACTCTATCGATTCATCCACAATTCAATTTGTACCAAATTTAGTACACTGTAGTACGAATTTCCAAAACTTCCTACAGACCCCAATCCTACACCCTCACAGTGATCCTAAATCCAAGTTTCTGGATTCCAACTCTATCGGTTCACCTACAGTTCAAATTGTACGATATTTCGTACACATTAGTACGAATTTCGAAAACTTCTTACTTACCCTAAACAGAGATGCTAAATCCAAGTTTCAGGATTACAACTCTTTCGGTTCACTCACAATTCAAATTGTACCAAATTTAGTACACAATAGTACGAATTTCGAAAACTTCTTACTTACCCTAAACAGAGATGCTAAATCCAAGTTTCAGGATTACAACTCTTTCGGTTCACTCACAATTCAAATTGTACCAAATTTAGTACACAGTAGTACGAATTTCCAAAACGTCCCACTTAACATGAATATAAATTACTGAAACTGGGTAAAAAAATTCCAAAACTACGTACATTCCCAATTCTACACTCAGATGTCCAACTCCTAATGTTAATTTCAAATTTCAGGATTCCAGCTCGATTTGTATCTCCAAATTAAATTTGTACCAAATATAGTATCATATAGTACTTTTCGTACACATGAGTACACGCTTTCAAAACCATCTACTTAAATAGACTCTACATCTCATCCCTAAGTCGCATTCCAAATTTCAAGTTTTTAGCTCTATCAATTCACATGCTACGAAATTGTACAAAATTAAGTACATTTTAGTACTTTTCGTACCCTTCTATTTCGAATTTCCAAAAACCCGTTGGTACATCTATCCTACACTCAGCGACCACCAATCCAAATTTCAGAGTTCTAGCTCTACCGGTTCGCCAAATACAAATGGTATCACATTTAGTACTTTTTAGTACTTTTCGTACCGTTCTAGTACGAATTTCCAAAAACGCTTCTTCCTAACTTTACATCAGTGACCCACATTCCAAATTTCAGAATTCTAGCTCTTCCCGTTCGCCTAAGACAAAGGGTACCATATTTGGTACATTTTAGTACTTTTCGTACCCTTCTAGTTCGAATTTCCAAAAACCCAGCCTTATCTCACGCCTACACACCAACACCAACCCACTCTCAAAATTTCAAGCTTCTAGCTTTAGCCGTTTCGTCTGGGCGATGATCTGTCAGTCACTCACTCACTCACTTAACACTAAGCTCTTTTATATATATAGATTATG
Source organism: Musca vetustissima (assembly GCF_032173495.1). Taxonomy (NCBI): domain Eukaryota; kingdom Metazoa; phylum Arthropoda; class Insecta; order Diptera; family Muscidae; genus Musca; species Musca vetustissima. Next base: position 24,702 of record NW_026880320.1, read on the forward strand.
TCTGCTAGTACGTTATGTTCTAAGAAACTAACAGGCACATGGGTTTTTAAAATTGTTTATGATCTATTTTTTTATTCACCAGCAAATTTGAGTGCCAAATAACAGCTACACAGGTTGAACCAGTAAGAAAAGTCCAAAAGTCGGTCGGGGCCGACTATCTGATACCCTTCACCACTGTGTATACATACAAGAGATGGTAATGTGTACAATATCCTGTTGATAGAAGAGACATAGCATCGGTGGATGACCATTGACATGGAATCGGGTGAAAACAAATGTGATCTACATATATATTTGCACTAATAAAAGACCATACCATTCTGATATCTATAAAAAAATTGAATGCCAATGGGGCTAACTTGAACTTTTAGTGCAACATTTGTATGAAATTCGGCAAAAAAAATGTATATGGGAGATATATTTAAATCAGAACCGATTTAATCAAAACTTCACACACATCAAACTTCACACAAACAGACGGACGGACGTGCATAAATCGAATCAGAAAGTGATTCTATGCATATTCTCAAAAGGAACCATGGGTCTATCTCGTTTCTTTCACAAAGACATAATACCACAGTGCGGCGAAGGGTATAAAAATCCACGCAGATAGTTGTCAGGGCTACAAAAATATCCTTTTAAAATCCACGCTTATAGTTCTGCATGTGCTTCAAACCCATTCCTTTAATACTCCTCGATCAAAGCTATTCCGGCCCTTCAAAAGTATTCTTTAAAAAAAATACGTTTATAGCTAAGTATGTCCTTAAAAATATTATTTCATAAGTCAATTAGCCAATTAGGTCCTTCAAAAAAATCGATTAAAAATCCACGCAATAGCTCAAAAAAAAATATATATATATATATATATATATATTAAGAATCCACGCTAATAGCTCTGAAGATCATTAAAAAATATTATTTTAAAAAATCCCGCTTATAGCTCAGAAGTTCATTTAAAAATAGTCTTTTATAATTTACTCTTTTAGCTCAGTAGCTCCTTCAAAAATATTCTTTTAAAAATCCACGCTCATACCTCAGAAGTTCATTTAAAAATAGTCTTTTCAAAAATATTCTTTTAAAACTTGTTCTTTTAGCTCAGAAGGTTATTTAAAAATATTCTTTTAAAAATCCGCTCAGTAGGTTCTTTAAAAATATTCTTTTGAAAATCCACGCTTATAGCTCAAAAGGTCACTCAAAAATATTCTTTTAAAAATCCAAGCTAATAGCTAAAAATGTCTTTCAAAGGTATTCATTTAAAAATCCACGCTTATAGCCAAGTATGTCCTTTAACAAATTCACTCTTATAGCTCAGTAGGTAATTCAAACATATTCTTTTAAACATCCACGCATATTGCAAATAGGTCCTCCAAAAATATCCCTTTAAAATCCACGCTTATAGCTCAGTAGGTCCTTCAAAAATATTCTTAAAATATATTTTTTAATTTTGTATATTTTATTTTTTTTCTTCCAGGGAAAATGTCTTTGTGGTCAATACATACGAGCCCGCCTACGAAGAGCTGGCGTTTTAAATCGTAAAGTCCTACAAAGAATGCGTAGCTTATTAGAACCATCATCAGAAGTTGTTTATGAAGTCTTTCCGGCATTAAATAGTGTGAGTAGCCATGAGACTAACTAACCAAGAATTTCTTTTAATTACATTTTTCATTTTCTCTTTCTCCCCACCCCCCACAGATGGGCGAAGAACTTGAACGCATGCATCCACGTATCTATACAAATGTTTCACGGCAACTTTCCCGCGCACCCTACGGCGAACTGGTCGACAGTGATACAGCGCCAATGTTAATGAATCTGGTGGCGAAGCAACTATTCTCACGTAGCACCGCCGAAAAGGAACGCATTACATGGGCCAAAATAATTTCTGTGTTTGCGGTGTGTGGCGGCTTTGCCATCGATTGTGTACGTCAAGGTCACTACGATTATTTGCAGTGTTTGGTCGATGGTGTGGGAGAAATTATCGAAGATGATCTAGTCCATTGGTTGGTGGAACGTGGCGGTTGGATGGGTCTGCAACAGCACATAAAACCCAAAGGTTCCCAAACATTTTCGTTTTTAGATTGGTTAACACTTTTCGTGGCGATCTCTTCAAGTTTTTATGCCGTAGCAAATTTCCTTAAACAAATAGGTTGTCAATTGTATTCGTTAATATTTTGAAGAAATACAGATGGGAATGTGATGAAGAGATACATTTTGTGATTTGTAATAGAAAAAAATAATGTGAAAAGAACTTTGTAAAATTATTTAATTATTTATTGTTTTTGTAATAATTTTAAGTTTGACATACCTACATACATACACACACACATTTGTTAAATGGTTGTTTGTAAGCCCCAGATCTACACAACATTGTTACAAAAAAAGTAAAATCACATTTGTTTTTAGTCAAAATGGTTAAATAATAATAATTGTTAAATTTGAAAAATGAAAATGTTTAAATTTTCCCTGCAGAAGACCCATAGTAATTTTCAGGATATATATAGAATCATTTTAGAGTTAAGTATTCCACTAATTTGACGTTATTAGGATTATATTCGTCGGAGGGAAGCAAAGCTGAATGCTATTGAATAGTTGCGAATGAAATAAACAGTCAGCGAGTCCATAGGGAGAATTTCAGAGGAAATATTCTTTTAAAAATCCACGCTTCAAAAATATTCTTTTAAAAATCCACGCTTCAAAAATATTCTTTTAAAAAACCACGCTTAAAAATATCCTTTTAAAATTCCACGCTTCAGAAATATTCTTTTAAAATTCCACGCTTCAAAAATATTCTTTTAAAATTCGACGCTTCAAAAATATTCTTTTAAAATTCCACGCTTCAAAAATATTCTTTTAAAATTCCACGCTTCAAAAATATTCTTTTAAAATTGCACGCTTCAAAAATATTCTTTTAAAATTGCACGCTTCAAAAATATTCTTTTAAAAATCCAGGCTTATTGCTCAGTAGATCATTCAAAAAAAAAATAAAAATGCCTTCTTGAAACGAAAAAAATTGGCGACCGGGACTTTGTCTGTGCCTATCCCGGCCTAAATGTGATTCCATCCTTGTCGAGGGGAGTGCTAACTGGCTCTCCTTTCAAACTACACGGTGGTGGAAAATAAAACCAAGTATTTATATGTAGCGGATGACAAAAATGCATATGAGAATTATTATCATTAATGTAACTAAGCAATGAAATTTAATTCACCACAAAATAATGTGGTATAAATGGTTTATGTATTTGCTAAGTGCTTAATGGTGCTTTGACAATGGCATTGCCAGATAGACTCAGCTGTTGCTAACAAGAAATAGTTTAAAATCCACAATAAGTTCTACATTGGATCGGATAAAAACATGAACAATGGAAATTGATTTATATTTGTAAGTGTGAGGGAGCACCATCCACGACAGTTTTGAAGATTTTAATTGGAAAAAAAGAATCTGATTGGGTTCTATTTTAGAGAAGAAAGCTAGGTTATCAATTTCATATTTGCCGAACTGTCTGTGTCTTCTGCCACCGCGATGGACACCTACAGAGTATATGTTCAATTGTTTCTAGCTCTTCTCATCCTCACATAGACGCCAATAATCCACTCGGTTAATGTCACATTTGGAAGTAAGATATCTAATTTTGCAGTAACCTGTTATGACCGCTAATCTCCCTCTTACTACGAGACAACAGCGAAGAAGCTCTGCGGCGAGACCATCAACATACATAGTCACCGGTCCTATGTTAAGGGTTTTGTCTATCTCAGCTGCTTTCGTGATTTCTGCCTAAAAAACGCTGCAAAAATCGTTATGTTTATATAAATTATAGATGTCTAGTTCCTTGCAGTAAACGCCTGCACCAGTACCAGTACTACTTGTCCAGGATTCCCTGCTAGGCAACTCTACTCTGATGTCGTTAAAGTCGTTTTGGGAGGGAGTATAATCACTGATGTGAGTACTCCTCTCTAAAAAGTAAAAAACTGGCGTCGTGTAAAGCGTGGCCAAAATTCAGCGACTTCCAGGCATCCGCTTCCCGGAGCATCAAAGCACATCTAGCAGCATTGCATTCAAGGCTGCCTTGCAGGAGTAGATTCCTATTAGTCCGTTCTTAATGCATTCCTCAACATTCCTTTTCCTTCTACGATGTGCAGGGTGGAGCTGACCTAGGTCAAACTACGCCAACCCAGTACAGGCGGCAATCGTTGGTGAAACCACAAGCCTCGTGTCGTCTAGATCAAGCGATTGTGATCCGGCTGTTATAGGTATGGATGCCTTGGCACCTGCAGCTGTACCTGCTACCACCGCATCGTGTTTACCTAAAAACCAGTAAGGAAAGTTGTAAAGTCGGACGGGGCCGACTATATGATACCCTTCACCACTTTAGGTATATTCAACAGATGAATCCTAACAGACGTCGATACTAAATTTTTCATTTGGTCAGATATAGAAGCTATATCTAAATCTGAACCGATTTTTACGAAACTAAACACACATCATTCTAGACCTAATTCATTACGCTGTACTAAATTTCGTGCAAACCGAAAGATATTAAGGGACTTTGGTACACTATTTACATTAAATCGGTCGAAAATATATATGGGAACTATATCTAAATCTGAACCGATTTTCACAAAACTTAACACACATCATTCTAGACCTTATTCATTACGCCGTGCTAAATTTCATGCAAATCGAAAGATATATAGGGATTTTGGTGCACCATTTACATTAAATAGGACAAAAATATATATGGGATCTATATCTAACTCTGGACCGATTTTCATTCTAGACCTAATTCAGTACGCTGTACCAAATTTCGTGCAAATCGAAATATATATAGAGACTTGGGTACATCATTTACATTAAATCTGACGGATATATATATATATATATATATATGTATATGTATATATATATATGTATATAGTATATATATAGGATCTATGTCTAAATCTGGACCGATTTTCAGGAAACTTAACACACATCATTCTAGACCTAATTTAGTACACTGTGCCAAATTTCGTGCAAATCGAAAGATATATAGGGACTTTGGTACACAATTTACCTTAAATCGGACGAAGATATATATGGGAGCTATATCTAAATCTGAACCGATTTTCCCGAAACTTAGCACACATCATTCTAGAGTTAATGGAATACGATACGCTAAATTTCGTGCAAATAGAAAAATATATAGGGACTTTGGTGGACCATTTACATTGAATCGGGCGAACCTATATATGGGAGCTATATCTAAATCTGAACCGATTTTCATGAAACTCAGCACACATCATTTTAGGCCTAATTCATTACGCTGTGCCAAATTTCGTGCAAATCGAAATATATATAGGGACTTTGGTGGACCATTTACATTGAATCGGGTGAACCTATATATGGGAGCTATATCTAAATCTGAACCGATTTTCATGAAACTCAGCTCACATAATTTTAGGCCTAATTCATTACGCTGTGCCAAATTTCGTGCAAATCGAAAGTTATATAGGGACTTTGGTGCACCATTTATATAAAATCGGACGAAACTATATATGGGAGCTATATCTAAATCTGAACCGATTTTCATGAAACTCAGCACACATCATTCTAGGCCTAATTCATTACGCTGTGCCAAATTTCGTGCAAATCGAATGTTATATAGGGACTTTGGTGCACCATTTATATAAAATCGGACGAAACTATATATGGGAGCTATATCTAAATCTGAACCGATTTTCATGAAACTCAGCACACATCATTCTGTTCCTAATTCATTACGATTTGCCAAATTTCGGAAGATTCAGAAGATATATAGGGACTTTTTACATTAAATCGGACGAATATATATATGGGAGCTATATCTAAATCTGAACCGATTTTTCCCAATTTCAATAGGGTTCGTCCTTGGGCCAAATAAGTGACATATGCCAAATTTCATTCATATCGGATTATAAATGCGACCTGTACTTTGTTCACAAAAATACATGGACGGACAGACGGACATGCGTAAATCGACTCAGAAAGTGATTCTATGCATATTCTCAAAAGGAACCATGTGTCTATCTCGTTTCCTTTTGCCTGTTACAAACATATGCACAAAGACATAATACCCTGTACCACAGTGTGGTGAAGGGTATAAAAAGATAACCCGGCAATTCAAATGGAAAACGAGCTAGTCAATACTGATGCAAATCAGTCTACGACTGACAGGACTGTAGTTCTGGGAGGGGGCGACCTACATGCTATCTGCGATAGTCCGACGGTGGGGAATCTATCGAGACCCTAACAACCGACAAAGATTCAAAAGTCGGAACTGCCCGAGAAGCACCCGATGCGAAGCACTATAAACGTGCCGTATCTTATCTCCGCAAATTCGTAGGGCTAGATGCGAATTTGCCTTCGTAGAGGGAGGTTCATCTCATCAAGGGCAAGATGAAATTCGTAAGGACGTTCGAAAGAACTTACCCGCACGCTCCAGATGGACAGGATCTCCCTGCCGAAACAGACGGCTCTGTCAAAAGTCTCCAAGGAGACCTCGGAACCGAGCAAAGTAGCAGAGTCGGCGAAACCCACTGTCTCTGTCAAATGTGTGAAGCTGACTTCTGACCCGAAGCCCCCAACGCAAACTGTAATCCATAAGGGTGAACGACGTGTGGAGGGCTCTGTATCAAAGCCCGATTATACGGCAATTGAAAAAGGTGAAGCGGTTGGTGCTAAGGCTCTGATCCCTATGGTAGGATAAGCGATAGTCACTGGTTGATATTTGAAGCAAGTCTCTAACGTCTTCTATAGAAGTCTCCAGCAAAGATCTCCCAATCTATCCAACGAATAACTCATTTTCTATAGAAGTCTCCAACAAAGATGAGATCCGGTATGCTAGTGGACTCATAAATATTACACACCATAGAGGGATAAAATATCCTGTGAATGGTGATCCTTCGTTTCTTTAGCAACCCACTTATTTTCTTCCTGCCTTCTTTCAATTTAAAAATCTACGAACTCCAAAAATAAATTTTCTTTTATTGCCATTATAAGCAAAACTTTATTATTATTTAATTTTATAGAAAATAAATTGTAAACTAGTTATATATACTTTTTTGTTTTTTTGATTAAAATTAAACTCTACATATATACTTAACGAACATTCATAAGTTATAAAGTAAATAATTTGTTTAGGTTTTTTTGTTTTATAATCAAGTAATTAATGAAAAAATTATTAAACAATTAACAACAATTCTAAGGAAAATGGGATAAATAATCAAAGAAGAGGAATGGGATGGGGAGGTCAGGTCAGTTGGTTAACAAAGAATAATATGATGGGTTAGTTGTTTGTTAGTGATGAATGGGTGGTGGTGTTGGTGTAGTAGTGGAGGTGGGGTTGTTAAACATTTAAGGTTTTCCAAAAATGTAGTACCAAAGGTATATAAGTTTGTTGTTGTTTTTTGTGGGGCCGGGAGGGGGATAAATAATTTCCCAATGTAGAAGTACTTAAAAAACTATTTGTATAACAAATAACTTAGAGAGAATTGTTATGCAGCATAGATATAACTATAAATATAATAATAAAAATACACTTATAACATAAATAAAATTAAATAAATGTCCAAATATAATTTTGTGTTTTTTAATATTTATATAGAACAATTAGGTGAATTCATGGTGAGAGTTAAGGATATGTGATGATTTAGATGCTAATATAATTAAGAAAAAAATATAATTTTTGTTGTGGTACAAAAAGCGTATTTTATATATGTGAGGTATTAAATTATAAAGACATAATTGTCATACTTCAATGTCTTAGAATTCAAAATAAAGGGTGTGTTTTAATGGTGTGTGTGAGGGAGGGCGGGTCCAAAAATATTCCTAGTTGGCTGATCGTTAATCAAATCAACCTTGTACTCTGTGATTAGTTGCAGTTCCCGGCATAATTGCTCTGCATTATGATCCATCGCCATTTACATTTTACTTTTCTCATTGGCCACAGCTTCCAGGCGTTCTATGACTTTTGTTAAATCCATTTCCTTGTTGATTTTCAAGTACATAGTTTTGCGCACTTCATGGAATGCAACCCAGGCGGGTACTTCTTTGGCAATCAATTTCAAATGTTTTTCAATTTCTTGGGCGGTCAGACTTGTACGGAAACTATTTTGGATTTTCTTAATGACAATTTCTTGCGTGAGAACACCTTTGCGTTCGGTAATGAAAACATTGCGTAAATGGCGAGCCAATTCGGGTAGACGTGAATAGTTGGCAGCCTCTTGATCCTGTGAGGGACGACGTGTCATGGCATCTAAGGCCTTGGCAGCTTGTTTTGCACGAATTTTTTCCAATAGAGATTTGGGTACACCCTTTAGTAGTGAAGCTGTTGCATCTGCTGCCGGGGCCGCCGCTGGGGTTGTTGGTGCTGCTGTTGGATCGGTTGTTGTCTTTGTAGCTGCTGCTTCCTTCGCCTTGTCATTGGTTATATCCTTATTGTTGCCTGGTTCTTTGGATGTTTCTGCTTTTGTGTTGTCAATATTTTTCTTATTCTCTGCCTGCACTTTATCGGCCTCAATTTTCGCCTCATAACGCTCCAATGCCCTTTCCATAGGGGTAGCACAATTAAAGAGATTCCTGGCGGTCGATAGAATATCCTTGGCCGAGGAATATTTCTCTACATTGGGTGGTTGTGGCAAATTGCCCAATGGAATTTCGGGACAATTTTCCAAATCAAAGTCTGGATGCCAACGTGTTACCTTTTCACGGGGAATTGATAGTGGTGGATCCAGTGAGAGAAGGAATTTCTCATGTTCCTCCTTTACCTTTTCCAATAGCAAATGTTGGAATTTCTGTAATCTTTCGGTCATAACATGAGGATTCATGGAATTACTTTGGGCCGAGCTTAGCACATCGTCTTCATCGATTTTATTCATTTTCATTTTTTCCGGTAGATTTTCTACATTTGGTGCAATAACCAATTGGAAGTAGTCGGCCTTTGAGGCTGACCCATAGTTACGCATTTTCATTTGTGAGAAAATAAAGGCATCCGGATAGATGTGTTTAATCTGAGCCAAATGACGTTCATAGAAGTTTTTGCGTAACATTCTCTGTACGGCGGGTTTTAATTTTTTGAAAGTGATACATTCACGACGATTATGGAACATAGCACAAACGGAATCCAAACCCTTGAATACTTCAATAAGATGACGATATTTGTAGGGCAAGGGTAATTGGCCAGCTTTGCTTGTTTCAGCCAATGACATAAAACGTTGATATGCCGGTGGCACAATCATCTTGGAGGGTGAACCATGTTTGGCCGGACTGAAGAGGACACGTTTGGAAACATCGGTGTGACGTGGTGACATAAGTTCATTTTTGTCGGGTGTTGGGGGAGGAAGTTTTGTGGGTGTTTTAAAGGTTTTTGAGGGACTGGAAAAGAGAAGAGAGAGAAGGAAAATTGGATGAGTATATAATGAATAAAAAAACAACAAATACAAAATAATACAATTAAGAAACAAAATTTTAAAAATAATAAAATAAAAAATATTTTTCAGAGAAGATAAAAAGGGATTTTTGTTCAATATCTCAACCTAAAAAAAGTTTTGTAATTATTCCAAAACATAAAATGAAGTCAGAATTTTTTAGTGAATAAAATACAGGGATTTTTGGTACCATTTGGCACATTAGGCCCATTTCAATTTGTTGTATATAAAATGCTATACTTTTGTTTATCAGTGGATTTAGAAACTATTTATTTTCTTCAAAGGCTATAAGATCAAAAACCCCTTTTCATCTGCTATTTAATTTTCTTCATTTCTTTTACGCTTTCCTACTAAATTGAAATATTAAAAACAATTTTCATGTTTTCTTTTTACCCAATAAAATCACATTTACCTTGACCTATCTTAATTATAAAAACAGAATTCCCGTCCTAAATAAAATCTAGTCGAATAAAATCAGAATTTATTAATGACTTCACAATAAATTAATTGTGTCTGTTGACATTCACACACACATTCTGGGAGTAATAGTAATATTGAAAAATCAACGTTTCATAGTTGTATGTAGTTGGCCTACAAATTAGCAAGAAGAAAATAAAAAAATAAATAAAGAGTTTGAGCAAAAACTATTTGGCTTTAAACCCAAACTTTAGTTTTTAGCATTATCAACAACAATTGAGGTCATATTTTCTTCTTTTCGAGTGTATTGAAGAAAAAATGCTTAAATTGCATTTAAAACACGCCAAGAGCAATGATGTTGATTTGCATTTAATTCTTCTACATCTTCACCTACAGTTTGAATTAATTGTGAGAAATAAAAAAAAAACTTAAAAAACAACGCTTAAAATTAAATATAAAAAAATCACCCCCTTACAAAAAAAGTTAAGCTCTGGCATGTGTTTAAAAACTTAAAAAAAGGATAAAGGAATGCATTAATAAATTCAAAAGAGGGGGTTGATTGGTTGCTCTCGTTGTGCAAGGACAACAATTGAAGTAAAGGAATGCAGCATATGTCATATGCAAAGTTATTTTTCGGGTACCATATGTTGATGGGAAAAATGCTATTTTAATTTCAGGGTGCTCTGCTCATCATGTGACATTAATGACCACCACATGTTTTCAGTTTATATTTTTGCATTTTCCCAATAACATTTTCTCGAATTGTTTTCACATAGTTCCCGGATATTTTATTTGATGCCATTTTGAAGCAATTAAAAAATATACGTTACAAGATCCTTTTTTATATATGGGTGGTAATGATGGTGGTGGTTATGGCGATCGTTATTGAAATTTCTACTTCAAGGGTTTTGTTTGTATACCCAAACAACCAACACATGTACGTACACACACATTTCATATCTAATGTCTGTCGGCGGTTGGGTTCTTGTGTTGTTTCCTTTTTCTTCAAATTAAAACCTTATAACTATCATGTTTGCCTTTTACTTATTTTTCTTCGGCACACAGAAAAAGGGGGTTGTTTTTTGTACGTTACAAAAACATGTTAGGCATAAACTACAGACATTATTGTTATTCCTAAAGATCGTCGCCGTCTGGTTTTAAAAGAAGAAATAACAACAACAACCACAACGACAACAAAGGATAGAAATGTGTATTTTTGAAATGACAAGGCATTCTTTTTTGTTCTTCTCAAACGGATTTTCTTTATCTTCCTTTTTCTGGGTTTCAGGTAGCAGCCGGTTGGCTCTTGCTCTCTCTGGAAACTAAGTAATATTGTTTGTTTATTGTGAACAACAATAGGAGAAGCTAAATATGCAAGTACGTGCTGCTCGCTCTGAAGCTGGGGGGTTAGTTACAATTTTCTTAGGTCATAACCTAGAAGAAAAATGAATGTGTCGAAATAAAAAAGTAACGGAAATTTTCTTTCTTACGAAAGGAGAAATTGCATGGAAATGACAACAGGAAAGGTCAGGGGTGGCAGGCAATGTGTAAATAACTTTCTTTGTTTGAAAATGTAATTTTAAGGACGTTTTGAAGATGGGTGATTAAGAATTTAGTTATTTTTTTGATAGGGTGATCAATTTTGCTTTCTATCGGCAGCTGTTTTAATAAATTGTATGTTATTAATTGTAAATAGAGTTGGCTCAAGGTAGATACATAAGGTAGCCGCATCGGCGAATTGGGAACATGATATGTCAAAATAGTTAACAAGGCGAATAATAATTGATTCGCCGTAACATATCAAATTTGAAGCGAATTTCATTCAACCAATCAGAATTCAGCATTTTGAAATATTAAACATGATTGTTTACTTTTTGTTAATTTTTAAAATTGTGAATGTTTGTGCAAATTCAGATTGGTGAATGGAAAATAACATCAAACAGCGACTTAAATTCAATGAAGAGCTTAGGAACGGAACCGGACGTTGACTATTTATCCTTGAATTTTAATGCATTCCATGGACTCCAAATGAAATTCGAAACAAATGAAATACCATTATAAAGGCATACAAAACGTGTTTCGGTGTTGGAAATCAAGCAAAAATGTAACTGCTCCAAGATTCACAAATACAGACAAAATATACTGGATGTAGAATTTTGTTCCACTATCCACTATGTTTCCACTATCTTTTGTCTGTTTAAATTTCATCTTCTTTAAGGGTAGAGTTTGTTCTTATGTTATCTGTTGTATCAACTGAAATTCAAGTCATATCTGTGTGCCCATCCATCTGTACTTCATTAAGTAATGATGTTCTTTCCGTTCTGGTCAAAGGCAAAACCAATAGTTTTGGCAATGATATTTTGAAATGGACCAAAAAACTTTATTTCGTTTTCTATGAAGGTCATAACTATGGTATTGTTAGAGGCTGAAGTATAAGATAATCACCGCATAGTTTTGCTCCGCAAAAAATTTAAGTCCAATATTCCAGATTTATATTATCGGCCCGTCCGACTATATTTCTTTTCTCATTGGTTTTTTTAATTCTTTCATAACATGTATTTCAATAAAAATAAAAAAATTCAAACGCATTGTTTTTGTTTTTAAATTTAAATTCTCTTTTCATCTACCGGCGAATTAAAATAACAAAATTCTATTTGACATATAATGTTACCATCAGCTGCCTTGATACGGTTACCTTATGAATATACCTTGAGTTGGCTGATGTTGATTTAAGGCCTTGACAAATGTGTCGGAATTTGATATTTGTCACATTTAATTTTTTTTTTTACAATGGGATTATTTAAAAAGCATTCTTTCTATGGATTTGTATTGGATGTTATTGAAAATTATAGCTAAGAAAATTTCACAAACATCCAAAATAATTTGAAATAAATTAATTTTTTGAATAAAAAAATGATATAATATAATAGTTGTATTTTACTTTGGACCCTCTTCTAATGTACCAATTTTTCTTGGCATTTTGAACATTATTTTCATGGTTTCATTTCAAAAAATTCATCATAGAAAACTGTAAATTAGAGTAATTCATAGTTATATAAAATGATTTAAAATAAATTTTAGTTTTTGTTTCACTATGCAAACAACAATTACTGGACTGGTGTTGTCATTTCCTAGCCCATAGTTTTAGTTGTATATTTCATTTCATATTCTTCCAAGTTGCTAATTATTATAATTGCTCAGGAAAACCGGCATTTAGCTCATCTTTTTCTTGAGATATGAATTATTTGGAGATTAATGTAACGAAGTTTTTGGAATCGCTCATGGCCCTTTGGGCCAGGTTCTCGTTTACGAAATAAAATTGAAACGCCGATATTTCCACTAAAGAAAAATTAGCTTTTTTATACACAAAATGAGTTCTTCATTCATAAAACTCTCTAAATCTTGTCCCAAATAACATATTTCTTCCCTAAGGTTAACGTTTTATTATTATATTTCTTTGTCCCTTTTCAGTATTTTCGATTTTTTTTCTAAGATTGATCACTCATCAAAAATGTCTATGGCTTGGTAATTATTCAGGAAATTTGATAATTTACTAAAATAAATTATAAAAAGAAACATTTTTAATTTTTTCCCCAAAACAAAGAATGAAAATTGAAGTTACTTATCATCTTGTACTCCAGTTTAGGGTTTTAGTGGTATTCTTCTTTTCAATTAAGTACCGAGTTTTGTTTTGGTGTTTTTGTTTTTTTTTTTTTCAATTTTATATAGATACACATACATATTTTTCAATTGTCCACCTCATACCAACACACACAATATTTCTTGCTGTGGGCTGGTGTGAGTGATAAAGCAAAACAGTGGAAAGCCACCGTGTGTGTGTTTGTCTCATTATCTGTGGTCTAACAACAAAGTGTATTTAATATTATTTTTTGGTTAAAAATTTAGGCGGGAAACGTGGTGACTTAAGAAGGCATTGAAAAATGTGGAAATTTTGGTTTAACCACCCAAAAAGAAAAACTTGAAAAAATTGATCACTATCTATCTTCTCTTCAATAAACCACTAAAATAATAATAAAAATATTTAATTTGTTTGATTTTAGTTAGTTCCTCTTACCTTGTCAAAACTTCCAATTCAATTTTATCGAATTCTTTCAATTGTAAAACTGGTGTCTTCTTCGAAGGTGATTGCATATTCTCCTTGAGTTTACGATTACGTTCCTCCTGCTCTTTGCGGGTCTTTTCCAATTCCTGTATACGTGCCAAAGAGGCCTTAAGCTCTTGCAGTTTGGCACTACGTGACACCTTGGTTTTAACTTCCTCAAAAGTAAGTTCCTTCTTGACCATGGATTTAATTTCTCCCTGCTTGAGGGGTGTAGATCCTTTGATAATTTGTTTGGTTGGTGTCTTAAAGCCACGTTCAACATTTTTGGCATTATTTTGTGAATTGAAAGCATTAATAATTGTACCCGATGGTGTGGATTCATTAACTTTTTGTCTAGTTCTTGGTGTAGCAACTTCAGCGGGTTTTTTACGTGGCGACAGTGTGCCTTTTTTAATAAATTGTACTAATTTTTGTTGTTTAATATTCTCCTCAATTTTGGACATTTTCTTGGGTGATACACCGCTGTCCGGTACCTGGCTGGGATCTTGGACACCAATGCGTTTGACAGTGCGTCCGGAACGGGTACGCATACCCATTTTCTTAAGAGCTGCAATTTCATCATGCTGGTCCTGTTGAGCCTGTTGGGTAACATTTTGTTGGCTATTCTGTTGTGTAGTTGTTGTGTTGGCATTTGAGTCTTGTGTTGTTGGTTCTGATGATTCCAGAAGACGCTGTAAACAAGAGAAAAAAATTGTAAATTATTATAAAATTCTCTTATTTTTTTCTTTAAATAACTTTTGTCAACTATTTTTTGTTAATAATCTTTTAAACAAAACAAGTATTCAATGATATCATAAAGCGTCTCTGCAACCACGCTGCCTCTAGGCAGGGGATGTTTTGCCAGCCACTACTACCAGCATGCATGCATGTGTATTTCTTTCTCGCATGCATTAACAAACGACGCATTTATTTTACAAATAAATTCACTTCCTTTGAAAAAGGATATCCTTTTTTATTGGTAAATATTGTTAAATAATAAACTTACTCTAGTTTTAATGGTAGTTATATCCTCGGCTACAGCACGTTTTCTGGTATTGAAAAACGCTGCAATAGATGGTTGAGCCATTTCTTTTCCTTTTTTAACTTCTTGTACTTGGTCAAACAAAAATAAATTTAATTATATATTTTTTTCTTATTGCTTTTATTTTTGTTTATTGCTTATATGCACTTTGTTTTCTTCTTTTGTATTGCAGGATTGTGCTCATGTGTTATATTTATATATATTTCTATATTAACACTTTGCTTTTTTATTTTTTTCTTCCAGGGTTAAATTCTTTTTATTTTCTTTACCACCACACACAGTAGGTCTTTAGTCTTTGTTGGATAAATTGGTTATGATGGTTGGTCTGACTACAGCACACGTCGTCGTCTGGTTATCCCGCTCAAATTTCTACTGACAAGAGTTTTTCCCTCCAAAAGTTCAGTCAACGACAAACGCATGACGTTGACGTTTGGGTTGACGTATAAAAATTCCTCTGTCGACGTCGTTGCAAACGCGCCAAAAATTCTGTCTTATCTTTGTTTATATTTTGTCAGAAGCGGTATGTGTGTATGTGTGAAATTAACAGCTGATGATCCGCACACAACTACCAACAGATGTCGAACAAAAAGGGGGTCAACATACATTTCCAACAATAACGAGTGGCATCTCAATGTGAAAGGCAACAAAACAGCTGTTTGCTGTTGTATTTGATGATGATATGGGAACTTCTCCTTTTGTGGTCTTGATGGCGTAGTACTTTTTTGTTGTTATAATTTATGTAATTTTTTGATCTTTTAGGAGATAATAATTATATTTTTATATCACACAAACATAAATACACAAAAATTTTCGACAAAACAGGTTTAAAAATCACTTGAAATACACTTTATCCACGCACGAATAGACACATGAATTTTTCACACAAGTCCCGTTGTCTACGAAATGAAGTTGACAGATGACCATGAAAATGGCATTCATAAAGGTCACTGTAGACTATTGGATTTGCTTACGTTAAAGGGGATTGGCATTAATAAAATAAAGAGGTTAAAAATAAAATATATTTAAACAATTAATGAGTCTTTTAATAAAATATAATTTAAATTTCTTGACTAAAACGGGATATACTGACTATAATCTAAAATATTTGCTTAAATTGATTAATGTTAATACAAAAAAAGTAGTTTATGTAAAAGCGAATTTACATATAACATTTAATCATGATTAAAGGCTGAATCAGGGTTTATTTTCTTAATCAGGCTAAATTTACCATGATTTACCACACAAATTTAAATCATCGTGCAGCAGGATTTATTTTAAATCATGATCGAAATCATGATACTACAGAGATGCAACGCGGGTTTTGTACGAAAAAATACAACTCTCTCACAATGTACCAAAATTTGCAACTGTTTTTACATGCCGTTTGTTTTTAAATTTAACGGCTGACAAATACAAAAATGACAGATCAAAGGAAAATACAAATTAATTATAGAATTTTTGTGTTTTTAGGTGTTTTTTTTACTTTCCAAACGATCACAGTATTGCAAAACCATTTCCATTGTGGTAATTCTTCTATTCTTTTTCAAATTGCAAACAAATATTTTTGGCGCAAATTAATAATTTTGTATGTATACTAACAAACATCAGCTGATCGGCATTTAGATCATGATTAAGGGTATGTGTAAACAATTAGGGTGTATTTCTGGATTTCGTTAATCGAGTCGATTTAAAATCGTAAATGTAAATGTACTTTAAGGAAAGATAGAAAGGAAATTTACAATGTTTGAGAATTCCAATTTTATAATTCTTAAAGGACGTTCGGTTTGTTATTAATAAATATATTCTCTCTTAATAATAACAGATTAAATTTAATAAAAAAAGGTAAACTTTGGGTATGTTCGGCATGTCCAAAATTCGTTTATTCCATGAGAAAACACCTAATAATTACCTAAAAAACGCGAACCTTGTATAGGAGTAAAAAAATCATGACCTTAAACATGGATCTAAATTGTTTTGCCAATAGGTATTGTATCAATTGGAAATAGAGATATACTATTTTATAAAGAGAAAAATGACCACATATGCCGTATTTATCATACAAGAATCTATTTTATAATCATTACTAGGTAAGGTTAGCTACCAACTAATTAAAATGCTTCTCAGGTTGGCTTGTTCCATCAAATCAAAATATGTATTTTTAACCATGATACAATTATTCAAGGTATAGCCTACCTTGAATAATAATTTACTATTACTTGTGACCTATGGATTGCAATATATCCTTGAAAAACATAATCGACATGGGTCTACTTCTAAATAATTTAAGAAGATATTTTCATTTAAATTTTGAAAGCTAAATACTGTCAAAGGCAAATTTATGAAAAAATTGGAAAAACATGACCGCATGAGACTACCTTGTATAATTATGCCATGATACATACTGAATGTTATTAAAAATATACTTTTTTCTTGTTGTCATCTATTTTAATTTTCAAAAATTGTTCGCCCTTGTATACGTCAAATATAATCCACTGGATTTGTGATCAGGATTAACGTGACACATACGCTATGGAATTGACGTTTGAAATTGAGTGGATTTAGCAGCCAAAGCGCGCTCTAAGAGGACATACACCAAAATGATGATCACTTTATAGACTTTTTATTCTACCGCTGCTGTTTAATTTGTTTTGAAGAATTGGCATTTTAACTAATTTTCCGTTCTAAATTAGTTTTTTTACTATTAAAAAAATAAAGAAAAGAACAATAATAACCTAACCTAACATTAGTAGATTTGTAGGAATAAAATCCTGTCTTTAAAATAGTTACTGCAACAAATATGCAATCTTGTTTAATAGTGTGTACCCTACATCAAGGTTACATTTACACGGAATGCGTTTTAATTAAACGGTCAAATTAATTGGCATTAATATTGTATGTAAAAATATAAATTATAAGAAAATTTATAGAACGAGAAGCTGGTAGCAATGTGAAGAAGCTATGTGAAGAATATATTGAAGAGGGCAAGATTTGGTATGTTGCCGTACGGCAAGAATCAACTAATTTGTACTATTTTTTTTCGATGTCCTAAGGGAAATATTGTTATTGTATTAAAAACTGGTAGATTCTTGCCGACCAATTATTAGGTTTTCGATTTTTCGGTTTAGAAATATACAAGAAATGGGCTAGAATATCATATCCATTATTACAAGGTTGGGCATAGCTACATTCTGATTACAATTCTTTTCTCAAAGTGCCCTGTTCTATCAAAATCAAAATACATATTTGTTTTGTTCCTGAACTTTCCCTTTAAGATATCGGAAAATGGTCAGAACAGATCATTTGTCAAATAAATTAAGATATTTAATTGATATTAAAAGCCACTACTTACCGAGTTGTTTTTTGTTATTCAACTTAAGTTGTCCTACTGTGTATTCTTGTACATGGGCCCAACTAAAAATATTTTAAATGCAAAATGTCTTTATTTTGGCCCATTCTGTAAGGATTCTTTATTCTATATAGTCGTTTTAGACCCCATAAAATATATGAATATCCATATGCTAATACTTGCTATTTAGTTTGTCATTTTTATTACTGTCGTAAAATGTTGTAAAAAGGATTTTTATTAATAAAAATAAATAAGTTGAATATTTTATGCGCGCCACCAGTGTATATTAAATATGTCATTCCGTTTGCAAAACCTCGAAATAGTCATCGGAACTCCATAAAGAATACTTTTATTCTTGATAAGAATAAACTTCTAATTCGAATTATTCATGTTGAACTCACGATAGAGTATGCAATATTTGGGATAAAGGATGTTTGACACACGAAAATATATCGGTCCAAGTTATATGGTAGACCCCCTATATTCAAAATATTCGGTATTTTAGGGATTTTTGGCATGTTTTTCAACCGTTATTTTGAGTTCTCATTGGGTAACACATATTTCTGTCAAAAGTTATCCAGATTGGTCCACCTTTTGCGGTAACTCCCATACAACGATACCTCCCGAATTTCGTATTTTGAGGAGTATAGACACTTTTTCAACAAAATTGACTGTAATTTTATTATTTTGGGTTTGGAATACTGTATTACCCTTTCTACCAAAAATGATCAATATTGGCCCATTTTATGGGACAGCCCCCATATGACGGTAACTCCCAAATTTCCGAATTTTGAGCATGTTTCCCTTTGAATTAGATCTACCATAATCTACCACATTTCGAAATTTTGGGCACGTTTTCATCCGAATTGTTAATGTAAATTTAGATATTTTAAATGTCCGCCTCATGGTGGAGGTTATAAAAAGTAGTACTAAAGATATCTTGAAGATCATTTAATAATTTAATAACATTATTTGCATACAAGGCCTTTAAAAATTTAATAAATAAATCAATACAAATATTTCCTAAAATCTATCTCACTTTATTTAGCTACATATAACATTTTACAAAAATTTTGGTTGATGTTTTATATTTTCCAAGTCAAGCATATGATTATTTCTTGGCGTTCCATCATTTCTCGCCAATGGCGATTGCGGCAAGCGATTACCAGCACTACCAAGTTGATGCTGCTGTTGATACGGTGAACATGCTTTGGGTGTTGCATACACTGCATTCTGTCTCTGTTGTATAGGTGACCTTGATGGCGTGCCAAACTGTTGTTGTACATTCATGGCTGGAGTACAATTAGCAGCTTCGCGGGGATTCTCATTTTCACAATCTTCAATATGATCTTCGGGTAGTAGGCGATATTTTTTCAAATATTTATATGATGCATTTGATATATCTGATGGTCCACGTTCAAAATTGTCTATGTTACGAAGGGGTGCTGCAGGAGTTATAGCTTCTGGAATTGGTTTTTGTGTAGGACAACCCATATTTAGATCTTTTAAAAGTTCGGCAAGTTTTTCGTTGGGTAAATATTTTAAGGCCAGCTCATTCATCATTAAACTTTTGTCGGTCGATGGTTTGGGTAATAAAGCAGCCAACTGTGGATTGCTCCATTCGGGATAATTTGTGGTAGATTGTGTTTTGGGCATGGAAATCGCGGGAGCTGCCTCTGGTTGTTGATATTCTTGTAGACGATTTGATTGTGGTGAATTTGGACGATATGTAGTCGATTGTGCCATAGGCTTGCCCTTTGGGGTTTGTAAAACATTTGGACTTTGTTTCAATTGTTGTACAATTCTGTTTGTTGCCACCGCCGGAAGTGGAGTATGACCATTTGTGATGGGAGAACCTTCTTTTATTTCAGTATTCACCTGTATTCCAATATCTTTACAATCTGTATTGGGTGTCCTATTGAATTGTGAACATAAAAACTTTTCCATCAATTGGGCCAGGCAATGCTGTTCGTGTCTAAGTTCTTGTACCATTTGTTTCAGATCGTCAACATCTTGTTTTGTGGCAATATTGCTGGGCACACCTAGTGGGGGAGGGGAAGAAGCCATGGCATCCGTTTGTGTACCCGCACAAATTGTCAAAACATCTCGGGGACTGTGGTAGTTTGGTGGAATCTGTGGCATATCCATTGACCTTCTATAGGCAGACTGGAGTTGCTGAGTTGTTGGTTGATATACACCACAGTTATCCATACTCTTACGATACGTTGTAGGATTGGTTCCAGCCATACCATTACTAATCATGTACACATTTGAATTTTCATTTGTGTTTGGCGCCGAGGAGTAGGCGTTGCCCATATATCCATTGGTGGAGGTTGCTGGCATTACTTGATTTACCTGAGATCTCAGAGGATAAACGGAATTCAAACCTCCTTGCATTTGATTATTATTGCTGCTTACAGCATCTGCACGACTTGTTGCCACTTCGGGACCCATTGCCAGGGATGGGGGAAATGTCACTTTTGGTAACATTTGCTTTTTCCATGCTGCATATGATGTAGTCTGTTGTTGTGGCTGTTGCATAGTTGGAGGTTGTGTTTGGTGTTGTTGCATATTATTGGTCGCCTGTTGTTGTCCAAAAAGTATTGAAACTTCTGGTACTTGTGGACGAACTAAAGGTTCATTGGCGCCTATTGATGAACCACTGGGTTTTGGTGCCATTCTCGGCAGCATATCCTCCGTTTCGGGTTGGTACATGTTTGATTGTGTGTCTCGAACTTATTGCACTCGTATGAGGGGCTTTATTTAATTTATTTCTATACAATTTTCTACATAAACGAAGTTATTTCAATATTTAAAAACAAATTTAATTGCTGTGGTGAGTTTTGTTTGTTTGGCAATTGGTTTGTTTTTCTTTGTTGCTGTAATCGTAAATACAGAGTTAGTGGAACGTAATTTGACGTTACGTTCCGTGTGATAATGCAACACATCTCAAAGTAGGGATATATAGTATCGTTACTGAAACATGAAGAATTTTAAGGCTTGGTGGGGCAATTAGAGAAATAGTCACATTCAGTGGGTCTAAAGAGAGGGTTTCGGAGGAAATGTCCTAGCGCCCTATAAATAACCAAACATATGAGTTCCTAGCATAGTACAACCATGGTATAATTATTACAAGGTAGGGCACAGCTACCAACTGATTACAATTTTTTTCTCAAGGTGGCCTGTTCCATCAAATCAAATAACAAATTTTGTGTGTGTAATGTTTTGAATATTATGTCAAATATAAAATAAAATAATATATTCAAATTTATGTGAAAATTTTTTAATATATAACGAAAAACTTTGTTATGGAAAACAAACATGAAAGGTTATGCATTTTTTCCATAATCCAGTATGCAGTTTTGGTGAAAAAATGAAATGTTTGTTTAATCTATAAGCCACACATAAGTAATTTACTCTCCAACTTGTATTATTGCATGTAGTAAAAAATCAATTTTCAAAAAATTAAATTTGTCAAATATAAAATAAATATACACAACAGGTTGTTGTGTTTATGTGACATTTTTTCAATATATAACGAAAAACGAGAAAAATGAATGAAAGGTTAAGATTTCTTTCCATAATCCATTATGAAATGCCATGAAATGTTTGTTTAATTCATAAAAAAGTAATAACTTTCAGCCGAACGCTGTAAAACATAATTTTCAATTAAATTTGAATATACAGTGAGGGTAATAAGTATTTTGCGTCAGTACAAATGTAACAAAATTCCAATACATTCGCATAAAGCCAGCATTCTAAGGATTTAAAATGAATTATGAATGATGTAATATGTTTGTGGACATATTTAGATCGTATTTCTGCAAGAATCACTGCGAAAGATCTATTGGTCTCGAAGATATCTGCCAAAATCTAAACCAACCAAAAAATGTTTATCAACAAAAAGTATTTTGCTTTTTATTATTTTAGAAAAATCATTACATTGAACATAGTTTGGTCTTTTTATAGTTACCATTACGGTTAACCACACAATGAGAGTATTTAATATAGTCGTCGCGACTTTAAAACATCCCAAATATGTTTAGAATAATAAAAAGGAGGTTTTACAAAATATAACGCGAGGACAGTACCTTAAAAATTATTTCCCCAGTGAAAGGGGTTGTAATTTCTGGTACCGGGTTCTTGTTGGGTGAACAATGACTTTGCACGAAATTTCCAATCCAATATTTCCCAATCATCATTTTTGGTTTTGAAAGGTTTTAACCGCATTTTTCACCGAAGTAGCTGTAATTCATTATGGTGGTTTCTTGGAGAGTGAAAATATCTTTGCAGAACATTTTCTATATAGGCAATTTTTTAGATATAACTATGGTACCATAATACATGGCAGGAAAGCTTGAAGTTTATAAAAAAGGAACTATGTAGGTATTGGCTTCTTCTGTCATAGTATTTCTAATTTTTGGGTATTTGACGTTTTTAGACACTAACATGGTATAATTATTACAAGGTAGGGCACAGCTACCAACTGATTACAATTTTTTCTCAAGGTGGCTTGTTCCATCAAATCAAAATACATATTTTGTGTATGTGTGTGTATTGTTTTGAATACAATGTCAAATAAATTCAAAATATTGAAAAATATTCAAGTTTAATTGAAATGAAAATTATGTGTTTAACATGTTCGTCTGGAAGTAATTACTTTGTTATGGATGAAACGAATATTTGATGGTATTCCCTACTGGTTTTTGGGAAGAAATCATAACCTTTCATTCATTTTTCGCGTTTTTAGTTTTGTGTTAAAAAAATGTCAAATAAATACAAACACTTGTTGCGTATATTTATTTTATTTTTGGCAGAAGAAGCCACACGTGCATAGTTGTTTTTTTGTTATTCACCTCAAGCTGTCCTACCTTGTATTATTGTACCATGGACACTACACTGAATTTTTCAGAATTCTCTTTTTTTTGTTTTTTATTTTTAATACTACGAAAAAACATATATCGATATTAATACTGTTTGACATGGAGATTTTTGTCCCCAAGATTAAAAAAAGTACTATATATATCGATGTAGATCGTTATTCCTAGTAGAGACGACTGGAACCGAAATAACCCTCCTCTGGACGGTCTGGCTTTCTATACATACTGATCCAAGATGGAAGAATGTACAGGGGCTGACGTCTACTGTGAAAGGCTAGGCCTTGAGTTAACTTACAAGCTGGATTGCTACTGTAGTGTTTTCCAAGCAATATCCAGCAATATTTCATGTAATCTTTGAAATCTTTGCAATTTGCAATTTGGAATAGATAAAAAGTCTGGATGCAGAGGTCGTTGAACCAGTGACTATCTTCGTGGATAGTAAAGCGGCTCTTAAAGCCATCAAATCTTTTTATATAAAATCTGAGGCCAGCTTGTTACATCAAGTGCAAAACAGCTTTGTAAGAACTTACTTACAACTATCGGCTGTGTTGGGTACCAGGAAACCGTGACATCTTGGGTAATGAAAGAGCAACGAATTAGTTAGACGAGGATCTCAATCCACAGATCTAGCAATTGATGCTAGCCTATGAACTTTGGCACAACGAACCTAGGTGCATTGTGTCAAGATCCATTTGGCCGACTCTGTCTACCAAAAGGACACACTCATTGTTGAACCTGAGCAACGCTGAAATAAGAGTAATAACAGGAATCATTACTGGTCATTGCAATATCAGGGCCTTTACTAGTAACTGGGATCATGATGCAACTGATTACTGTAGACTCTGCGTTGACGAAGAGGAGACGGAGACAATTGAGCATCTTCTGTATCACTGCCCAGCCCTGGCTTACAGGCGGCACAGACTACTGGGTGCTCATTTTCCACCGAGTCTTAGCTTCTTCTCAACAACTGAACCTGTTCTAATCTACAGCATAATTAGAAACCTAAAGTGGTTGGGAAGGTACAACCTTGGCACGTAATATATCTTCTGTCCGATCTCTATAGCCATCGATACTATTTATAACTTACCTTCTTATATTTTCTTGTAAAATTCTCATTTCTCTTTATTTCCCCATTCTTCTCTCCCCTATAGATCTCTCCTTATCACTTTTCTTTTTGTGGATGATCACAATGGACCTGACAGTTTCAGAGTGCTGCAGCCACACAAGTGACTGCACACCCCCAAACCTAACCTAGTGAGATTATAGCAGAAAGATGTGCGGAAATGATTAAATTCCTACTTGTTTCCTGATAAAGAATGTGTGTACTATCGAAACCGTTTGCAGCGTACGTCCGCAATACATTACGAATACGTTTACGTTCCCATAACTGTACGATTACTCATATCAGAAAAATGAGACTTCGCTACAGCAGTTGTCAAAATCATATGTTTCCACCAATAAAAAATAAATAAAAAAATCATCGTGAAGTTAGGCGTAATAAAGTGATTTCTATAAGAATTTCAAGACAATTTGTTTGAATTTGAAATTAAATAGACCGTTTTATTTATTTAAAATATTTCATTAATATCGAAATATTTATTAAACCAAAATTAATAATAATGGCTGGTAGGTAGCATAGCATGCCACATGGCATGCCCGACTAACCTCGTGGTTGATGAATAACAAGTTTTTGTTTAATAACAAATTTGTATTCCTTTTATAGAAGATGAAACGGTTGATTTTATAGAAAACAATGGGACAGAGGATTGTTGGTATACCACCTATGAGAATTTGGGATATGAAACAACAGAGGCAAATATCAATGAGAGCGGTGAATTCCTTGCTGGCGTCGAAGAGGCAAATAAACAGTATTCACAATTGAATGATTTCCATGTACTTGTGGAATGTGAAAGGTCAGCAGTAGCAGTAGCTGCTGAAGAGGAGGGTGGAGATCAACATGTTGAACATATTCTACCCGATTATGGACCCTCAGAAGATATTACCAATGAGGATTTGTCTAAACATAATTTAGTAATGAAAGAAATCATCACGGAACAGGGTCTTATAAAGGAATGCTACTTCTGTCATGAATGTTGTTCGGAATATAGGGATATTAATGATTTCCTACAACAACATCCCGGTATTGAATTGTTAAACGAAAAACCCGCAGAAGAAGATGATGCTGATGATGATCATGTTATAGAAGATATTGTGGAGCAACATGAACAATTTGTTGCCGTTGAACAACAATCTGAAATTCTACAAAACGAAGAACAAACTCAGGATAAATTATGGGAATTAGTTGAAAATATTGTAGAGCATGGTGAAGATAATAAAGATGCCAATGATGTTGTTTTTGTGCCAGCTGCTGCTGATGATGATGAAAATGATGATTCGACTATGTCGGATTTAATACAGTTGAATAGACAACCTCAAAAGCATGCTGATCCTGTGTCAAATGAGACCAATGCGAATAATGTTCTGGATATAAAAAGTGAACATTATTTCTGTTATGAATGCCATCAGTTATTTAGCGATTTGAAATCCGCGGAAGAACATGATTGTGGTAATACTAAAGTAAATGAAGACGCAGAAAGTCCTGCGGCGGAGGAGGATCTACCACAGGAAGAAAAAGATGATTTAATTTGCAGTTATTGTCAAAAAATGTGTTCATCACTTGATGAGCTAATTAATCATATGACCAATTGTGAACAAAATGTAAGAAAATTTATTTTTGTTTGATTTTTTTATCATTTCTAAAAATTTGTTTGTTTGTCTTTCTAGGATTTAATTCCCTTAAAGACAAATGGCCAAGAATTATTTACCTGTGATATATGCCAGAAAAGTTATCCAAATTTGCGTTCTTTGTATAACCACCAGAGGCTACATAAACGTGTTAAAGAAGGTGCTGTTCCCCCAAAGCCGGTTAAATGTGAAATTTGCAATACCATCTTTCGAACACCGAAAAATTTAAAGTAAGTAAAAAATTTATTTCAAATGTTGAAATGGATGTTAGGAAAATAAAGGAAAATAGGACTTTATAAAAGCTTTTGGTATTTATAAAGACCCGTGGTCTCTATACAGACCAATGGCTCTTTATGAAGACCCGTGGTCTCCTTACAGATCAATTGGTCTTTATAAAGACCATTTGATCTTTATAAACTCCTTGGTTCTTTATAAAGGCCTGCCATATATGGCTTCATACATTTTACAATTTTTTTTTATAATTTTCAATTACATCTATTATAGATTGCACATGAAAATGCACAATGATCCTTCCGTGAAATCAATACAAGAAGCCCTGCCAGCTGGAGCTCTACCCGAATATAATGAACTGAATCAATTCTTTTGTGAAATTTGTAATAAAAGGTAAGCTGCAAATTTCTTTTATCCAAGAAATATAAATTAAATCACTTCTCAATCTATATTACAGTTTTGATCAACGCCTCTTGGGTATCCACAAAAATATGCATCAAAATATTGAGGAGTATAATTGTAGCAAATGCAATAAGCAATTTTATAATATACGAGACTATGAAATGCATATGCAAATGCATTATGAAACCAAAAACAATAACAGCAACAACAACAATCATGTGACGGCGGCAACATCAAACCCCCCAACATCATCTGATATAGTTGGTAGCGGAGAAATCTCCCAAAATCCAAATAAAAAACATGCCTGTCAATATTGTGGCAAAGAATTTCAACGGCCGTATGAAAAGGTGAAACATGAACGGGTGCATACTGGCGAAAAACCCTATAATTGTGAAGTATGCGGCAAGTCGTTTCGTGTCTCATATTCACTTACCCTGCATTTGCGAACACATACCGATATCCGGCCATATGTGTGTGCCATTTGTAATAAACGTTTTAAACAGCAATCGGTTTATGTACATCATTTGAAAACCCATGATACTGAGCGCCAATATAAATGTGAGGAGTGTGGCAAAGGTTTTCGTACCTCTGTCCAATTGTGTGGTCATCGGAATAGTCACAAGAAACCATTTAATTGTACCGAATGTAATCGCCCGTTTTCCTCAATGTATGCGGTTAAGGTGCATATGAAAACGCACAGTAAAAATAACAAGGCCAATAAAAATCTTAGTAATCGTTGTGATTTATGTGGTGCATCGTATGCACGATTGTTTGCTCTACGTATACATATGAAAGAACAACATGGCATAGAAATGGATTCATCGATGGCAGATTCTGAATCCTCCTCATCGCCCGCGAATAAAAAATATAAAACAACAGTATCGGGAAATGCCAAAACATCGTCTAATAATAATAATATGGATTTTATAGATGGCGATGATGATGATGGTAATAGTAATGAATTATCGAATCAGCATGATGCAGATTTGGATGAAACAGAAGCGGCCACACAAACCATTATGCCAAAAGAAGATGTATGTGTGATTTTTACTTATGTGTTTTATTTTGCTGTATAAAATTAAGTTATCTTTCTTTTTTTCAGATAATCGTTGACAATGCATCCGAACAAATAATAATGGAATGGTTTCAATAGTATGGAATTTTATTTATATGTGTATATAATTTAATAATTTAGAATATTTTTTATATAAGTATTCTTTTTTTTAGTTGCTAAGTAAAATGTAAATATGAAGTGGTTTATATAAATAATATGAATGTTTATAGTACAAAACAAATGAAATAAATTTATTATAAACAAAAATTCTCTATTATTATTAAATAAAGTAAATATCAAATTTATCATTGAAAGAAGGTCGAACATTGAAATTTATGAGACTCGATTCTGATTTAGATACAGGTCCCAATCATATTTTGGTCCGATTTCATGTAAATACCAAACATTTAACGTTTGTCCGACTGAATAGAATGACTTGTCTCAGTTTTGCTTTAAATCGGTTCAGATTTAGATATAGGTCCCACATATATTCGACCGATGTCATGTCGAAGACGCTAAAATTATTGACTCAAAATTTTGCACAGCTTGCCGAATTGAATATCGAATGATGAGTGTTATATTTGATTTAAATCGTTTCACATAAGATCTAATATACTTAGAATAATCCTTAGAAAATTATTATAATGATTGGTCCTTGGAAAAATATTCTTTTAAAAATAAAACGTTTCTATTGGTCCTTAAAACATATTCTTTTATTCGTGTATTGAGTTTTAAATTTGTATAATTGTTTTTTCGTCTGCGTATACACTAATTCACAATTGCGACGAGCACCTACAACAAACTTAAATTCAATAATTTCACCCATTCTTTTCTTTTAACTTCAATTTTTTCCAAGTAGCTTCCGCCGGAGTTTGAGGGTTTTCTCTGAAAGTCCTTTTCATTCTGATTACAACCAAATATTATTTTTGTGGAAAACTTCATACTTTGAAGTTCTTTTAATTTCAAGTAGCAATTAGCAGGCCTTCGACCGAAGTTTAAGGGTTTCTCCTACCTACAAATGGAAAATTGGCCTACGCGAGATTAATTTTCTATCAATATAAAATGTTGGCTAAGTAGACGGTCTTCGGTCGTCTACTTAAAAAATTCTCCTATAGACTGGACTCCGCGATCTGATTTTTTTTAATTTCAAATTTTAGCACAACCCTTAATCTCCCCATAAGACGAGCAAATGAAAATCAAAAGGGCTTACTTTCAAAATTTTGGAACCCTATACCACCGGAAGTATGAAGTTATCCCCAAAAAAATTAATGTGACTTTAATCAGTATAAAACAATTATAGCTAGTAATAATTCAAACGTTTCAAACAGAGTGGGCTAGTGGATCTAATAACTTCAGGCTCTTATTTTCATAGATAGACGTCATTATCTAAGGGTCTTGGTTCCAATGTAATGCTGCGCAAGCATGGGACCTGGTGCTCTTGTTTACATGGATCAATAAGCTCGTTCTCTGTGTTCTCTTTTAGCAAGTCATTTCATATGGGCGTTTCTCATTTATTCTCCGAGTATTATCTCTGCGCACCCCTATTCCAATGCAATATTGAATTTGCCATTTAGTCAAAGATGATACGTTGACATTTAAGTATCCCCAAAATATCGATCGATTAATGACAATCTCGATAACATATGCGTTATCGCCCATCACTAGGTAAACAATGGAATTTAGTTGTTCTACAGTGGCGCTATATTTATTTATAAAATTTAATTAAATTGTTGAAACATAAAAATTGAAACCTCAAGAACTCGTAAGTATTAAAGCAAAAGTAATTTCATATTGTATAGAATTTGATTGGGAACAAATGCACTTTACGGACACCTCTCAGACCATAGGTAGCCCTTCTGATGCTGATTACAGCAACATAATTTTTTTCGGGGGGAAATCAGTACTTCCCGTGATATGGGGTTCCAAAGTTCAAAAAATATCCCCACTTTTTATTGAATATATTTAAGAATACCACTCCGAAACGTTTAAATTTCTTACAACACATAGTCCTTTTGGACCTGATTACAACCACATAATTTTTTTTTTTGGGAGAACTTCGGAAATATGGGGTATCAAAATGTAATAAAAACCTACATTTTTTACCCTTACTTATTATCCGACAACAAATTGAGTTAAATTTCAATTTTTTCGGAATAGCCGGCCTTCGGCCGGGGATTTAAGACTTTCTCCTATGGACAGGTGGAAAATTGGGCTACGCGAGCAAAATTCTCTTTTAATTTCAATTTTTTCTAAATAGCCGGCCTTCGGCCGGGGATTTAAGACTTTCTCCTATGGACAGGTGGAAAATTGGACACGCGAGCAGAATTCTCTTTTAATTTCAATTTTTTTTAAACAGCCGGCCTTCGGTCGGGGATTTAAGACTATCTCCTATGGACAGGTGGAAAATTGAGCTACGGGAGCGGAATTCTCTTTTAATTTCTATTTCTTTTTTAAAAGTTATACATGATTGTATAAAATTAAAAGCATATTTAATAAGTTTCATTACTAAATCCCCGGCCCCAGCCTATTTTTTCCAAACCCAATTTCTCAAAAAAGTATGGACTTCCTCCCATATAGTAACATATTTATGTAATCAGGTAAATTATGCATACCTCTGCTGATCCAGAACAATCCAAGTGTCCCTAAAGGAAAAAATCCTTAAATCAAACAAATAACAATATAAGCTTTTTTTTAAATTTTGGAACTCCATATTTCCGGAAGTACGAAGTTCCCCCAAAAAAAAAATATGTGGTTGTAATCAGCTCCAAAAGGACTATGTGTTGTAAAAAAACTAAACGTTTCGGAGTGGTATTCTTAAATATGTTTAATAAAAAGTGGGGGTTTTTTTTGAACTTTGGAACCCCATATCTCTGGAAGTACTGATTTCCCCCAGTTCTGATTGCTGTAATCAGCATCAGAAGGGCTACCTATGATAAAAATTTCAAAATGATCTGAGAGGTGTCCGTAAAGTGCATTTAAGCCTTTGATTGGTTTATTTGGAGGTTATAGAATCAGTCAAAAGAATACAGTGGCTTAATACAAATATGAACTGCAAAGGAAATATGTGGAAATAAATGTTGAAGTAATGATTTATTATGGTTGATCTCGAATAGAGGATTGGAGACCCATGATGGTTAAACTCAAAATATATGTTAACCTTTAGACTATAGGTAGCACAGAGTTTGATTGGGAACGACTCTAGTTTAGTAAAAACGACCCGATTTTTTGAACATTTTTCCAGAGGTAGGTATTTTGACCCTAATTATGGGATGTTTTTTTTTCTTGGGGGACGTACCCGGTTACCCGGTTATTTGACCCGAAAGTTCGGGTACGGGTACCCGGTTATACCCGGTTCTACGGTTCCGATTAATACAAAATGGGTATCATTTTAAAGGTTATACCTTTCCAATGAGTGGTGATATGATAGGGTTATCTCAAACCGTTTTGGAGATACTGCCAAAAAATTTGGATTTTGGACCCCTATTTTTTTGAAAAACTTTATACTTTTTTATACTTTTATACTTTTTTTCTTGATCAGACAGACCTTCGACTAAGGTAAAAGACTTCTATAGATAGATGCCAATTCTGCCTACGCGATAAATAGAAGAGTTTTTCAAAAAGTATGTACTTTCTGAAATATGAACCCCCATAATTCCAGTGACCATTGTATTATCTATTTTTTTAATTAACTACGAAAATATAGGTACATATCATTTAGACTGGTGTCGACATCTGTCCATAGGGGTAATATTAAATCCCTGGTCGAATACCGGCTACATCTAAAAACTCTTCTATTTTCTATAATCATGTTATACTCCATATAAAGGTACGGCACCAAGGATTTAACCTCATTTTCCATCCGAAGTGGCTGTAATAATAGAATCCGTGTTCTAAGAGAGATGGTATCATACATTTATGAAAAAGGTGATCAATATAGATCCATGTTTTGACATAGAACCCACCCCTTTGTCGCCATTTTGACAGTTTAATCCGCATTTCCCCCCAAAATTACGAGTTCTTGTTGTTTACAAAACTTATTTGAGAATATTTGTAATATAGGGCCTGGTTTTGACATAGGGATTTTCAAGTATTTTTCTTTAAACTAAGTGATATCTGATACTAAGTACTAATTATTATATTGTATTGTAGGTCCCTTCCGGTATATAATAAACAAATATGGTGACTACTTCTAATGCAAAGCTCTCCAGCGATGAACTTTCGGAATTGTGTGACAATGCCGTTCATTATATATCAACACAGGTTGATTCGAAAACCACTTCGGAGGAAATTGAGGAATTTTGTAAAACCGTATTATATTTATATGAATATGTATCCTTAAATAATTCTAATTATTATTCGCCACATTCAATGGAGTATAAGTTAAACTATAGAATTAATAACATATTATTACCAGCAGTGCTGGGTAGTGTTGAAAATGAACAATATTCCATACATAGGGCTGTAATTATAGATAACATAATGCGAAATTTCCAAAAAACAAGTCACACTAAACTAAGTCCTAATTTACAAACGATTAATAATATCAATGAAAATAATAGCAAACTTTATGCCATAATAACACGTTTATTTTTATTACAGCCTTCAGAATTTAATATTGCCTTTAAGCGGATAATCTCCACTATAGGTTTTAATATACTGGGTTATATCTTTTGTGAAGCGTCACATGGTGTATTTTACGAGAAATGTGCCATACTTGAAGAAATTTTATGTAACTTAATTGCGGAGAAAAACAATGAAGCATCGCTTGTTAATTTTATGAATTCAATGTTTAGTTGTGTTTCGAATTCCCGTAAGGGAAAGTTATTATATAAACAATGTTTGCAGAATAGATATTTTCATAAAAGTGTTATGCTATTTTTTTCTATGAAGCTCCGGGACCTCAAACTGGAGGGGGTAGTAAATAATAATGTGGCGAATCATAAATTGCGGAATTATTCGTTGGAAAATCTTCTATATACATTTCTGTATACAATGCAAGAAACTACTAATGAAACATCGGATATTGATTCCCATTTGTTGCCACTAAGAGATTATATTGAATTTATATTTGAATAATATTAAAATTTTTAAAATATTTTTTTTTTATTATATATGTTTATGAAATGAAATTATATATATGAAATAATGTTTTATAAATAACGATTGTATATATTTAGTACAGCAATAAAAAAGTCGTTAATTTAATTAAAAATACCTAAAATCGATCGAGATATTTATTTGGAGGCTATTGTGAATTGTTTGCCACAAGGTTTTTTATCCTCTCAGGAAAGGAAATGTTAAATTACAGACACTCAAGTAGGAAAATTCGGTTAAGATCTTCAGCATATCGGAAAGTGGCGGGACTTTTATATTTGGGGTTTGTAAAGATACGGGCCAATCCCAACTGGCAAATTGCAACCACGTCATTGGGAAAATACGTCTACAACCAAAAAATATATTAAATGGGCGGTATATTTACATGAGGGTTTATGTCAAAACATGTACCTATATTTAAAATGTTCTGCGTAGAAGTGTTTTAACCCAACAAGAACCCGAAATGGTAAATTTCAGCCACTACGGCAGAAAAATCCGGCTGAAACTTCAAAATACCGTGATTTGGCGGGACTTTTATATGGGGCAGGTGTATTACAAGCCTCTTATAAAATATGGCGATCTCTGTCGTGTCGTTTCAACAGACATGGCTAAACAAATTATTCTGATCATGAAAATACAGTATGCCAATTCTTGATCAGATCGATTCGTGATCAGTGGATGAAGCTAATAGAGAAGAAATCTAAAATGAGAGGAGAGTTTTGGTCAGCCCAAGAGCAAATTGGCAAGCTTCGATCGTCATTGGAGTAGGAGCGACGAAAACTTAGACCATCGAAGCTTGTGTGCTATACGAAGGCTATAATGAAGAATTGGAGGGAAAATGACTTGACGTGGCGGAGTTACCTGCAAGAAATAGGAAGGTGGAAGTGGCTCTTAAAACAACGGAAGATGCCAATGGTTGCCTTGAAAAAAGGTTGCAGTCGTTGCAGGCAAAGAATGAAGAAGAAGTGAATAGGTTGTGGCTGCATAGAAGGCCTAGGTAGCAGGAAAATCATGTGGAAAAATAGGAAAGGAAACTTTTGGAAGAAATGACTCTTTCGAAGACTAAAAGAGCAAGAGGTGTGTAAAGAGTTATTTGAAATGGATAAACTGAGCCACATTTGTTTTTGTTGTACTGTTCTTTTATTTTGTAATAAATTTTTAATTTGGCTGATTCAAACAGATAAATAAAACAAATAGTGTTATTTCGAGCTTCTACATTTGAAAATGTTTAATAACAATGTGCGTCAAGTTTCATTTTTTTGATAATTATCGCGAAATTCCAAAAAATTATAATAGAGGGGCTAATAAGCTGATTTTCGAGTTTTGGTCTATCCTGAGACTTAGGTAAAACGTTATGGCGAACATTTTGTAGACAATTCTGACCTGCTGCTGCCGTTTTAAATGAGCTTTCAATCATTTCTGGAAGTGGGATTGAATGAGTCGGTTGAGGGTTAAATTTGTATACCAAAATATTCCCCGATATTTTATCAGTAATATTGCCGAAGACACTATATACCTAAAATGTAAGGATTTCAAGAAATCATAATTCGAAAATTGTCAAAATTCTTGAAAAGGGGGAATAACTTTCGTAAATTTTCAAAACGCCGATACACGTGTCTTCTTTTTTTGGCCCCTTTTTTCATAATCTGTTGATGCTTTCCCTGTAGCACCTGAAGTGATCCAAAAATGTGACCATGGTTGGAATGACACGACAGATGTCATTCTATTTAAAAAAAAAAATACTATAATTTTGTTATTATTTCAATATGCTCATTTCAATTAACTTTTGTCTTTATATATTCACTCTAAATTTAATTAAACTCTAATGAATTATGACTCCTGATGATTTTATCTTTATTTTAATTAGGTGTACTCAATTCTCGATCTGAGTTTTTGTTAATTATGAATTTCACCTCCTTACTTGTAACACACCTTTATGTTCTCATTAGTCCTTCAATAAATAAAGTCGCAGCGCACGAATTCAAGCCGACTTCATTTTGTTGTTTCCTTTACAAAGTTTACGACCACAGGGGAGATAACACAAGTCCTTTAGACGTTTTAGCTTTGTGTATCTGCCATACCAATGATATATCTTGCAACGGAGCATCTACAGATTAGATGGTCGATGGTTTCACACTCTTCCTCAATAATTTACCCCATTGACGACATCCCAGTCGTTGGTAAAAGACTCAATTCTACAGTGACTTTTTTGATCCCTATGTTCTAGCTCTTTCTTTCCCTGTGGTAAAAATGAGTTAGATCAGCTTCGTGCGAACTACAAACCATCTAATGTCTGGTAGTATATCTTACGGATCATTTGATTTTTTATAATAGCCAATATGTGGTATAATATATTCCTTAAACTGCAGATCGGACAATTGTGAATTAAGTTTAGGGAACGAGTGGACAATGGACTAAATATTGTAATGTGCGGGAATCAGTGAATCTAGTAGGGGATTTCTCGTTGATGGAAGAGGAATCGGATTCGTCCATTTTGCCATCCCCTCGTTACAAATGAATTATCCTTATAAGTTATTTTTATATTCTCCTAACCTCTTAATAACATTGCCAAAAAATTCCTTGAAGCAACCAGGAAAAATAGGTTCTGAACGTTACTAGGTTCGTTTACTCAATAATTTTCACAATTTATTACAAAATGTTGTTCGTTAACCCAAAAGTCCAGTAAAAGAGGGCAAATTTGACAGATATGTTACTGAGAATTTGCTTTCCGCTTGTTACCCATTTTTTTAATAAAAATGTTGCCAAATTGTGCTGTAGTGTCTATAATTTTTTTTACTGGATGTTGTTCGTTTACTTTTGGCAATTTTCTTTCTTGAAAATGAAAAATTAATATTTACTCTCTGGAAATTCTTACTGAGTAAATGTTAATGGGAATGTAAACGAACGAACCTATTGTAACCCACTTTAAAATATAACAACGTTACCTAAAATCCAACGGGACGTATAAAAATATTCAACTTCCCCACTATGGCAAAATGTTTTGTACGGCCCTTTTACCCAAATACGTCCAGTCCATATCTCTTAGCGAGCTAAACAAAATTGAGAAATAAACATGAAAAATTATAAAATGTGTCCAATTATTTCATATTCTTATTGAAAAATTCATATTTCCTTTATGTTTTGTTTCTTTTTTTCAACAAACAAAAATACGTTCTGTTATAGTTGAATTTTTTTAACTTTGAAAATTTGAAATTTCGGTAACATTCATATAAATACATGTGTTCTACTTTTGTGGTGAAAAAGGTAGGGCTATAAAACAGAATCGAAAGGACAAACTAGACTCAATTGTCCGATGGTATCCCACTTAAATACAAAATTATAAAACTTATAACAGTTTTCTTTTCAAAATAATTTTTATTTATATAATAATAATTTACAAAATACAATTTTTCATGTGCCAAAAAAAGGTTTTCCGTTTTTTCTGCTATATGCAAGATACAAATTTGTTCTTCTTATAAGAATAAATGTTTCTTTTTCTTTACAAAATAAAATACATACATAGATTATAACTTAAAAATAAACGAATTTGGGGTTGGAAATATTTATATATAAGTATAGAATTAAATTATAATTTACAATTTCAATACACAAAAAAAAACACTCAAAAAATATAAAACAATAATAATAAAAAACACATATTATTTTTATATAAAAATTAATATAATAAAATATAGGCTAACTAAACAAAAAATAATAATGAAGAACAATATACAAATGTGTTGTTATTGTTTTGAGTTTATCTATGCTTTTGTCTGAAGCTTTTCTTTCCTCTATTGAAATCTTCACTAGCATCCATGGAGAGGAAAAATTGTGGGGAGGGGATGGAGGGAGTGGGTTTATCTTAGCTTAATATTATTTATTATTTTAGGTTAGGTTTGTACCTAATCCATTTTTGTTATTACATACATATTTACTTAACAACAATTGAACAATATATTTCAATTCATATTCTATGAATTGGTGTTATTATTAATTTAGAGATTAGCATATATATTTATATATTTAAATGGGAGTTATTTAAAATTAATGGCAATTACTTTATACAAACAAACAAAAAAATGTTTTTTTTTCATTCTTCTTTACAAATTAAGCAAAAAATTATACATATACATATATGGGAATGTGTGTGTGGGCGTGAGAAGTAATGGTGATATTATGTGACAGCATATGAGCTGGATATTTGATTCTGCATTCATTTTTCCTCGGACTTCAGCCCATGACACCACAATGTGTGGGGTATTTTTTATATAGAATCCGGGTTGTGTATATGTGTGTTTATGAAATTCCAATGATGTGAAACGAACGAGAGATTATTTTAACTAAAATTTCTTACTACAGAAATGTTGGTGTCTAAATCCTCTAAGGCATCGACAGATCAGCAGCAGGTTACATTCAGGACGACGAGCATTGTTGTGTGGACGGGGTTTTTTTCTTATGGGAGATAAGGACAATGTTGTCGCAGCAACATCAAAATGAGTATAGTTTCCAATTAACCACTAAATGGAGAAAAAAGAAAAATAAAGAGAAGAAAAAACAAATATTAATTAAAAAGTAATTTAAAGTACAAATAAAAATAATGCAAAAAAGGCAAAGGTTAAACATTTTGAATTGCTTGAAAGCAGTTGTGTTTTTTAAATGCAGTGGAATCAATCACTTTGTGTCGCTCTTGGCCAAAACATGCTTTGTGTTGCCGCCGCCGCCGTTTTCATTTTAACCATTCTGCATATCCAGTTGTTATTCAGCCACCATATTTATTTTTTTAGCAGTAGCTTTTATCCATTGCCATTCCAAAATCCATTCTCCTTTTTCCATTTTATCTTATAAAAATTTGCATAATTTTTTAAACCAGCATCCATAAAAATGTACCAATTAAATTGAATATATGTATATTAAGCATATCCTTTAGCATGAAATCCTTTTAATAATCCGTACTGTTTTGTAGTTAGTTTTGGTTTTTAGTATTTTGAACGATTGCTTTTTAAAAAGGTTGGTATGGAAATAGTTTTTTGTAATGAGACATGCCATTTAAATTTTCTTGAGGTTGTTTTTAATTCTATATGTTTTTTGTGTGTGTGCAGTGTGGAAGATATTTTGTTGCAGGATTTCCAATATTTTATTTTCCATTTCCATTTGATTTTCTATATATAGCGGGTGTGTGCATGATATGTGTGGAAGTTTTATATATGTGATAGAGATGTGAAGGAGGAAGAAGATAGCAGAAGTGAAACACCATTTTGTTGTTGTTGTTGATAGAATAGAAGTGTTGGGAGAGCATGATATAGTTGTAAATGTTTTGGTTTTTTTTTTTTTTGGTTTAGAAGGAGAAGAAGATGATGATTTTTGCATATCTTAAATGAAATTTTGTTTTCATGTTGATTTTTTCATGTGTGCATTATATGATAATGTTTTTGATTTATTGTGATAGCTTTTATGTATGATGATTTTTTGTGATACAGTAAATCTAATTTAAAGAAATGTATAAGTGTGTTTCTAAAACTGGGTTCATATCTAAATCTAATTTGATATTTTAAAAATTTTTGGGAATATATTATAGTGCCTAACTCAATTCGCAAACGAAATCAATTTTTAATAGAGTTTTTGTTAAAATCCATATAAAGAAACTGCCTGAATGTACCTCCAGAGTGAAAAAAGTTCATGTCCTTATGATAAATTCCCCAAGGATTACGGTTCCTAATAAAATATAGTAAATGAAGTTAAAATAATAAAAAGTATATTAATTTGACCATGATACGTCATTTCAGCTGTACAGGAGTTGCAACTGTTGAACAGGCCCAATCGGACTGAATGGAGCCTTCAACGTATTGTTAGAGTGATTCCATGAATAGGTTTCGTCCTTAGGCTAATTAAGTGACTTGTGAAAAATTTCATCGCAGTCGGATCATAAATGCGACCTGTACAACCCAGTACCGGCGGCAATCGTTGCTGAGATCACAAGCCACGTGTCGTTGAGATCAAGTGATTGTGATACGACTGCTCTAGGTGTGGATGCCTTGGCACCTGCAGTTGTACCTTCTACAAGGTACCCCCAAAAAATATGACAACCCGGCAATTCAAATGGAAAACGAGGTAGTGAAGACTGATGCAAATTAGTCTGGATCCTTTTCTGTCCCAATCTGTCGTCAAAGTTTGTACCATGGCATTTGGTTTTCCAAGAGAGTGTTAAAGAGAAAGTGGGAATTGTACTCTTTTTTGTGAAAAAGTACTCATTCGTCTTCGTGGGATTTACTCCAAGATTACTGTTTCCAAATTATTGGCTATGGTTTGTAAAAATTTACCACATATCAGCTCAACCACATTTTCGATATAAGCTCTGTCTGTTTACTCGATATTTGGTAACAATTTTTACCAAATGTTTTCTGTTTACCCAAGAATCCAGTAAAAGAGTGTCAAGCGAGAGAGCAAGTTTGACAGTTCAACAACAACAAACTTACTGGAGCTTACTGAAGGAATTTTATGGAGTAAGATTTTGCAAACTCAATCATTTTTGGATCAGCTGTTTTATGGCCAAACATAAAAAATATTCTAAACGCTTTTTTAATTTGCAAAGTTCAATTTCAAGTTAAGTTGTATACAAATTTCAGAAAATGGACGAAAATTCGTAAGTAATGCAAAGTTTCATTAAATTAGAAACGAATTCTTTATATTTTTAGGCAAGTTCCAGAAAGAGGGCATCGTATTGATGCAGGAAGCTTAAATGTTCCCGGGGGACATACCAAATCAATTTTTCTATTATTGTTCTTTTTATTTTTAATATTAAATGCAACACAAATAATTGGGTTCGTCCTTTGTTCGTTTCTTTATTTTGGCGCAAATCAAAATGTTTTCTTGAATCAGCTGTTTATTTGCTGAATCTTACTAAATGTTGTCTGTTTACTTTTCTCAGTATTATCGCAAAAGAGAGTCAAAACGGCTTACTCTCTGAACTAGAACTTACTGAGTAAATGTTACTGGAAATGTAACCAGACACAACTATTATTAATTACTATTTTGTTATTTATATTCGCTCTCTTAGCTGTATTTTATATATCCAAATATATAAGTGAATAAAATGAATTTATTTTATTATTATTTTACATTGAAAATTAACATTCTAATAACCTCAAATGGTATTTATGAACATTTGTTCTTTTGGACGCCTAGAAGTATGCTTTAATTTTTGGTTTTACTCTAATTGGTTCTTATCGTTATTGTGAATGATTGCTTTGCAATGAAAACAAAGGTAAAACATATTTCCACAGTAACAACCAAGGAAATGGGTCCATATTGGTCCATGTAGGATATATTATATATATATATATCCAAGCAGTAAGTCTTGCTGATGTAATTTATAACGCAAAAATGCTTTATATTTTGAATTAATCATATGAAAACATAAGCAAAACTCTTGACGATATGAGTGTGATTCAATCACAAGTCTGTTGAAGTTTCTAATAGATCTGTTAATTGGGCCTTGGGCAACGGTTAATACTCTTAAGATTAATAAAAAGTATCTGATTTTTAAATGGGGCATTACTTCAACCTAAATTTTTGTTCATAATTCTCATTTTCTAGAGGGGTTTAGACTTGTGTGTTTATACTTCCCAATTCATTTGGGGATTTATACCATTCATTAAGGGATACTAATTATGAACAAAGGGGAAAGTACACAAACATCCTGGAGTGGATACAACTAATCTGATTTCCCAATTTTTTTATATGGAAACGTACATATTTCATAAATTTGGTTTACTTTTTTGTTCATAATTCTCATTTAGTGGAGGGTTTGCCGGTTTCATAAAGGGAAACTAACTAAGGATATTGGGAAATTGTGAATGTTACACAATCAACTACTTAGATTCTATGGAAATTACATGCATTTTTGAAAGTCTAAACATTGTTTATAAATATTTGTTTTAGATTTTTCAACTAAATACATTTTGTGGCTAATAACCAATGATGTTATTTCGAAGCTAGGAAGTTTTTTTAAACTAAAATCTAATTAAAAAAATGATTGAAATATATTAAAATGAATGAAGTAATGAATAATAGTTCTACAAACGATATAGAAGGGGAAATGTAGAGGAGAATAACTAACGTTTTCTAAATAATGTTTTAGCTTGCACTATGATTTAAAAAATGGGGAAAATATTTATAACAAAAAAAAAAGTAATATTTGTTTTTGCTTACCGCTTACAAAACGGATTTGAATTTTTGATTTTTCGTTTTTTTCTGTAATGTACATAAATGCAATTAAGTGTTTGCATTTGTGTGTCTGTGTTTTTTTTTTAGAGATGAGTGTACAATTGATTTGTTTGGATATTCTTTTTTCAAAGGACCTCTTTCGTTCGTTCATTTTTTCTGTGTTCTTAAACGGCGTATTAGTTTTTGTGTTTTAATTTTGGGCCTTCTCGTTGTTGCTGTTAGAGATGTTGATGTTGTTGGATTTGTGGTAGTGGTACTTGAGTATTGTGGGTGTTGCTGTTGTGATGGTGATTTTTTATTATTAGAGCCTGTTGATGATGATGTTGCTGCTGCCGATTTTTGTTGTTGTTGATGCATTAATTTACTATAGGTTTTTTGTTGTTGTTGCTGATAGAATGATTGTGTTTGTTGTTGGTTTTGTTGCTGCGGATGATGATGATGTTGTTGTACTATCGAGGCCAAACGATTGGTATTATCACCAATATAATTTGTTACATACCCAGCTGAGGCTGGTGATGACGATGTTTGCCTCTCTGTTTCGGGTATAATTTTCAATGATTGATGTTGTTGTGAAATGAATTTATAACCATTGCCCCGTGAGGAAGTTGTGGTCGTCTTACTTGTTTTAGTATATGGATTTTTATTATGATTGTTGTTATTACTACTAATGCTACTACTACTACTGCTGCTACTGGGCGTACGTTTTAAAAAATCTGCTCCTCCGGCTGCCGTGGTATAAATACTTCTTTCGGTTTTATCCAATGTCTTGGTTTGCACATCATGTGTGGTGGTCCTGGTCAAGGTGGCTTCTGTTATTTCGTCCACATCAACATCATCATCGTTGTTGTTGTCAGTTAAGGCCTGTAGTTTTTTAATATAGGTCTCAAGTAAGCTGGGGGGATTTGACACCACCGAACGTATACCAAAATGTGGTGCTGCTGCGGCATGAGATTGTGATAGCGGCGTATCTATACCGGAGGCCGATGTTGGTGTTTTATAGTAAGTGCTTGGGGTGGGGGGTGATGCTTGCAATTGTTGTTGTTGTTGCATGGTGGTGCTAATGGGTATATTTAACTTACGTTTTTGTTTTTCAATTGTCTCATTACTTTCATCATTATCACGACCACTATCAGAATCCTCATCATCATCCTCATTGTCGTCATCATCATCATCATTATCATCATCCTCATCATTCTCGTTGTTGTTGCCCTGTTTGCTGTTCGTTGCCGCACCATTAACACTGTTGTTACTATAAATTTTAGAAGTAGGCAAAATTGTATGGCTATTGTAATTGATTGAATTCAAAGGTATTGATGTTTTTGTTGTTGTTGTTGTAGTTTTAGGTTTTGTTGTAGATCTACTACTAATGCTACTACGTCTATTACTATTATTGTTGTTGTGATTGTTGGTTTGTAAAAGCTTCACATAGTATTGAAATTGTTTGCGTAAAGTTTTGATAAAATTTGAGGTAGGTGGTGGTGTTGTTCGGGGTGTTGTTGTGGTCGTGGTGATTCTAGTGTTCATGTGTGGTGTTGTACGTATATTACGTGGTGTTGTTGTTGTTGTAATGATGTCAGAAGTGTAATGTTTTTGTTGTTGGTGTGTTATTGGCACATTATTCCGCCTAGTATCACTAATTCCTTTGAGGCTTATACTACTACTACGTATCAAGGATTTAAAATCATCATAATCATCATCGTGTTTTTGTTGTTGTAATACTGTTATTGGTTTTTTGGTCGTGGTGGTGGTAGGGGTTGTTGTTGGTTTGTTTCTTGGTGGTGTTGAGGTTGTTGTAAATATTTGTAAATTTTGCCACAATTGTGATAAATATTGATAGGTATTTAAATTGAAGATCGGTGTGGTTGATGTACGCTCTTTATTTGTATGCTCCCGATCTTTGCTCTTTAACATTGTCTCTTCATAACGATTATCATTTGGCTTGTCAATATAATTATGTTCATCAACATTAATTTTTTGCAGAGGTTTCTCTTCATCATCTGTTAAATACTCTTCATCATCATTTTCTCCAAAAGCTCGTGGAGTCTGTGGAGAAGAAGAGAGATTTTCCAGATCGCTGGAAATTTCTTCACTTTGCTCCTCCTCCCCCTCATCTTCCTCCTCATTCTCTTGATGATGATTTTTTCTTTCTATTTCTTGTAAATCTTCTGGTTCTCCTTCATCACTATTCGTATTATTTTCTTCTTCCTCCTCATCATCATTGACTTCTTCTTCATCGTTGTTTTCTTCTTCTTCTTCTTCCTCTTCATCATCATCTTCCTCTATGTCTTCTTCATCGGTTTCAGAGTCATTACTTTGGGAAGAGTCTTTGCTATCATTATCATCACCAAGAGCCTCATTCGATCTGTTTTTTTTTTATCGTGGTGAAATTTAGTGACATAGTGTGGTGAATTTGTTGTGTTGTACAGGTGGACAGTGTTGTTTTGGTGTGGAGATTTATTGTGTAGATTGTAGATGTTGTTTTTGTTGTATTTTCAATATAAATAGTTATGTAGATAGACAGGACAGACAAAAGAAAGTGTAGATTTTTGTTGGAAGATTTTTTTTTTTGATTTGTTCGGTTAATAAGAAAAGAAGAATAAGAATTTTGTGTCAATAAATAAAAATTGATTAAATATTAATTTGGTTTTTTTTTAAAGAAAATTCCACAATAATATTAATTTGCAGCATTTTTATCCTTTATGAAGAAGTGCTAGTTTTTATCTAACGCCAATTATTTTTTTGGAACACTCTACAAACTACCTGGGCTATAACCTGAATAACAAATATAAAAAAGAAAGAACTTCAAGGAACTTACTTATATCCTCTTTGACCTCCATAATTTGTTATGAGATTTGAGGCCACTGGCAGCGAAGTGCAACGGCCATCCAAACAATGCTGGAAAAAATACCAAATTCTTTACCATGATTCTTTTTTTAAAAAAAGTTCGGCTACATACCATATTATTACCACACGTTGAACCCTCGGCAGCCG
Organism: Musca vetustissima; assembly: GCF_032173495.1. NCBI lineage: Eukaryota > Metazoa > Arthropoda > Insecta > Diptera > Muscidae > Musca > Musca vetustissima. The sequence continues at coordinate 68,667 of NW_026880320.1, forward strand.
GTCTATAGGCTACACAATAACCAGTTTGGGCGTCGAAACAGAACAGCTGGGCACAGACACGTTCATCCTTAAAACAGGCATAAGTGCCACGATCTCTTCGACATTGGGCATCCAGCGAGAGCAGGGTGCCTGGCAGTGAACGACCCAAGGCATTATCCTCGTGGGGAACATTGTAAAGGCAGGTGGCAGTGGCACCACTAAAAGGGGAAATATTTCATTTAAATATAATTTAAAAAAATCGAAATTTTATATATAAAAAAATGGAAAAATGTTCGTCGAAAAAAGTCTATATTTTTCTATAAAAATAGAAAAATTTTCGACGAAAAAATTTCTATAAAAAAAAATAAAAAAATTTTCAACGAAATTTTTTCTATAAAAAAATATAGAAGAATTTTTTTCTATAAAAAATATAAAAAAATAGTCGAAATATTTCTACATATTTATATAGAAACATTATTTATTTAAATATAATTTTATTTAAATATAATTAGAAAAAAATTTGAAATTTTATATAGAAAAAAAAAAATGGAAAAATGTTCGTCGTAAAAAAGTCTATATTTTTCTATAAAAAATAGAAAAATTTTCGACGAAAAAATTTCTTTAAAAAAATATACAAAAATTTTCAACGAAATTTTTTCTATAAAAAATAAAAAAAAAATTTCGTCGAAATTTTTCTAGATTTTTATATAGAAAAATTTTTGTCGTAAATTTTTCGATATTTTCATATAGAAAAAAATTCGTCGAAAAGTTTTATATATTTTTATATAGAAGAGATTTCGTCGAAAATTTGTCTATATTTTCATATAGGAAAAATTTCGTCGAAAATTTTTCTATAATTTCATATAGAAAAAATTTCGTCCAAAATTTTTCTATTATTTTAAAAAAGAAAAAATTTCGTCGAAAATTTTCTATATTTTCATATAGAAAAAATTCGTCGAAAAAGTTTCTATACTTTTATATAGAAAAAATTTCGTCAAAAATTTTTCTATGTTTTTATATAGAAAAAATTCCACGAAAATGTTTCTATATTTTCATAAAGAAAACATTTCGTCGAAAATTTGTCTATATTTTCATATAGAAAAAATTTCGTCGAAAATTTGTCTATATTTTTATATAGAAAAAATGTCGTTGAAAATTTGTCTTAATTTTTATATAGAAAAAATTTCGTCGAAAATTTTCTAAATTTTTTATAGAAATTTTTTCGTCGAAAAATTTTCTATATTTTTATATACAAAATGTCGGTATCGTGGACTTACTTCAAGAAATGTTGAAAACTCTGCACCGAACATGCCGACCAACGGAAGCCTCTTTCGGTGTGTCGCAAATCGGACATAATGAAGCCATCTTCCCATCGACAACGTTGGGCGCCAGGTCCTCCCAAATAGCTGGGTGGTGGTGAACCATCATGAACAGCACCAAGTCTGCAAATAACAATAACAACAATTAAATTAAAAACTTACACCAACAACACTAAACTCTGCACGTTAAAAGCATGATAGGTATTTTGTTGTCTGTACATTTTTTTGTTTGTAGATTTTTTATAAATAATTTAGCGGATATGCATAAATTCCATTACTTCATTTCAATTTTCCAACAAAAACAAGCTAAACTTGATTACAACTAAAAACAGTGACAATTTTTTTTGTAACGGAAATTTCATTGCTCAATTAAAGTTGCCTGTGATATTTTTTTCAATTTTTTTTTCTTCAGGCCGGCTTTATTATCACATCCACCCAACATTTGTAATAACCCGCTTTGTATTACATTGTAAATGGCAAAAACAACAATTCAACCAATTTGCTAAATAACTGGAATGCGTAAAGCTTGAGCGACATAATGATAATGGGTGTGTTTTTTTTTGTGCCCCGCTCATTTGATAACTGTATTATTGTTTTTTAATTTTTATATTTTTTTACTTACAAATGGCCCACTTCATGAGCGGCAACAATGATGCCACTGAAACCACCGGTATCTTCAATGATAGCAACACTGTTGACTTTTTCCAGGCGTCTATTGACCACACAGGCACCTCCAACATAGGCGAAACCTTGATATTGAAATAAACGAGTGGGAAAAATTGGAAAAATAAATTATGACATTATTATGAGTTCCACAAAAAAATATTTTAATAGAGTACAACTAGTTACTGGCATACAATTGGACCTCAAATACATGGGACTGAAGTTAATAGCTTTTTAGGATTTTAATTGGTGAAAAATAGCAAGAATTTTTTTTTTATAGATATTAATAACTTGTTGATCTACTTTGATCTCAAAATATCTGTCTGAATATTTGAGATCCAACTATATTGCAACAGTTTTATAAAAGCGTGGCTAGAATTTCTGATATGTAAGCTCTTAAATGATATAAAGAAAATATTTTAAACCCATCCACCATTAGTTTTTAATATAAGTAACATGTTTTTATTATTATTAATTATGTTAGTACAGATGTTTCCGAATACCATACAACCGAAATATGTTAAAAAGCAATATCCACGCTTTTAAATCCAATAAATTAAAAAATACGTAACTAGAGCAATACTGATGCATAGTTTTAGGCTTTGTGTAATATTGAATATCAGCTGATTACCATAGTGCTTATTACAATAATACAAATGCATACTTTTAGGGTGTGATATTTAACAATATTATTCTTCTAAATTTAATACACCATATAACTTGTGTTTTTCAATATATTTTACATTTTTCAATCTCTTAAATTTGACTGAAACATTTAATATGTTTTTTAGTAGGGGAACGCTTTGCATGTAGAAAAACGTGATTTTATTATTTAATTTAAATTTGTAGAATATTTACAACATTGTTTAATATTAATTAATTTAATATTAGGTTGAGAATCGAAAATGTCGATAAAATTGGAGAAACGATCGAAGTTGATCGGCTTGTTAGCAGTCGTAACATCGCTTAGGAGCTAAAAAGTTTTAAACCATTTAAACAAAGCTGGATTCAAAAAGAAGCTCGATGTTTGGGTGCCACACCAATTAACAGAAAAAAGGATGGATCGAATTTCCATCTGCGAAGAGATAGGAATGAAATAGAAACGGTGGCCAAACCAGGACTAACGGCCTGAAAGGTTCTGCAATGCATTTGGTGGGACTGGAAGGGAATTATTTACTATGAGTTGCTTCCAAACGCTAAATTCAATTGACCAGAAGCGGACAGAATTGGCCAACAGGAGAGGTGTCGTGTTCCCCTAGGACAACGCTAAGCCACACACATCTACAGTGATTGGCCAGAAACTTCGGGAGTTCGGTTGGGATGTTTTAATGCATCCGCCATACAGACCGGACTTGTCAACGAGCGATTTTCTTCTTGCATTGCAAAATTTCTTTAATCATAAAAAATTGGTATTTAGAGAGGATTGTGAAAATCGACTACTAGAGTTTTTTTTTTTTGCAAATAGAGAGCACCTTTAAAATAGCAACAAATCATACAACAAACGGTGCATATTTGGCCCAAGATTACTTTTTCCCAACCTAATATTTAGTCTGTCAAATTTTTCCTTATAATATTTCACATGTTTGGCAACATTGCACATCGAATTCAAGTAGAAATTGCGAACTTTGACAGTTAATCAAGACATCAGCTGCTCTAAATGGACTACCTATTCAATGTGCCATGGACGTGTAAAAAATTAAACAGTAGAGTTGTTTAGTTCACGAATGAACTAGTTTAATTGAAAGAATCACTGAAAAGAACGTGCAAACTAGGACAGCACATGATAAACTATTACCGTATGCTGGACAATAAATGCTTGAATTATAAGGGGAGAATGAAATATTATTTCCTTGTATCCATATTTCTTAAAAATTCAAAAGTTATTGTCCGTTAGAGGGGCGTCCACCGGATAAAAACCTTTATATAGGTAACAATTTTCTCTTCAATTTCATAAAAAACTAATACGGAAAATATTTTTTAGGAAAAACACCATTAGATAAGTCGGAATTTTCTCTTTAATTTCATAAATAACTAAACGCATACATTAGAGAGGTAGAAAAACTAGGCAAAAGGAACTAAATGAACCAAAAAACAGGACCTAATACAATTCGTTCTGGAACTAGTTCAAAATAATTCTAATATGATCCATAGATATCTAGGGGCTTGGTTTTCTTGATATGTATTTCAAGTTCATCTTTATCTACTAGACTTCTAATTTGTATCGCATATCTTGTGTGCGAGAAGGTAATCTAAGTCTATTCGATGTCATGACAAAGTCCATGTAGTTCCTTTTCACGGAGAATTTAATTCAATGCGGGTTACAATGGAAATCTTTGCTTTACTTCCGCGTTCGTGTAGATTGATTTTGGTTCGTTGTGAAGAAATGAAAGTTCTGCATCCTTGTATAATCCTAATCCTAAAGTAGATGATAAGAGACTTCCAAAAATAAACTAACGATTCTAAATGAACAAATTGATATATATTTCACGATTTTAAAAGATAACAATCTTATCATTGACACCACAAATCAATATTTTTTTTTACCTTATTAATGGTATTGGTCTAAGAAATTAATATAGTAAAAATGGTCTATAGACGTACACAGGGTTATGTCAAGATCGGAGTAGTAGTGGAGCACACATAATTAGACACATATAAAAATAGTATTGACACAAATAAAAATTGAACCAGAATTATAAATCAGAAAACGAAAAAATTCAAGACGAATATTCTTTAAAAATTTTAGGAAGAAGAGAAGAAACGAATTCCTTGGAAATTTGTTAGGGAGAAAAACAGAGAAGAAATCGAAGATTGAGAAATTGTTAGGAATACAATGAGAAGAAAACTAATATTCTTGAGCAAATTGTTAGGAAGAACAATAAAAATATAAGGCGTAGAAGACTCAGAATTTAATTTCACACATAATAAAGAAAAAAAAAAAAAACACAAAGAGAACAATTAAAAATAATTCAAGATCAAAGGAAATATTTATTCGAAATATATTTACACAAGACAATTTTTTTTAGAGGAGATCATTGACATTTTATTTTACAAGTGAGAGAAGAGAACAGTATTCGACAGAAGAGAGAACTTTTTTTACAACAGAACGTGCTAAATATTTATTCATTGAATTATTTCACATTTTCATATTTTTTCTTTTCAGTTATCTGTATATTACCTGCTGTACCACGATTACAATCACGAGCACCAGCTTCACGTCTGCACATATCAAGTCTAATTTGATTTTGTTATTAAATAATAAAATACGGTAAGTGTTTTTTTTTATAAAAATATATATAGTGTTTAAAAGTAAAATGAAATAAAAAGAAAAAAATCACAATCAAGGAAGGCGAGCGAGGAGCAAAAAGAAACAACATGTGAAAAAGAAGAGAAGACAATACGAAGATGTAAGTAGCAAAAATATTTCCTGGATATGTGTAGGGGTTTCGTAGTTTTCTTTTATATATTTAAAAATAAGTAGTTAGTAGTTAAAAGTAGATTTAATTAAAAATAAACCTTTCCAAAATTAGAAAGTAATTGTAATAATTTCTAAAATGTATCTACACAATTCTGGGTATAATGAATAATAATTTAAATTAGTAATCTTTCATTCATTGAATAGTTTCTGATTAAATAAGTCCGAGAAAGGGACTAGGAAAACGTATGTCGTACGTTCTACATTCATGCAAAAATCTACATTCGAATACACCGAATTCAAATTAATACACATTTTTTGCTATGTGAATCTCCCATAGAATAATTTTTGCGATGAAAATCTACCTATAATAGTTGCCAATATATACTGGATCGAAAAGGAACATTTATTCTAATAGATGAAATTAGGAAGTCTGAGGGTATCTTACGATAAGTAATTAAAATAAAAAGTTCTTAAAAAAATCTACTACAAGAAATAAACAGGAGAATGAGGTAAACTACAGATTAACTCAAAGGGTTGATCCAAGAGGCTATAGTAGCAATCGATATTTATAATAACTGTTGCAAGTATAATGCTAATTCCCCTTATACCCGATATCGGTTCCACTGAGCTCTGGTAGCTTTTTGAGATTAATATTATCGATATTCCAGTGTTCCCTTTCGGGAAAGTGACTACTCATAGGGGTTGCAGTAGCCAGAGATGATTATTATTTAATTTAGAAATATTTTGAAGGATATAAAAATGCCAATTTTAGGTAATTTTTGACTTTTAAATTATACTGACGTAGATATCGAAACATTATACCCAGAATTGTATAAATGCTACGGGCAATTTTCTTTGTTCTCTAAATCCTAATATTAAAAAGCACTTCTATACTAAATGTTTAGTAGGTTTATATAATTAAAAAAATATAAAAGAAAATATTTCTAAACTAATGTTGAGGAAAAATATTACCAAAAGTTTTCAATATCTTCAGTTTTAGGTTAAGTAGCATGTCTCGTTTTTATTGTAGCATAGCTGAAGATATTGAAAAATACCCAAAATCTTGTTTAAAACTATATTTTTTAATAAGGTTAATATGTCATATGTTTCTAAAATGTGCCAAAACAACAACTACAAAAAAATAATTCCAAACTAAACTAAAAATAATAATTAAGAAATAATTTTGAAATATCTTTACCGGCTGTGCCTTTTGTACAACGACCTCCTTTACGTCTGCGACACATATCATACCTAAGATCGGATTTAGATTTGTTTTTTTTTCGGATTGATTTGAAGATGAAAAGAAAGATATAGAAATTTCAATTTTGACAAGAAAATACAATAGTGTAGACTCATTCAAAATATATATAAAATAAAACAAAGTAGAAAAAATAGAGATTAGAAAAAAATTGAAAATCATAGAATTCATTTAAGGCTCCTCCTATAAAATTGTAATAATAACTCGATTTTTACAAAAAACTTACTTGGTTATGGCCACAGCAATATCATAAACCGGCAAACGTCTTTCACGGAATAAATATTTACCCATATCCGTTAAGGCTGCCGCCGAATCGATTGCATCACGTCCAACACGATTTCTTTCCAAATATGGTGTGGCATCACGGCCCTATGGGAAGAAAGGAGAATTGAAAAAAGTTACATTAGAAATTATATTTTTAACATTTTGGCTAATTCAGAATAAGGAAAATATTTAAATGTTATATTTCAATTTTATTGTAACCTTTAAAGCGAAATCATCTTTGGGTTTATATTACGCCACTGAGGTTTCGTTTTTCCATTTCGAATTTTATGCTAGTCTTTGCCTAACTATTTGAACTTTTTTGTTAGTTTGTCGAAATCTAGTTGTGTTATTTGTTTTTATTTTATTTTTATTGCTTTGTGGAATTGGGTTTCCTTCAAAATGGCACAAGTCATCTTCTTCATAAAAAGAAGATGGTGCAGTGCATTAGCAAACAACCAGGTGCTTATAGCCTCAATACCAACTGCACCAGCTTCACTTTAATGTAAACCAAAAACGTGATTCATAAAATACAAAACAAAGCATTTGACATTTGTATTTGCAAAATGGCAAACATTTATTTTTTGTAATACTATTTGGTTAATATAAACTATGTTATAGTTATACATAGTCTGTTTAAAATATGGGAAATTGAATGCACAATATTCGGAGAGGATTTCAATATAAAACTTAGTGATTGTGTGGAGAATATTGTTTCTTCTATCTACTCTAATAATATGCTCCCATTTCGGGTTATATTATGTTGTATCCGATTTCCTTAACCCAGTGGGTATAAGTAATGGGCACTGCTCTAGCAAAGCACTTCGTCTCGTAGGAGACTTTTGCAAATTGATCTATTCCCACATGTGGTAAATATGAGTTAGATTACGAGATGTAAGCTAGATCTGCTTACTTGCTACATACGATATACATATTGAGTTGTGCGCCTCACTCTATAAGTTTTCTGAAAGAATAGAAGAAGTGCTGGAAAATGTTTAAAAATTTGTGGAGGAAGATTTTTACCGACTGATTCTAAACTTAGAAATATAGAAAAAACTTGTGTTGGAAGATGTTGAAAAATTTGCGCAGGAAGTTTCTTTACCGACTTTAAAACTAAACTGATTTTAAACTAAGAAATTTAAATGTCTAGCTGTGTGTTTCTTGTGTAAAGGAGAGAGAGTTATACAGGCATCTATTTTTGTATAAAACCTGTGTGTTAAAAGAATTTATTGCAGTAATATGTGATGGGATTATCTATTATCATATGTGGTAAATTTGAGCTAGATTACGAGGTTGAAACATCGTAATCTAGCTACAGCTAATGGAATGAAACTAAGCATCAGGAGAATATGGTTTACCCGCTGACGACAGAACTGCAGCTGAGTTACTTCGATCTACCGTATCAGCTTTTGAAGTAAAGATTGTAACAACTGCACAATTTGCTAATACCATATGCTGGCTTCAGAACAAATAGACGCTGTTTTCACCCTACGATTCATAATATAACAACCTATACAGTGGCATAAAACCCTGGATCAGGCCATCACCCTACGTGTCATAATAGAACAACCTATACAATTGCATACTCCCCTGTATATACTGTAAGTCAACTTCAAGAAAGCTTTTGACACCATCAGATAAACTGCCGAACTGGTAGTAACCCTGAAAATAATACGAATAAAAAGAGTGATATACGAGAATAAAGAACTCTCGCTTCTTTACAATGCTAACATAAGTCAAGTGTTTCGCCGAATGCAGGAGTAAAGCACGTTTGCTTCCGTGCCACTTCTACTGCTCAAACTTGTACTAAATGAAATACTGGGTGAAGATTGCTGTCTGATAAGAGGCATATCATGGAATCTCTCACGGCAACTACAAGACTTCAATTATGCGGATGATATATGTCTTCTCTTTCCCACAAGATATTCGATATACATCAAACGTCCTGGAGAGACAGGCTCGCAATGTTGGTCTTGAGATTTATATTAAGAAAACGAACACTCTGAGAGTTAATTGCACGAGTACAGGAAACAGCAAGCTACATGACCAAGCCACAATTTATTTCGGTAATATCTGTCATCTGGGAAGTACTGGTACAACGAATGTTTGGGGTGGTCCAAAACAAATCGTAATCAATGTGTTTAACAAACGAGAACAGCATTCGGACGAAAGAAAATCAAGCTTAAAACTGTTTAAACGTTTATACAATCGATTCTGATATACGGCAGTTAAACCAGGCTTTGACCTAACATATAATAAGCAGACTCTTTAGGATTATATGAATAATATTCTGGTCCAACGCCATTAGTAACGTAGAGTTGTGGACCTAATGGACCACGAACTAATACAAAAACAAATTTAAAGTAGGAACGTAATCAATATGCTTAACAAAGTGAGGACAATATTCGTATGACTGCGAGGTGCATGGAGAAGCTCAAATATATCTAGGAAAACCCAGTATAAAATCGTCGAGGCATTTATAAAATCGATTCTGATATACAGCAGACAGTGTCAAGAAAAAAACTACAGGCATATAAGTTATATAAGCTATGTAGAGCTGGGGAATCTAACAAACCAGAAACCCATTCAATAGTAGATTAAACGTAGGGAATTGAGATGGATTGGCCACACATTAAGAAAAAGTGTCAAAAGTGGTCTTTTAGACTTTTCAATTTTTGCCACTGACAAAAAAAGTCGAGTCAAACATGTACAAAATCGATTTCCAACTTTTAGTAACGAATGCATAATCGACTAAAAGTTTGAGTTGTTTTTATGAATTGTTGACAATAGATAAAGTATAGTTCTGGAGTGTGTAATTTTTACACAAATTGTACTTTGTGTTAGTATTTATGAAGAAAATAGATCTTGTGTTGTACCCGAAACTACATACCCTTTATATTAACATTAACAAAATCTAAATATGAATTAAGTAATCCACTCCGATCTTTATGTGAAGAATACAACAAATTATGTAATAGTATATCTTTATCTGGAGGTGGCCGTCCCGGTCGGCAGGGGCGGGAAAGTGTGTCGATGTGGTTATCGCTTTGGGATTTCCTCAAATTCGACATTGACTTTTAGATTTTTCACTAAAAAAGTCGTTTAACTTATGCCTAACTCTTAAATGGAATCACCAAAGACCACGAAATCGATTTCGACCAAGAAATGCATGGCGACGAACTAACTGAGGAAGATAGCGATGCTTTGTGGAAAACCTATGGTCCCATTATGCTGCCCAATTTTATAGCCACGTATAAACATTACTCTTTATGTTCAAAATATACTTTTCGGTCTGCTATTTATGCGTATTTCTATTTTTGAAGGATCTATGGAAGCGATTTATTTTATGGAAGGTCAAGAGAATATATTGGTATAATTGGGTATATAAGTGGATTTATAATCTGACATCTCTTAAAAAATTTCGATTCGTCTATTCAAACATCTATTTTATTTAGTTAGCCTATGATGCAATAATAAGGTGATGTATCATAACAAAAACCTTTGTTTTTGTCTCGATTATCTGTCAAATTTTTCCTTATAATATTTCACATGGTTGGCAACACTGCACATCGAATTAAAGTAGAAATTACGCACTTCGACAGTTAATCGAGACATCAGCTGCTCTAAATGGACTACCTATTCATTGTACCATGATTAGCCTTTCAAATTTTTTCCGAAAATACCCACCCGGACTATGTCACTCTTTTTTATAAAGAACTTCAAACCATTTTCCTGTTAATATTCTAAAAAATCTTATCCATTATTTATTGCTAACTAGACGCCGCGAAGCAGGCGTTACCACTTGTTGCGGTACACTTTCATAAGACATTTACATTAATTTCTGATTTGTCAATCTTCTGGTTGTAATAGCTCTAGCTCCAAACGTTCTGCAAGACATAAAATTGCATATTTTTTCGTATGTGGTGTGTCTGGTAATTAATATGTATTTAAAGAAAAGAAAAAAAAACAACAACTAAAAAAGTATGGCAATAAAAATAACAACTTAGAATGTAATAACATTGATATTAAAACCGTTAATAAATAATGTTAATGTCTTTGGTAATAAAACATCTGCATGAATGGAATAGCACAGCCAGAGCAACTTCAAGATAATGGTTAGTGGTCATGGTACACGTGAGTTTTGTTGAGAAATGTAAGATTACAAGAACGTACATACGTACATATATAGACAATAAACATACAAGTTATACAAATTATTTGTTATTGTCCTCGTTTTTTTGTTGCAGATTTTAAGATGTCCAAGTCTTCGGTGCTAAAAGTTGTCCAAGAATTTATGTTAAAAGCCAATCGGCCATATGCCATTAATGATGTGGTGGATGGTTGTGGCAAGGATTTGGGAAAGGCGGCCGTACAAAAGTGAGTAGTAAAACGAACTAATTCTATTTATTATTCTCAGAGAAATTATTTATTTAATATGTATTTTTGTTTTCTTTTTAGGTCCTTAGACTCCCTGGTGGACAAGGAGATTTTGGCAATGAAAATGTATGGTAAAAATAAAATATATTTCCCCAAACAGAATAATAATATAGGAGAGGTAAGTAAATAATTTCGAATTCTTAATTAAAAAAAAATTAACCAATTTTTAATTTCAGTTAAAAAAGGATGTGATGATGGCCAAACAAAAATTAGCCCAGGCCCGCCAGGTTTTGAAATCGAAAGAAAATCAGCTAAGTGAAATGCAAATTAAATTGAGATCTCTGAGTAAAATTAAAACCTTGGCCCAACTCGAAGAGGAAAAGGAGAATCTCATGGATGATATTCGAAATATCAATGAAAAGCTACGGCACTATGAGGCCCAGGAAAAGGAGACCAAGGTAAAGGGGCCTGCAATAAAATTAATAATTGTGTATACTCTAGAACATAAGAAGGGGAGGCCCTATAAATCATATTTGTTCTTGTTCAGAATACAAGTCTTTGAAGATTTAGACACGTCTTTCTATCTGTCCCTTGAAATCATTTTAGATCTCAAAATATTTAAAAAGGCGCTTTGAAATTTGACGCGTACTAGTCCTAGGATGTTTAGTATTGGAAATGTGATATATGGGTCCACGTTTTGGTATAGGCCCAACTTACAGTACCAATCGATATTTTTAATATTTTTGGTTCTATTTGGGTAGCAAATCCCTAAAATCCCACAAAATTTCGGAAATTTTAAAGTTTTGGGTATGTTTTTTCAACTAAAGGCTGTAATGACGTATTTTAGTTTCACATTGTCTATCAAAATCTGGCAACCAAAAATTATCATCATTGGTCCACATTTCATGGTAGTCCCCATATAATGGCAAACCCTAATTTGTTTGTATTTTAGATATGTTACCGAATTGCCTGTAATTTGTTATTTTGGGTTCTCATTGGCTAACAACTCTCCTTACTAAAAAATATCAATGCTGGTCTATTTTTCAGGGTAGACCTCATACCTCTAAATATTCGATCTATGAGGATTTTAGACAGGTATTAAAATCGAATTGGATATAATTTGATATTTTGAGTTCTTATTGAGTATTAAATCTCCCAACCAAATATTGTTATCATTGGTCCACATTTCATGGCAGTACCCATATAATTGTAATTCAGGATTTTGCGCACTTTTTCCAAACAAATTGGCTAAAATTTGCTATTTTGGGTTCTCATTGATTAGCAAATCTTCCTACCAAAATGTTTCAATATTGGTCCTATATTCAGGATAATGCTTATGTAACGGTATCTCCAAATTTTGGGATTTTAGGATCGTTTTCCAACCGAATTAGTTCTATTTTGTTGTTTTGGGTTCCCATTGGGCAGCAAATCTTCCAACCAAAAATGTCAATATTGGATCACTTTTGAAGGTACTTCCCGATTTATTCGTAACCCAAAATTTCGGAATTCTGGGCAAGTTTTCCACTAGAATTGGCTATAATTTAGTATTTTAGGCTCTACCTACCAGAAATGATCAATACTAGTCAGTATGTTTAGGGTTGCAGCCGATTTGTTAACCAGCCTAATGAAAACAACTGCTGGCAGATAATTCACAATGGCCGAAGTTTTTACATAGCTCCCATATAAGACCGATGTTAGGAATTTTGAATGCAAATCTCACTTTGCAGTGTTTCATGTTTTGGCAGGTAATTTAAAATCTGGGTCTCGATTTTTTGTATATTTAATATTTCGATCCTGTTTATTTTAATATTTATTTCCTTTTATCTTCTCCTTTTCCAGCTCTCTTCCCAAGATGTTAAGAAAATTGAAACGAAATACTCAAATGTATCGACAGCCTATCGGAAGCGAAAACGTATTTGTAATGATATGCTGGATGCCATACTGGAAGGTTACCCGAAAACCAAGAAGGCTTTGATATCGGATATTGGTCTAGAGACTGATGAAGATGTTGGATTCAAAGTTGAATTGAAGCGTTAAGAACATAATTAGAGGTTGTAAATGGGGAGGAGGATGGGCAGATCCGAAAAGGATATAAATATCATGGGAAAAAATTGAATATTCCATAAAGAACGTATAAATATTTTTGTTGTATTTTTGTTCTCAGTCAGGCTGAGAATATCTGTGGAGAATATCCCAAAAAAATACTAAGGGAACTGATGAGGATCAATGGCCAGATGCCATACATTCTGAACTAATAAATATTGTTTTTTTTTAACAACAAACTGGGATTCAGCCTGACCATTTTGCAAAAACAAAATTCAAATGGTATCCCAATTACCCGTCCATACTACTGAACTTATAAATACTTTATAAAAAAAACCGACAGTTCATTGAACTCAAAAAAAAAAAAAAAAAAAAAACTTTGTAGAGCTATATTTGATATCTATTACATTAGTCTGCTAGTAATTGAATTCAACATTACCCCATATATTTTCCGAATATTTATATCTAAAATTTTTGTTTTTAAATCCTGAGAATATTGGTTCCAGAGCAATTAAATTCCCTAATATTTTTGTTAAAGTCTGTAAAGAAATTAATCGCCCCTTTAAATGTTTAAAATTTAAAAAAAAAACTTTCTATGAACTTCGTCCTATGTAAAATATTTAGAAATAGGTTAACCGTTATTTTTTTTCTTGTAACTGATTGAATTCCTTAAGTGTTCTTTTTCATTGTTTTGAATACTTTTTATATTGATTTATGTTCTTGTTAATACAATTTTGTGTCATTTTTTTCTGTTTGTAAAAAATGTGTAGGTGTTATGGAGATATTGTAAAAAGACACCTAATAAATCTGTTCCGTTATTTTTGGAAAGTAAAACAAAAATGTAGTTCTTGTATATTTCCATTGTATGGTTGTCATTTAGAGTTTGGTCAATGTGTTACTGTGTAGGAGAAGTAAACAAACAATTGGTATAGAGGAAGTAGAGGAAACCGAATAGAGAAAGGAATGTAAATTTATGGTTGATTGACATTTTAAGAAGTGGAATACATTTTAGAATTTATGACTGAAGTATCTATTTCATATGGTATAGGATTTCATTCCTCTCTCGACATACATAGAAGTAAATTCCTAATAATTTTTAGGTTATGTAAAGATACACATATTTATTGGACATTAAAATAAGAGTTAACAACATTAAATTTAGGGAGGATACAACAGATTTAAACATTAAAATTCCAATAATGGTATTTCTTCTAAAACCCCATATAAAACAGGATATTAGACAGACCACAAGAATTTCGAGAATGTTAAGTTTAATCTATCTGATACAGTACACAATAATTCCAAAATATCCTGACCTCCTGAAGGTGAGCAAATCTTCTAAAGTTCTTCCAAACATAAAAAAACCTCTTGGTTCTAACATTTCCTGGGGATTTCAACATAAGAAAATCTCCCACTCCATTCATTTTAGAATTTGCGTAAATGATATAGATATGTAGTCGTTGTTATTTCTATTCAATTACGAAGTGCGATAAAAATCATTAAGCGCAATAATTATCATTCAATTTACTAATTCTTGTAATTGTCATGTGTAGCAATGGTTTGTATGCTTTTGAAGATTGATGGCTTAGGAATTTATCGTGAAAAATTGCATAAAAACTGGTAAACTGGTTGCAAATACCCCCACATACATATCGATATGTATGTATGCATATAGCCAATAACCAAAACATAGATCAAGTTGCTCCATTAACATATTTAATTAATTTTCTTTGCATACAAATTGTCATTAAAACGCAACATATACAGAAAAAAAATATTTCGTGTGTGTGTATGTGGCGGGACGGACTCACAACCTGCTGGGAGTTAATTACAGGAAGCCATATTATTATTATTAGATCAGGGAGACAACAGCTGTCAGCTGTCAATATCCTAGAAATGACATTAATTTCTAATGATTTGCATATAATTCGCAACATGCAATTAATTAAATGAATTCCTAGTCGAAAACATTATGAAATCCAAGATAATACCACCTACCCCGATGAAGGCAAAAAAATAGATATGTGTAACAACTACAAGAGATTATGCATTTGACCCACTAACATTTCAAACTAAAAATTTTAAAATTCGAGCAGTTTTGAAAATAGTTTTTGTTGTTATAGTTTTTTTTTCATTCATTCTTTTTTTGGCGGAACACTCCTTCCTTCTTGGCACTTAGTTATGACCATTTGAACGAACGACCGGTTTCCTTTCTAAACACTTCACTCATGCCAATATTTGCTTAGGCCAAGGGAAGGGGTCTGGGAGGGTGTTCTTTATTAACACCAAAATCAACCAAGAAGACGCGGATAAAAAAACACCACAAGAATTAATTTAGTAAAAAAATTAACCAAACATTCGCATGGATCATTGCCGAAAACATTAAATTGTTGAAAAATTGCCAACTTCCTTAAGGTGTTGCCGGTTATAGAACCGTAACACACACAGAAAAAAAATGTAAATAAAATGTCCACAGATCTATGATAACAAAATTTAAAATACAATTTAATTAAAAGCGAAATGTGTTTTAGGTTTTCGCACATGATTTATAATCAACGCGGTTAGGTGCTTGTTCTTTTTTTGAGCGGTTAATTCTTAAAGCTGTCAGCTTGAAACGCACTTTTTAGCATGTGAAGATGGAGATTAGAGAGAGAGGAAGGTGCTCTATAATAGGTAATATTAGAATTATATTTTTTTTAACGAAGCCACAAGGCTTGGATGTTTAAAAAAATATTTTTTTTAACGAAGCCACAAGGCTTGGATTTTTAAAAAATATTTTTTTAACGAAGCCACAAGGCGTGGATTTAAAAAAAAAAATATTTTTAACGAAGCCACAAGTCCTGGATTAAAAAAAATATTTTTAACGAAGCCACAAGGCGTGGATTTTTAAAAAATATTCTTTAATCTCATAATCTAACTTAAACATACCACATGTTGTTATAGAAAAATGCTATCCCATTTTAAGGAAACCTAACCTTCTAGAATTGCGTCCTATCCCATTTTAAGGGAACCTAACCGTTTAGAATTGTGTAACTGCCGAACGAATTAGTTCAAAGGAAACATTCCCCATAAAGGTCGAACCACTTCAGGGACGAGATTGTCAATCTGTATAACTATCTACAAAGCAAAGGCCCTATATAACTGGACTGTATAAAAAATAAAACCCAGCCTAACAATATTCTGTACCCTTCACACAAGAGACTCACAGCAAAACATTTACTAGGGATAGATAAATCGACTTTTGACGAATCATTGAACTAAAATGTACTATGGAACTAACTGTGTGAACTAGTTCCTCTTGCGGATCGAACTAAAATAGTTTAAATCACTTCAGAACACAGATTGTCCAAATCATGGCGCAATAAAAAGGTAAACCATTTAGCGCATCTGATGACTCGATCAAGATCTATTAATAAGGTCACACAGGTAGCAATCGAAATCGGATAACAGCTGTTTTTTCTCAAGTCTGATGTCAAAAATTTGAACTTTGTTTACGTTTTCATAATGGAAGTCAATTCACAATAATTAATTTTGACAGCAAACTTGAGTGACTGCTGAAATCCAGCTGGTCTCCCTGGGTGGCCTTGGACTCGATTAACGGTCAAAATGCGTAATTACTACTTGAATTCGATGTGCAATGTTGCCAACCATGTGAAATATTATAAGGAATGTTTTGACAGATCTAGAAGTTTCTACACTGCGTATCATAACTATAGACGCACCCTTAATTCAATTGGTATGTTAGCTGAGAAATAAAATGGACCCATTAAGTTATTGTTCACAATAAAACGATCAAAAACACATATTATTCAACAAAAATAATTAATTTATTCTTTATGGTTTCGCCGAATTCTGCACTTTCAAAATTGCTGGTGTTGCATAACTATAGACGCACTTTTACAAAATTAGAAAAATTTATTTTTTAAAACTTAAATAAAATAAAATTACTTTTATATATAATGGGTAGGACCTCCCTTATTTTGAATAAGTTCAAAAATTTTATCCATCACACTGTCGATGAAAATTATTCGCAAGTCTTCATCGATTGACCGCCATTCATCGAAAATCACTTCTTGGAGATAAAATACAGTTTGGTATTGGAGGTTTTCGGCATAGACACGATGAGTCAAGATTCCACACATGTTCTCGATCGAGATTGCCCATCTCTATAACTTTCTACAAAACGAAGACCTTTTATTAAATCCCGGCTTAACAAAATACAGTATCGTTTACACAAGAGACCCATAACATGGCATAATAAATAGGTAGTCCATTTGACGCAGATGATGTCTCGATTTACTGTCAAAATGCGTAATTTCTACTTGAACTCGATGTGCAATGTTGCCAACCATGTGAAATATTATAAGGAAAAATTTGACAGATGGTCGAGACAAAAACAAAGATTTTTGTTTTGATACATTACCTTATTATTGCATCATGGTCCAACTCTAGAACTTTCTACCACGAAGGTCTTATCGTAAATGAACTGTATATTAAAAGTAGTTCGCGGTTTATTCAAATTCTCTATACTTTACACAAGAGACCCACAACAGTATATTTGCTAGGAAACGAAAAATTTCGTACCACGCGGTTTGTCCAAATGATGTATAGTTTACACAAGAGGCCCACAACAAGACATTTACTAGGGTAGCGAACTGAAAATATTCGTACCACTTAAGGACTTTCTACAAATCGAAATCGTTTTATTAAATGGATTGTATAATAAAAATAAATCCCAACTCAACAAAATTGTGTGTCCTTTACACAAGAGACTCATAGAAAGATATTTTTGTAGGGATATCTAAGTCGACTAATCGATTAAACTACAAATTACTATAAAACTCAAGGGATGACCTAGTTCCATGGCACAATAAATAGGTATTCCATTTAGCGCAGCTGATGTCTCGATTAACTGTCAGAGTGCGTAATTTCTACTTGAATTCGATGTGCAGTATTGCCAACCATGTGAAATATTATAAGGAAAATTTTGACAGATGATCGAGACAAAAACAAAGGTTTTTATTTTGATACATCACCTTATTATCGCATCATGGTCGAGACAAAAAAAAAGGTTTTTGTTTTGATACGTCACCTTATATTACGTTTACATTTAATCGGGTTTCATTAACCCAGTGGGTTTCAATTGCCAATTCCTTTGCATACATGTGAAATAAATCCTCATAAAGTAGGCTAACCCGGTAAAAAGTTCTATTGTATTTGCCCTTTTATTGTTGCATCATGCCACTTCAGAACCTAGATTATCCAACTCTATAACCTTCTACTGTATATTTAAAAAATAGATCCTGTTTAATAAAATTTTTACTCGATTTTGTTTTTGATAACCCCTTCTTTTTAAAGCTGACATGTAATTAATAACGATACTTTGTTTTAATCTCAAAATATCGTACATTTAATGTTACATAGGCAGTCGGGTTTTTTTCCTCTTTCAAACTCAAAAATCCTAATCGAAAAATCTCCTGACAAAATATTCTCCTGTCAATTAAATTAAAGTTCAATTTACGCAACGGCGAAGTTAACGTTAACGGCAAAACATTTTAAAACACGAGTTCACGATTCATAGGAAATCCATTCGTTGGGTCCATGCAAGACGCATAAAATCGAAAAAAACCCATGTCATGAACTAACTAACTGGCTGGCTTATTATTCACATTACAATTTAAGCCAGCTACTGGACGAACGTTTTTGATTCCGTACTAAAATCAAAAAGTATGATTTAGTATTGGAAGGAAAAGAAAAAAAAACAGTTATATTTAAAATTTAGCTTGGCTTAGAATTAAAAATTAACCCACGCTGTGCTAGGTGGTTTAGAAGGAAGCAAATGAACAGCCTAATATTCCAATAACAAAATTTTAAGGTGGTGGTATTAAGCAATTGACAATTCGTGCTGTGTTGAGGTTTTTTCAATATTATTTTGGCAATAAGAAAAACAAAACCGCTACAATTTCAATTCGGCATGTCTGATTGTCGCATTTCATTTGAGTGGCTAGGTGGCTGCCTCGTTGACTTGTTGGTTGCTTGGGTCGAGATATGGTTTCTGGGTAAAATGATATCTAATGCGGAAAAAATTTCGTACATATATATTTCAAAGTAGCAGCATTTGCATTTCAAAGTTTTCGGTTACCAATCGTTGGGTTTTGTTTGTTAGGTGTAGGTACTAGGTAAATATGTTTGTTTGTCATTTCAACAAAGGCGGTAAATATCTGTCCAAAGTTTTATTTTTTCCCCTGCTGTTTCTTTTTTCATTCCCAATTCAAAGACCATTTGGACTTTCGTTTTTTTACAAAAAACCCGATATTTCAAACAATTATTGTAATGTTTGCTGGTTTTTGATTGTCATTCGGTTTTTGGTTTTGTTCCCCTTTTTTGTCTCTGCAAAGTGACCACCCACACTTGAGAAATAGAGCAACCAGACAGACATTCATGGCAATTGACTTAAAACTACACCCACTGCCACCATTTTTACTGAAATTGGCAGACCCAACTCTGTTGGTGTAGAGGTAATAACAGCTAAAACTCAAATATGCATGTGTCTCCTCCATTGCAAGGGTCACAAATATGCCAAATGGGTTTTTATTCTTCCGGCAACTTCCCTTCCCTCATAGCTGCTAAACAAGAAATCCAATAATTTAGACTGAGCGGTAACATAATAGAAGTTAACAAATATTTGAATTTTTTCCTACAATTACAACAGTAAATAATTTGACGGAAGAAATAAGTGAATGGCTGGACTACTAATCACCTAAATAACTGAAAAAAAAATTCTTGGATTTTTAGTTTTTTGTAAATACTTTCATAGATTTGTCAAGATAGACAAGAGTATTTGACAAATTTGAATATCAAATTGTTGTTAAATTCTTTTTACGACATTCGTAATTCGTTTAGGTTTATAGCTTTAACAATTTTGGATTTTGATTGAATCCTCATTTATTATTCGAATAAACCTAACAAAGTCGAAGAGATATTTTAATATCTATAAAAAATCCTTTATAGTTGTATAAGTTTGATACGTTCTGACTCAACTTCCCGAGCTCAGTCAATCACGTCTGCTGATTGATAACACGGGCATCTTCTCGGCAAGTTCCCTCAGCGGAGACCGCAGAGTGCAAAAACCACCGAGCGGTGTATTGCTCTCCTTGCTTGACCTTTTCTCCCATTGGAATATGTAAATGTAGTAGTAAACGACAATCGATCCTCAGCGATCACCGCAATCCTCTGTGATTGCATGAACCACAGCGTTCACGGGTCGACCAACCTCCTTAGAGTTAACTTAGTCTCATAACGTCTACGCGTTATTACTAAAAGGCCTCTATCGCCTCTCCAAATTACAAAGGTAATTTTGTTGTTTTTTAATAAAGAAAAGAATACCACCAATAAAACCGAGATATTTAGAATAGTAAAACTAATACTCCTTGTGTCTAATTTCCTTTACAATTTCTTTAGACGATAATGCAATAATAAGGTGGTGTATGAAAACAAAAACCTTTGTTTTTCTCTCGACCATCTGTCAAATTTTTCCATATAATATTTCACATGGTTGGCAACATTGCGCATCGAATTCAAGTAGACATTACGCACTTTGTCGGTTAATCGAGAAATCAGCTGTGCTAAATGGACTAACTATTTATTGTGCCATGGACAGTACGAAGATTCAATTTTAGCCCACTCATCCTTTAACATGTTTTTTTTTAACTACTCTGCCCAAAAGTGCTTGATTGAGTTCAAATCGTGTGATTGTGCTGTTTCCAAAACGTGTGATTGTGCTGTTTCCAAAACATGGTAACAGTAGTATATGAGCCACACTTTCATATTCAAGGCTTTGTGTTTTGGATCGTTGTCTTGATAGAAGGAGAAATAATCGTCAATACCCAAATTTCGAGCTGAATTTCTTAAACTATTTTTAATAATATCCAAATACATTTTTTGATCTATATTTTCCTCAATAATACAAAGATTTCCAGGTCCATAAGCTGACATGCAGCCCATACAACAATCGATCCATCTCTGAGTTTTTTTTTTCGAGACACTCTTCCATGAATGTTATTTCTTCTGAGTACGTTTTGAATTGTTTCAGGATTTGCATCCTTTTTAAGATAGTGGTGCACCATGGCAGTCAGCTTTGGCGAAATTAGCTTAGGATTCTTCTTATTCGCTTGTCCATATCTGAAAATATCCGCATCTTACCGCAAGGTGGTTTATTTTCAATTGAATCGGATGACATAGCATTTTATAATGCTATGAACCGTGGAATGATTTCTATTCAAGATTAATCCAAAATCTTACGCCGATTTACGGCATTCGAAGTATTTAATATAGTATTTCTAACTTCCACAGAAGTTTGACCATTTTGTCAACCCATTTAGAAAGTTGTTATGGAAAATTAATATCAGCATCTTTTTTCGAATCCGTTAGATGTTACAACAATAGAGTATAAGGCGTTGCCCGATAGAAAAGTAAAATAAATATAGAGAGTTTGTGTACGCGATGCCGGCTGTCTCAATTTCATTTTGACGCGAAGGCTTTGGAGCAGACACATCCTCCTGCCTAGATGAAGAAAGAAACCTGGTGACAGACAGTGTGTTGAAAATCTGAAAGGAACATTTTGAAAAAGCTTCTGGTATCAAATAGTGGCGGTGAAGAAGGTACCCCAGAACCAATAAGAGATGATGGGATAGAGTGTATATCATGTAGCTTAGATGAGGTCAAAATAGCAATCAATCGGCTGAAGAATAATAAAGCAGCACGAGCCAATGGGTTACCAGCCGAACTATTCAAGACTAGTGTTCAGGAGCATGCACCATCTGATTAGTACAATTTGGCTTGAGGAATGCATGCCCAATGATTGGAACCTCAGCATTCTACGTCCCGAGCACAAAAAAGGGGACACGACGATATGTGACAACTATAGAGAAATAAGTCTCCTTCCCATTGCATATAATGTGCTATGCAGCATGCTGTGTGAACGACTGAAGCCAATGGCCAATGACATAATTGGACCATGCCAATGCGGTTTCATACCACCATTGAACAGATTTTCACTCTGCGCCAAAATCTGGAAAAAACCCACGAAAAACACATCGACACAGACCATCTATTCGTCGATAATGAAGTCCTATCCGTTCAGAGGTGTTTAAAGCCATTAATACGGCTATACAGGATAACTTTAACTGGCACGGAGCCCTTTAATACCAAACGAGGATTCAGACAAGGTGACAGTTTGTCGTGTGATCTTTTTAACATCTTGCTGGAAAAGGTCATACGAGACGCAAAGGTGAACAGAAATTGCACTCTGTACACCAAACAACACGTGTTACTCGCCTACCCCGATGACATCGCTATAATTGGTCGAACATTGAGAGCGGTAACATCCACTTTTGAACAAATTAAGAAGGAGCCTACTCAAGTGGGTCTGGCAGTAAATGGCGAGACTACAAAACTGATGGTATCAACGCGCAAGACGTCCAGTAGACTCGGACCAACTGTGGAACTTGAGAATTACAGCTTCGAGGTAGTCAAAGATTTGATATACCTTGGTACCGCCATAAATAAAACTAATGACATCAGTTTTGAAATTCGGAGAAGAATTGGTCTAAGTAAGCGTTTAGAAACAAGGCCACCTGCCTGATACTACCCGTGCTGTTATATGGATCTGAAGCATAGGTACATACGCAAGCAGATGGGGCAGCTCTTGGAGTGTTTGAGAGAAAAATTCTCCGAAAGATCTATGGGCCGATCTGCGTTGACGGTGAATATCGCCGTCGAATGAACCATGAGTTGTACCATCTACTCTCGGTCATTGGCATTGTCTGACGTATCGAGCTGTAGCGACTATGTTGGCTAGGACATGTTGTGCGAATGAATGAGGATGCCCCCGCACAAAAGGCATATAAAAGCGAGCCTAGCAGAAAAAATGCACCGGAATCTCCGATCATTACGGATATCGTAACGGATGCGTTATTGGACGCTGCCACAGAAAAACTGACATGTAAACGAAAATTAATAACCAAGTATGTAGATGCCATTTTTTGTATTGTGAAGAAAGCCTTAAGGCCTTAAATTAAAATCAATTGAGAAAAACATTAAATTTACCCACGAATTTGCAAAAAATCAAAAACTACCGTAATTGCATGCAATTATAATTCGACCAAGAACCAAATTATTACTAGATTGGTACCAAAAACCCACAGTAACTGAACAACTAATAGATTTCCATTCAAAACACCCATGATAAGTCAAAATAAATACAGCTATAAAAATTATTAATATATATACTCAATTTTAGGCAAAAATGACTTCCCTGATATAATCAAAAAATAATTCTTAAAATTATTGCATTTTTTACATTTCTTTGTATCAATTCGCAGGACACCTCATTAGAGCGATTTTCAAATTATACGTCAATCCGTATTGAGTACGTTTATGCTACAAAATGTCAGGCTTTCCCATGGAAATTTCAGATGACACAAGGCAACTTTTATAGCACGTTTACATTTAACCGGATTTCCTTAACCCAGTGGGGTTCAATTGTCAATTCCTTTGAATATATGCCAAATAAATCGTCATAAAGTATGTTAGCCACGGTAAAATGTTCTAATGTATATGCCGTTCTAGGGTGTTCCTTGAATATATAGAAACCCTCGAATGACAAGGTTTGTTTTTAAGTCTTTTGATTTCGTGCCTTAAAGGTTTTTTGCTAATCTCAAGATGTATGTTTTTCTCCTCAATTTTTCTTCTTTTTATTATTTTTTTGTGAGTTACTTACCCTTGAAATAATAATACCCGCAATGCTGACACGTATTTTTGGTTCTTTCAGCAGACGATATCTCAAATCAACACCATTCCAGAAGGCAATGAAATAACGTTTCACCTAGCAAATACATTTATGGAAAAAGAAAAAAAAAAATAAATAAATAATTTATCAATAAGACGGCATCTAGAATTTTTTGTTTTATGACTCTCCCATATAAATAGAGAACAATAAATTATTAGGTTCTCCAAGATAGGTTCACCTCAAAATAAAATAATATACTTTGAATCATATGGATTTTAATATTCATAAAATGTTTCCTCAAATGATTTAAGAGATTTAATAGGAAATAAAATTGTTTTGATGTTTTTCGTTAAAGAAGAAAACATGTCTTTTGCAAAAAAAAAAAATATATATATATAATAAATCGCAATAAATTCAAAATATTGTAGGAAATTTAAAGAACACAAGGTGTGTTCACTTCTATGAATGGGTGGGACTTCTAAAATAAAATACACGTCATTCTGTTCATTCTGAACAATTAATAAATTATTTACCGTACCTGTAAATTATCACCGCCATGCAGACGATAACCATCGTAGTCAACAATAACTAATACTTCAGGATAGATCATATAGGGTGCATGTCGTTTGGCCCTCTTGTGTGTGGAGTGTTCATCAAAGTTGACACCGTCTTCTGCTTCCAGCTCTTCTTGTTCTTCTTCAATATCGGCTAGGGTATTAAAATGTGCGGAACGTTTTTGTCTCTCCTGCAGTTTTTCCAATTTTTCATGGGTTGCCATATCATCGGGTTCCATATAGGCTGGAAAAGAGAAAATTAAAAAATAAAAGGAAGGTTAGAACATTTTAGAATAATAAAAAAATAAAAGGATATATAGGAAAAGGATATGCCTGTAGATAAAAAATAAGATAATTTTCAAAAATTTTCTGGGCCACAACTTTTCCCAAACTCCTGGATTTAGGTTTTCTGTTTATTTTAGATTAGAAAAATATCCCAGAGTCTGGTGACATTAAAATGTATTTTTTTCATAGAACCTGATATCTGCCTTTTTGTGTATTTTACACAATTTTCACATAAAAACAAAAGACTTAGGAAACAAACGTCAAAACCCATTGCTACACCACAAACATACATAAATCGCAATTTAAACACAAATAAATGGGTTCTATGAACCCATTCTAAGGTCACCTAATGTTATCATTACCAAATATTTTCTTTGAAATGTTACAAAAGTCGATTCAATACAAAGACCCCATCTTCCTAACCGCCAACCATGGAACTACGTGACTAAACAAGGTAATCGTCTTTAAAGTAACAAAAACTCATTACCCCACCTACAGTCAGCTTACGTAACTAAATTGTCTTCTAGATACCATTTACACTTCTTATCCGATAAACCTCAAACCGCAGACCGACCAAAAACCTAATAAAAATTCCACTATTCGCAAATAAAAAAACTCCAGCAGACGACGCCCAAAAATATATATTCTCTTAAGATTTAACATAAATTTTCGGTTTAAACGAAATAAAATTTTATGGCAAAAATTTATTTTAAAAAAAATGTAAATAAAACCCTCCGAAAGAGACGTCAATATGTCGTATCTTGACCTTCGCATCGAGCGCCACGGGTCAATCTCCTTTAATATGAAAAATTGTACTGTTGCTTCATTTTTGTTTTGTTACTTTGTTTTTGGAATCCGCATTTTTCAGCTGCTGCTGCTTCTTCTTCATCGTCGTCGTCATATTCACTAGACAGAAGTGAATTTACCATTTTTGTATTGTGTGTATTTTTATTTTTTGACAGGAAGGCTTGTCTGTTGTTTATTTTTTCTGACTTCATAATTTATAAATTTTATGAACCTCCATTGGCTAAATTGTACAGTTTAATGCCTCGAAATACAAATTTAATTAGGTGCTACCGATGTTCGGTTTTCTGTTCGAAACAAATTAATTACAATAATTGTTTAATAATTTTTTCTTGTTGGGGGATTACAAGCTTAAATAATGACAACCACATGGGAAGTGAGGAAGCGGAATGGAGAGAAAAATTTTTAAAGAGCGAGTAGAGAAATTATGTCCTCACTTGAAGAAAAGAGATTTTATTTCTATAGAAAGGAATCCTGAGCTACAAGGGAGATTTTTCCTCAGTAACTTAAAAACGTTTTCTATGAAAAAATCCTCAGTTAGTTCCCAGATGAGTATTTTCTATAGAAGAGCTTAGGCACTAATTGAGGAGAGTTGTTTTTATAGTTTTCTACAGAAAAAATTCACAGAACTGAAGAAAATTAGTTCTTGAAGATATTTCCTTTTGCTCCTGACGAGAGTTTTTTTTTATAAAAAAAAGAAATCCGATACTGAGGAATTTTTCAATAGAAAAAAATGAGGGGACCTTTTCCTACGGAAAAATCCTCTGAAATCCTCTGTTTCTGTAAAACAAATCCCCATTAATTCATGAACGTTTTTTCTATAAAAAAAATTACAGGAGAGTTTTATTTTTATAGAGAGAAATATTCTCAGTCTATAAAAAATAAATCCGGGATACTGGGGGTAATTTTTCTATTGATAAAAATTCCTCAGAAACTGAGGTGAGTTTATTTTATAGAAACATTTTTTCTGCTTCTGACGAGTGCCTTTTCTATAGAATAAAAATTATCACCTTTTGAGGAGCTCTTCTATAGAAAAAATCCTCAGTTACTGAGTAGAAGTTTTTTCATAGAAAAAAACCTCATTGAATGAGGATAACTTTATTCTGTGGAAAAAAATCCTCAGTAACTGAGGTGAGTTTTTTTCTATGGAAAAAATCCTCTGTCCATTAGGAAAAACTTTTTATTTAGAAGAAAAAATTCCTCAGTAACTGAGGAGAGTTTTTTTCCTATAGAAAAAAATTCTCTGTAACTGAGGATAGTTTTTTTCTGTAAAAAAAAATTCTCAGTAACTCAAAAGAGTTTCTTCTATAAAAAATTCTCAGAATAGTTTTTTCTTTAAAAAGATCTCAGTCTATAAAAAATAATTCTGAGTTACTAGCGAGAGTTTTTCTATAGATAAAATTTCTCCATACCCAATAATAAGGGGTATTTCGATTTTCAAACACTTCTAGGGATTCCTAGACGTTTAGGACAATCAAATCCAAATATGACTTCTAAATTTCTTTCTTCTCTAGTGCGCACAAGAGGCTTTAAATCTAAATATTGGACATGTGGTGGTGTAAACCACCCCTCTTTTCAACCTAACCTAGGTCTTAAAAGATATGTCTGTATTCCCAGAGATTTGCCAGTCTCTCCAGGAAGTTTGTCAGACTCATATTGGGTGCTCCCTACAATTGTGGATAGGGGTAAGGTGGATGACCATACTACTCTGATACAACCAGTAAACCTGACGGTAGGAAGGTGGACATACTACTAGAATATTAATAACCTACCTTTAGGTTTTTAATATCCACGGATCAAAGCTATGGCCGGACTATGTCTGCCTATGAGTCATGTCCCGTCTTCATTATGAGATCGAGAGCAAAAATATTCTACAAATGTGGGAACATTGGCATCTGTAGGCAATGGTACCGCAACGAGCACATAGTCAATGGGCAAGAATGTATATGTGTATTCGAGATCGACCGAGGAAGAGCAATATCAACCCAACTATCTCAGACATGATGGGACTTGAACTCAAATTCCAAGTCGGAAAACTAATGTATGACCGACATAACTGTCAAAGAATGTCGGGAGGGCGGAAAGTCTGATAAGATGGTGAAAAACGTGAGCAAGAATATAGTCTATATTCGTGAACAAAAATGCATTGGCATCTGTATGCAAGTACCGCTACAGGACACGAATGTATCTCAGTTTATAAACCACCGGGAAATAACAATTTCGACCCAATCTTCTCAAACGGCCGTTGTTTTGGACTCAAATTCACAAAACATTTTCAATATAAAGTAGCCCAAATTTCGCACCTGAGTGTCTAGATTGTTTTTTTCCCACCTTATGGAGAAGGGTATAAGAAGTTCGACCCAATCGAACTTACCGAAATGTTACTGGTTAATAATTTAATAATATCAGTACCTAATGATTTAGAAAAAAAATATTCTAATGGCCCAGTTCTAATAATTTAGGAAATAAATATTTAAAATTCCAATATTTAATATCCCCAATCACTTTCCCATAATATCGTTGTCCATAATTTTTTCCTACTTAATTTTTTTATTAGCTTCCCCATTAAAACTTACCAAAATCACTTAAATGTTCCATTTGATCGACACTGCGTTTATATACAACATGATGATGTGATGCTTCCGGTTGTGGATTTAATTCATGAGGCAATGGTTTTATTACCATATCATGGCCAATGCTACCCTCCTGTAAAAATACAGAAATAAAACAGAAGATATGAATTAAAAAATCATGCATTAAATGGTAAAAAAATGAACTAAGAATAATTTAGATAATGCTATAAAAATACCGACAGGAAGAGTCACGAAGTTTGTTGACTTCTGGTGACACCAGATAGGAGTGGCAGGTGTGAGATTTTTTGGAATAAAGACAAAATGTTTTTAAAATGGAGGTATGAGATTTCAAATTTTACCTCTCCTAGAAGATGAAAAAATAAAAGTGACTAGGGGCTATTTAAAATAATTTAATTAGGCTTAAGCTACTTTAAAAATAAACGACTCATATAACATGATTAAATTGAAGATCTTTATAACTTAATTTATGTATAAATTCTCAAAATAATTATTTTATATCAATACTTTTCTTTAAAATCGTCATTTTCCAAATTTCTAAATTTTAAAGAGGTCCCATTGAATTTTAAATTACAACTGAATTAGCTCTTTTAAAGAAAGGTTAATTAATTTAATTCAAATTGTGTTTGTGCGTTTTTTCTCAAAAAATTCTTCACACTTGAAATTTATGATTGGCCACATTGCATGCTACGAACATAATTTTGCAATTCATTATATTTTTTAATGTATTGCATCATTTCATAATGAATTAAATATGACTGAGCATATTTCTCATTTTTCATTTCTTCTTTTCAAAATCATGGCTTGTTAGTCTTTTTGAATTTTTTAATATTTAATTCTTGTTTTATTTCAAAGAGGAAGATATTGTTTTGTTTGAGGCCATTGATGATGGGCATGGGAATGAAACGGAAGCATGTTTCCGTAGAAATAAAAATTAATTACATTTAAAAAGCAAAAATCATTTATAATGTGTTATAAATGATTTTTGGTTTGTAATTTTTTAATAACAAAAACTTGAAAATTAAATCAAAATTATTTCTGTTTCAAAAAATGTTCGAATTCAAAATAGACTATCTAAAGACTTAAGAAACATACGCGTTATTACATCCCAATATTCAAGTTCATCTTTTAAGTCTTTTGATGCATCATCAAAACCTAGCTGTTGGTTACAACATGTCCCAACAGCAAGAATTTGTCCAACTATTTGATTTTAAGATGCATCAAAAGACTTAGGAAACGAACATGAATATTGCTGCTGTTGAAGAATCTCCAATTTTTACCTCAAATCAATTTAAACAATAAGGAAGATCTTGGCCGATTGGATTTATCCTACTTCATACGATAGCTATGCACTCATAGGGATACGTCCCAAAATTTGGAATCCGTCGGATTATTAGTTTTTTTAGTTATCGTGCCCATTTCCAAAAACGCTGTTTGGAGAAAAATGGGTTTAAAGTTTGAGAAGCCCTCTTGCCGTCACTTGATGCTGACACAATAAATCGGCTATATCTTCAAGAGTTGTTGAGATTTTCATTTGAAATTTCATAGGGACATTCTTGAATTAGTGTATATAGTCGAGATTGGGGGGCAGCCCTACCACTAAAAACGTCGTGATTGGGCCAACGAAATGTTTAAAACTGATCCAGAATTCGATTGAAAAATCATCTTGGCTGATGAAGTTCATTTCCAACTCGGTGGGTATGTGAGTCAAGAAGCAAAATTGTGGTAACTGGGAATCGAAAAACCCAAGTGTTTGGAAACCCCTTTTATCTCAATGTGTACTGTTTATGGTTCGAAGGGGTCAGTGAACCTTACTATTTTGAAAATTAAGTTGGATCAGCTGTTACAATAAATGGTTTATGCTAGGATGTGGCCCTGTAAGCATACTTGGGATAACCCTTTGGCTGATAAAAACCTTTATTATAATCTGATCAGTTATATCGATTTTTTACACTTATATGGAGTCTTTTCTCCAGAGAACCCCAGATGCAAAATAACATTAAAAAAAAAATAGCTTCCAGCTCCTTCAAAATAACATTAAAGGGGCCATCGTCAATGCCAAAACATTAATCTGTATATGTTAAACATTTTCAGCCAGGGCGCATTTTATTCTCTTACCAATATAACATCGGTTGAAAAAATTTCGAATATGGGTATGAACCGGTTAACAAATGCGACGTGGAGAATATGAAGGGGATCTTTATATGGGAGCAAGGAAATGTCTAAATACAACAACTTCGTTAAAAATCGCGCTCGGTATTTCTCAAGACATAAAATCGGTCAGGACCTTCATAGGGGGCCTATGTCAAAACTTGAAAATGTTCGGCGAACCAGTTTTTTAACCATCAACAAATTGGAAGCCAAACAATAATCACCTAGGGCCTTGAAAATACCCAATATAGGCCTAGACCATTATATAGGTACTATGTCATAACATGGAAATATACTGAAGCTTTTCTACATACATTTTTTCGTCCTCCAAGTATATGAAAAATATTACATTACAGATCCTACTAAATTTTTTTAGGTATTGATTTTTGATACCCAAAGAAACGTCGATATATCCTATTTCCAATGACAGACATCCTAAGAGTTGTAGCAATGTATGTGCAGTTTGTAGTGTAGATTACATTTTATGGAAATATGATATCTCATTTTAGTGTACTAACCTTCAACAAGGAAAATGTACTATCTCAAGTGGAATGCATACAAAAATAAATCCATGCTTAACTAAATTCTCTCTCCTTTATAAAATAAAAAAATAGATTTTTCAAAAATGTTAATGATTGGAATCTAATTTGGGACAGCCCACAATAATAGCTGATTATACACATCTAGCAATTTGTTACAAGAACTACTGGTGTTATGTTTTTGTTTGCCATTTCTTAATATTATTTCGTTTTCAACCACTAAAAAAATACGCCCAAATCTATCCAAGCAGGTTGTGGTCCACCAGCTTTTCTACTATGTATTTATTTTTCCAATTCGCCTTTTTTTGGGTTGACAAAAAACCAAGCCAAAGACTGAAATCTCAGCATGATAACAAAAATGCGGAAAATATTGCCATTAAGAAGAAGAAAAAAGCCACAGAAATATATGGCTTTTGGTTGCCACCATAACTCTTGATAATTTGGTCTTTTGCTCTTTCGAAAAAAAAATTTAGTAAACTAATTTTGTTGCACAAAAGCTACAGTGCAAACGGATTCTGGTGGTTGTGGCTAAGATTTTGTTGTTGCTGTTTTTTGCTTTTCTATTACTAAAAATTATGGTTGTCTTGTTATTTGTCAAGCCATTTCATTTCGGTGTGTCTTTCGTTTCGTTACGTTTTTGCAATTTGGGCGACAACTTTTCAAACTTTTCTTGGTTGGTGGTGTTATAAATTAGTTAACGATTTATAACACATTTCTCGTCGTTGCCAGCGCGCGGCGCGGCATTGCCGTCAGCCAAATAATGAAAGGTGCAAAATAGAAATCAAAAGCAGTTGTTTTCGTTTTGAAAAGCTATGACAAGTAGAATAATGTGTAAGAAATACTAAATGACAGCCACAGCTGTTTTGTGGCATAATGGTAATACTAATAATATGTATGTATGTATAAACACGATTGTGATTTAACAAGGCTGGTTAATTAGAATTAGTATAAATAAAAAAATATGTAAAAAATAAATAATTTGTATCCAAAAAAATCAACAAATTTAATTTTCTAGACGGAAATAACAAAAGACTTAAGACACGAACCTATGAACCACGACTTTATTAAAATATTTTATTTTTCGTTAATTTGTAAATTAATCTAGGTTTCTAAATTTATTTATGTTTACAAAAATAATGTAAATTAAAATTAATTCAAAGAGTTATTTACAAAGGGTATTTATTAAAAATTTGGCAATCTGCCGTCTTCGCTTTAAATTAGCATGTCTGCTCGTGTTGTTGTCTCTACAATCAAACATCAAATAAATCGATCTTTTCGGCTCGACTTTTAAAAATATATTATTATGTTAAGTCTTAATAATTGAGTTGATGTACAGGAGAGCTCTAATGGAATTTTAGAGTTGTCATGTAGTATATATTTATGTGTATTTCATAGTCAACCTTCCATTATTTGTTTCAAAAATTTAATTAAAATTTAACAAAAACCTATATTTTAGTACATTTCCATTAAAATTCCATAAAATTGTTAACTATTGGAAAATCGTTTACAAATTTTGGAAATTGCCCCAAATCATTTTATTAATTTCCTCGATAATAAAAATCGTATTAATGTATCACCTCTTTTTCATGAGTTATTGAATGTGAATGAACTGTGATATTAACAATAATAAGAAGAAGATGTTGTAAAAAATAATCGTGTAAATCAAAATGATCATAAAAAGAAGAAATAAAGTGGTAGTTTGTCGCCTCACGAAATTTATATAGGAAATTAATTTAAATCGGTTTTGATTGGAATTCGGTTGTGGTTTTGGGATTATTGTAATCATTGGCGCCACATAAAACAATTTCTTGGAAATTAAATAATGACATTTTCAGTTATACTTTGGAAGGATACGTGATAAATATGGCGTATTTAAATTTGCAAATATGCATGTGCTTATTTAGTCCGTAATTTTATAATAAAAAATCATATGGCGAGGAATGATTATGTTGTTTTATTGAGAATGACTATTTACGTCATATCACACCAGACAAGACAACTTAACACTAAGAATATTTACAGTCTGTGTGTAGGTCACACTAGGCGAACACATCGCAATTACTCCACACAATATGTTGTGTGTTAAAAGTTCGTAACACCCATGCATTAACATCTAAAAAAGAATATCCAATTTACATACATTTTGTGATTTCTGCTTTATAGAAAATCTAAAATCCAAAATTCCGATGAGATTAGAAACCTAGAAATATAGCTCAGGTAGCAACACAATAATTTCGATTTTTTTCTCCCCTTAGTACTCTTGGGATTATTGGTTCTTGATGATTGGGCCGCCATCTACCGTTAAGTAGTAACAATGCATCCTTGAACTTTGTGCAGTGGTAAGGGTCCTTGCTTAACTAATTTTGCCATTTTGCTGTGGATGGTTTTATTTCCTACCTACCTCGTGTTTTGTTGCCGATGTTGGTTATACGAATATCAAAGGGCTTCGAATGCCACTTTTTACAACTATTCGAACAACACTTTTAAAAGAAAATGTATTCCTCCTCCAGAGACCTCAATTCTGACGTAAATATAACAAATTGCTGAACATTTTTGGCATTCGTTTGCTATTTTGGGCAGGTTTTTATGGTCAAACAATTGTACTGTCCATATTTACCTCTAATGGGCGAGATATCAGAGAGAGTGGATCAATAATCCTCATCATCGAACATGATATAGGCTTACTTAAAACAATATATATTTTTTTAAGTTTGGATATTACAAAAATTTACCATTTTGTGGTGGAGATACCAGAAAACGTGGACCGGTAATCTTTTCTCTTCGAACTTGATTTAAAATTAAACCAAATCGGCTACTCCCTTTGAGGGTTATTCTACGACAGCTAGACAGATGAATATTTGTAAATCGACATTAAATTGTCCGAAACGGATTTGGTCCAAAGAAACATGGGGTTTAAACCGATATTTCGCTGAGGCACATTTTTGTCGCAACAAAGTGAAGCCTAATTAACTGAGGGTGTACAAATGGCTAACATATACCAATGGGTCTCCGTGAAGCACATACAGAAATTGATGGAAAATATCGAACTGCTGCTTAACGTTTGTGATGTGAATAGAACCTGCGCAACTGGAACATCTGAGCATTTCCACAAACGTCATTAGTACATCTTATTTTAAATAAGACATCAGTTCATACAAGAATGCAAGCCGGCTGATCATCAATGTGGGGTTTTAGTGATTGTGTCTTTAAAATGCACGAAAATGCTCCGGAATTCCATTAAAAAATGATTTTGACAAATGAGGAACATTTTCTCTTCGGTGGCTATATCAACCATCTGATCATCAATGTCGAGTCTTAGTGTTTGGTTATTTAAAATGCATGAAAATGCATTGAACTAGTTCAAAGGAAGTATTCCACAAAAACAACGAACTGAACTAGGTCTGTTTCAATCGTTTATGGTTTTATTTTCCTTCCTTTTCCCAATGGTTCATCCTTTTGACCTAATGGTTCATCTAGATCTTTCCGACCATTGGCCAAATTAACTGTACACGTCAGTTAATGAACTGAATGACCTAGTTCCATGTTATACTCAGTAAGGTAGCCACATAGGCGAATTTCTACATCAAACAACTGTTATAGTACAATAATATGTCAAAAATATTTAGCAAAACAAACCGATTCATAAGATTTTGTACACAAATTCATTCAGAAAATGTTAATAGACGTATTGCCGAAGAAGGTGTTCAAAATTCGGAGATTTTAATTTATAATTCTGTTTTTTAATATTTTGATTTTAAATTGCAATAACTTTTTTGACATTTATTTGTACCAACAGTTGGGCTGATGCGGCTAATTTATTAAATTTGCCTCGCCTAGTTCCTTTCATGGCACAATAAATAGGTAGCCCATTTAGCGCAGCTGATGTCTCGATTAATTGTCAAAGTGCGTAATTTCTACTTGAATTCGACGTGCAATGTTGCCAACCATGTGAAATATTATAAGGAAAATTTTGACAGTTGGTCGAGACAAAAACAAAGGTTTTTGTATTGATACATCACCTTATTATTGCAGCTGACTACTCAATTATGGTGTTTTTACACGATATGTATTTTACATATGTGCTGTCACTTATTTCATCCATATGTAATTCCTTATGTGTGTCAAAATTAGCAGTGTACACAAAACATTTATTTTTGTGTTCAAATTGGCATATGTATTTTACATATGACATAACCTATAAACAAAAAAACACTTTTATTTTTTCTTAAATCAACATCATTTTTTTATTAAACACCTACAAACGAAATAATAATTTGTAATTGTTGCCTTTTCATCCTTTTCTTTGAATTGCAATTGAAATATTTTCTTCCAACAATGTGTTTCATTCAAACAGCCGATTTCCTTATGTTTCACATACGAAAATAGAGCGCGTCCTATTCGGAAAAAAATACATATGTAATTGCATATCGTTTTGACACATTGAAATTTCCGTATGTTTCACATGACGAGTTCGATTTCCATATGTAAAAAAGTGACAGCACATATGTAAAATACATATCGTGTAGAAACACCATTAACTGTCAAAGTGTGTAGTTTCTACTTGATTTTCATGTTCAATGTTGCCAACCATAAGAAATATTACTAGATAAAATTTGACAGATGATCGCGTAAAAAATATTTTTATCTTGATATATCACTTTATTATTGCCTCATGGTTCCTTTTGAGGAGCGAATCGAAAGAGGTCGAACCGCTTCGGGAATGATATTTGCCAATTCTAGAAATGAACTTCCACGAAACGAAGGCTTTTTCAAAAGTGAACTGCATATTAACAAAAATAGATCCCTGTTTAACAAAAAGTTCTTTACGTTACACAAGAGACACACAACAAGGCAGTTATTAAATTTATTATAAGGACATATATGTTCTCTATGTGAAAAACAAACTCGGCGACAATTTAAGATCTCAAAAAATAAAATCAGTGGGGTTATCGAAGACATAGGATAGCCACATTCGAATTTTTACACAAGAGACACACAGCAAGACATTTTCCATATTTATTATAAGAAAAAAATGTTAGAACACCAACAAAAAAGCTTCAATTTAAGATCTTAAAGATAGAATTCGTGAGACCATCAAGGATATAAGGTAGCCATTGTGAAATTTGGTTATGCAAAATTTCATGAAAAGGATATTATCTTGTAAGCGTGGTGGTCATTTAGCTGAAATTGTATTTTTTTATTAAAGGCATAC
The DNA here is from genome assembly GCF_032173495.1 of Musca vetustissima. Classification (NCBI taxonomy): domain Eukaryota; kingdom Metazoa; phylum Arthropoda; class Insecta; order Diptera; family Muscidae; genus Musca; species Musca vetustissima. The sequence continues at coordinate 104,910 of NW_026880320.1, forward strand.
CTTTCTCTTTCCAAACAAAAGACTTAAGACGCATTTATGAATCTATGACATAAATTCTATGTAATTTTTCTTAAATTGTTTTTAAATAAGAAAATAACAAAATTCCCCAATAATTTTCTAAAGTTTACTGAACTTCTGTCTTTTCAAAAAAAAGAACACTCCACGAGAATCTTTTTTCGTTCGTCGTACGACCAACAATTTTACGTTTTGAATTGTTTTTTTTTGTTAAAAAATGATGACATTTATATGATTTCCATTTCTTTAACATTAAATATTTTTTTGCTGGTCAATTAAATACACACAATAAATTGCTGAATTGGCATGGGAAAAAATTATTTTTGAAATTGAAAAAAAAAAAAAAAACGATACTGTCGATAAACAAATAAATATAAATATAGAACACATATGAAATGTTAATTAACATATCAAAATCAAATTGCTGCAACGTGAGTGGATTTGCTGACAATTTTGAAATCAAATAACAGCAACAATAAATGATTTGTCATTTATTCTTAAATGGCAAATAGATAGATGAAAGTTGTATTTAAGTGATTGCTTGTAGTTGGCATAAATAAGTACAATTTATTTAAATGTTGTCGAAGAGAGAAAAAGAATCACTCACGTGTTTTAATATCTTTTCAAAAAATGCTTACCATCTGAGTGTGAATCTTTAAGCCAAGGGCTTATAAAGTAGCAAAAAGAATGGCGAATCTTATGTTAAGACAATTAAAATGCTAATAGCAGATATTTTATTTTATAATATACAGTGGAACTTTTCTAAAATGACTTTGATATAAAGAGTATTGCTCTATTAGAATTATAATAACTAATCCCTATAATTAAGCAATAATTTGTTGATATGTAGAAGATAAGAAGAAGTTCCACTGTATTTATTTTATATTATTGCTATTAAATATAGATTTTATATCTTCTTTCAAATGACATTTAAAATCGTGTTGGCACGAAAAAAATAATTATTTCTTTGGCAATAGCAAAAAAACAATTGTTTTTCAATTGGGCCAAGTTATCACTAACAGACCTTTACATTATTATTTCAGGGTCAATTTATTTATTGGTAAACAACTTAAGCTTTTATTCAAAGCTTTTTTTCTCCCCCACTCCAATGAAAATAATTTGCATAAGTTTACATGTTTCAAACAACAACCAACATTTCTATAGGCCTAGCTGATTTGAAAAAAAATATATATATATTTCAAAAAGGGCTAAGTAACAAAAATATGTGTATTTGAAAACATTTCGTGAGATAAGTTTATTTTGTAATACATTTGAAACTCATGAGGTTTCTTTTTTTAATTTGTAGTTACATGTCAACATGACCTTGATTGTTTTTTTTTTTTTTGTTTTGTTTCGGAATTTGTTTTGTAAATGCAATTGAGAGTTTTGGCATAATCAAAATGTCAGCATTGAGTCGTACACTATAATTAGATATGCATTAGAGGTTTTCATTGACAAATGATGGGGGGTTGTTGTCGTCACAGTTCAATGATTCATTGGGAAATACGAAGTTTTTTTTTTCAAGTGGCTTTCATAAGAAGATGGTATATGTAATTTCGTATATCTTTTTGGAAATTAAATATATCACCTGGCGGATTCACAATTAAAATAATTCGGAAGTCAATCAAAATTACACTCGATATGTCATTTACAACCCAAATTAAATTTTTATTTGAGTGACATTTGTAATTTTATGTTGTCGGACAAGCGGGGTATTTAAAAAATATCGTGGATATGCACCTTTAATATATGATCATCGAATTTAAAAGTAAAACTGGCAATTCACATTTGAAATCGAGTGGATTTCGTAGATTTAGATTTTGAGGATTGAGATTTACAGGATAAACGACTTAAGTCTAGCATTTCTACAATAAATAAATATATAAAATACTTAAATCTGAAGTACGAGTGTCCCTGCCTGCCTCGAAAATTAAAAAAAAAAAAAAACTTTCAAAAAACGTAAAAACAAATTTAAAATCGAAACGGAGAGGTTCAAAGGAACTATTCCTAAAAGAACGACCGGAACAAGGTACAGTTCATTGGTTTTGCGAGCCGTGTAAAGGCGAACCGAACATTAATTATTGAATGACAGCTGCTGCCATTCTTTGCAGAACAGCTTTTCTGATTCAGATAGGTTATTTAATCTATTTTGGTCCGTAACATGATGCAATAATAAGGTGAAGTATCAAAACCAAATCGGCTGTTTTTTTATTCGATCACCTGTAAACTTGTAATATTTCTCATGGTTGGCAACATTGCACGTCGAATTCACGTAGAAACAATGTATTTTGACAGTTAATCGGCTAATCAGCTGTGAACAATTTTGCAATAATAAGGTGTTGTATCAAAACAAAAACATTTGTTTTTGTCCTGAGCATCTGTCAAATTTTTTCTAGTAATATTATCGTGGTTGGCAGCATTGAACATCAAATTAAAGTAGAAACTACTCACTTTGACAGTTGGTCGAATTGTCAGTTGCGCTAAATGGACAACGTATTTATTGTGACATGCTCTGAACGATGAAAGAGGAAGATTTAATTGAAATATTCCGGTGTTGGGACGATGGAACTAGTTTCATCTGAGATGAATAATAAGGTGATGTATCATAACAAAAACCTTTGTAGTTGTCTCGACCATCTGTCAATTTTTTCCTTATATTTCACATGGTTGGCAACATTGCACATCGAATTCAAGTAGAAATTACGCACTTTGAGAGTTAATCGAGTCATTAGCTGCGCTAAATGGACTACCTATTGTCCCATAGATCAGACTATGGAGGACAGGTTCTTACGAGCACACAACTGATTAGCATCTTTCACTCAGCAAAGTAAATCCTCGGCGATGCTATTGTGTAGAAATTGGCATCTTTGTATGAATATGAGAGCAGACTTGACTATAAAGTCATAAACTCTACAAATTTGCGGATTTTTAAGGCATTCTGTAGGAATATATTCCTTACACAGACAAGAGAGTAGTAATTTTCTTTCCCAGAGTCTTAACTAGGGATGTCCACCTGTTAGTCTATCAAAAGACAAATGTTTTGTACATGAGATAAACGCTGTTACCCTTATTCATGATTTTGTGGATACAAACCACCTAACAACTAACAAAGGAAAATATCTATCCCGATGGATCAAAGGAAATTTACATCCGTAGAGCAAACACATCTAATAAAATTCTCCGCGATACCATTCTCCAATTACGGCAATATAGAGTTGGACAATGTAGTCGAGGGAGCGAGTCGGTCTTCCTTGTACTTTTTTTAGAAAGGAACTAGTTCCTTAATACAATTCCTTTGATCCATATATTTTCAAACTTCAAGATAGTTCAATCGAATTTCTCTCTTTCATTGGTCTTTTTGTTTATTCCTTCACATAGTTCCCCCTGTTGATTCGTTGATGGATCAAAGAGCAGATGGTTGTTGTTTTTAATTAGTTTCAGAAAAAGGAACTAAAGAACTGGACCTAGTTCCTATAGTTCCTTTATTGGAATAGTTCCAATGAAATAGTTCGTTTCGGAATTACTCAACGGAGAAAGACCAATAAGTATCTGCAATATCATTTCATAGCGGAAGTAAAGACAGGCGAATAAAATCAAAATTCTCCTGAAATACTAGCCCCAAGTATTTGAGCTTATCAGAAGCTGAAATAACCTTCTGCAACCTTATAATATTAGGATAAACTATGTCAGAGCTTCCCTACGAATATTGTCCGGTAAATTTAGGTTTTTTTCGGAACGAACTAATTCAAATGAACTATTCTGCAGAAGGAATGATCGGTATTAGGTTCAACTCTATCGTTCATCTAGTTCCATCTACTTCAACCTTTCCTTCTTTTTCTCGTTCACCTAGTTCCGTTTAATCCAATCGTTCATTTTAATAGTTTCGTTCATTGTCCGAATTAACAGGTGTGTACCTATAAGCGCTTGAACTAAAATGAATTATGGAACTAAATAAATGACCTATTTCCTTTTGCGGAGTGAACCGAAAGAAGTTTCGGAGAGAAATTGCTCCAATCTAGGGGCAACATTACAAATTATGTACCATTCTTACATTCAACTTAAGACGTTATCTATCGAACTACCTGTGATGTTCCTTTTTAATGTAAACTTAATTTTTAACATCTGTTTTCATTGATTGCATTATGTTTCGGTTTCCGTGACGAAGTTGTTCATTGCAGAAAAAATATCAGCCCTAAGACACATTTCATTGCCACTTTATCTTATTTTTAAGATAATACCTTCCCATTTTATGTTTGATAATTGTTTAGTTCATTTTTTATTAGCCACTTGTTTTCTATTTTAATTGCTTGAAAATAAATTCGAATATAGTTATCTTATTTAGCTGTCAATAAACAACATATTTTCATGAGATATATGAATTTATTTTATTTTTTTAGAATTTACCATTAACGCAATTTTAACTCATTTGAACTGATTTATATCTTTCTAATGGGAGTGTACCGATTATGGTGGTTTGGCTTTTAATTATCAAATATGATAGAGTTTACTGGTGCGTTTTTGTTCGATAGAAATTCTAAAGACTTGTTAGAAAAGTGAGCCATTAGCGTGACATGTTTTAATAAATTAATTACAAGTGGCTGACAGTGGACAGCTAACACAAAGATATGCTTTTGCAGAATAATATTTATTCGAAAGGGGTCAAATGAGGTCCGTTAATTAGAAATCGTTTAGTGGATATTTTTAGGATTCTGTGATTCGAAGGAATATTGTGTCAATCACCTGTTCTTATAAGATTTTAATTTGTTAATGACTTCTAATTAGACTCCAGAAAAGGGACGACTTTTAGTTGAAGATCCTCCCCTTCGAGTTGGATTCTTGGTATATATTTTTCTTGCAGTTTTTTAATAACTTCTTGCGTATTATTTAATAAAAAAGATAAATCTTTCTACTGAGTGTCTCCTGTGTAAATACGCCCTATGTTTTTTTATCAGTTAACAATCTCCCAAACTATCTTTAAATTTCCTAATTCAGTAGATATATGTGTCAACAAATTCCAACACCTTCAACTCCATAACTGCCTAACCAAATTGCCTCATAGAGATTTGGTTCCCACATTATTTGGTTACGTGACGTCTCGAAGTCTCCGGCAATAATGAATAACATTTATTGACAATTTTGTGAGATGGCCAAGAACGTAGGTGTTAATTTGTCAAAATAAACACATTCAAATTATGAACATATTAGACAGATACAAATAGGCGAGACGTACACACACCTTCAATAGTAATAACTTATAACACTTGCCATTTTTGGAGAAGTTTTTTTTTTATATTGACACAGTTAAATTTTAAAAAATTATAAAAACAAATTAGTAAAAAATATGTGGTCCATGGGGAATTACATTTAAAAATGTGGGAATTGAATGAACTGTGAAAAAAATACAATAAATAAAAAGAGATACAAAAAATATATAGAAAAATATTCCATGGGGAATTCCTTTTGGGAGTTCGGATTAGAATATATTGACAGGTAAAAATACAAATTATTTTTTTAGCAATTGATATCTATACTAAATCGGACCTTGGTTCCAAAATTGTAATACTTAAAAGTACCTATTTATTGTGTCATCAATTGAGCAAGAACAAGATTCAAAGCAAATATTCCTCAAAAGGAACGATCGGTATTAGGTCCAGTTCTTTAGTTCATCTAGTTCCTTTCTCCCTGGTTATAGACCCCATTAACTGTCTTGTACCAACGGAACGATTGAACTAAAGTGAACAATGCGGAGCGATCCGAACAAAATGATCGAACTTCTTCTAAATCGAGATTGTCATTGTTCTGCTACACATCCACATTATTCGAACTCTTCAGTAAAATACTTATGCATCTGTTGCGATAATGTGATTGAGAATTATTCTTTAACGTTATAACGGCTGTTTATACCGAAGTATACATTTTCTGTTACGAAGAATAAATATATGTGGTTAGAGATAAAAGTTGGAAAAAGTTAATGAAGATTACATAACTTCCCAATTATTTATTGTTCAAACCGGACTAGGAGATTGTTTGTGCTCTTTTCGAATTAAACATCTATATAAAGAATGAAGTTTTAAAGTTTACAATTTCCCTGCTTATCAATAAAATCTTCCTATTTTAAAATTCTCTATAAATTACATATTTTTCTTTATATCATACCGCCATAGTTAAATATGCAAAAACGTAAATCTTCAGCAAGCGATAACACTTATTCCATCTTCTTGTATTGCTATTTTTTTCATTTGGCTTAAAACTTTACCATTTAAGTTAAGACCGCTTAACGTTATGCCTGTCAATGGGTTTTCTTTACATTGGCCATCTTCATTGTAATTGTTCATTCATCAGTTCGTTTTTAAAAAATGTTTATCTTGATTAATTTGTGTTTAGTTCTTCTTGATTTTCTAACCAACGAAGAAGAATATGAAAATTAAAATTTGTTTGAAGAAGCAGCAAAACCAGATTTCTTTTGAAAAACTCAGCAAAAATGGTTTTACAAGCAAAACAACTGACATTTAAAAAAACACAGTTGCATGTGGTAAAATGCAAACACAAATTAGTAATGGCCAAAATGATGGCCAATCATTAGTTCCATCATAAATAAATATGCAATGCAGCCAATGAGGCTTTGTGATGGCTCTTTGGACCTGAGAAGATTTAGTAGCTTCTTTGTGTAATATTTAAATGTACTTTTTTAAAAGGTTTCTATAAAGTATACAAGTAAATGTCGCATAAGTGTTATTAGCCTCGGCTTGGTGGGAATTTTTAAATAGGAGGAAACATAAGTGAGGTTTGATGAAAAAGGGGATTCTTGATTTAAAAAAATAGAAGCTCTTATGTTGGATATTACCAGAGGAAGCGTAATCCCGTCACAGTCTTCAGAGGTGAGCCCAATAATGAAATCAAAGTAAATATCACTGCAAGAGGACTGGAGAAGAAACTCAATGCTGAAAACTGATCAATATGAATTGGAAAAAAATGAATTAAAACTGCAGTATGTCACATACGAGATCTGATGTTCCATATTAGGTCTCTGGAATATCAACCTGTTTAAAAACATACTATAGTATAATAAGGATTTGATCTTCAAAAGCGGAAGAGATGGAAGAGAAAGTGGGAAGCACAAAAGATGACTGAGCCTGCGTTTTATTCGAAAGTGGCAAAGATGCACCACGGAGGCGAGTTTTGCTATGTAGTGATCGGCATAACGAAATGGAAAGAAGTAGGAAGGAGACATTCTAGAGCTTGAAAAGGCTTTGATCTTTGTAAGCTGACTGCCCTCTACACCTCATCACAAAAAGCCACTCTTAGTTAAGAAATGGGAAGTATTTCAGAGTGATGGTGAGATTCTGCATGAGGTAGACTTTTACTGAATCTTTTCCAAACCTGACACAATCTAGAGATCGTCAAAATGTAACTGGTTCGGAAAAGAAATGTTTCTCTTTTGAAACAATATACGTATTTTGCAAGCGGTTGAATATTAAGGATTACTTTACGAAACACAAAATCGAGATATAGACCATCATAACGAGAAGAAGTCTTGTCTAGGGTTAGCCTTGGAGACGATGAAAATGGAAATGTCCATGTGTATATTTGGATGTGCCCTAACCCAAATCTATTTACATGTTCAACGTATGTATTTGAAATGCATGTAGTTTTATGTTTTAATATGTAGGTTTAGCTTCGAATCACGGAACTAGGGATACGTAGTCGAACACAAAAGTCGACTTTAGACTTTTCGGTTTTTGCCTTTCACTAAAAAAAATCTACTTTTCGATCTAGTCAAACCTATACAAAATCAATTATCGGCTTTTACCGACCGATACAAAATGGACTAAAAATTTACATGAAATGTTGTCAACAGATAAAATTAAGATAATTTTTTGGCAATGGTATAATAATGGGAAATGGGAAAAGTTGAATTTGTTCAAAAATCAAATTGACTTCGACAACACAAAAAGTCGATGAATCGATTAGTCGAAAGTCGATTTACTTATCCCTATACGAAACGAACAACACCGTGACTTATTTTCTCGCAGTTTCTCCCGTCACATTTCGTGTTGAGCATAGAAGTCAGCTCATCAACGTTCTTGAACGTACCAAAAAAGTGTGGTAATCGTAAGCAAAAGGCAGGCAGTGAAAGACGCAATATAAGCAGTTAATCACGCCTACGGACATAAAAACTACAAAATGGCGCTGTGTTAAGATTTCGCTTAACATGCCACGTGTTTTATCTACCGAACTAAACGAAAAACTGTTTATCATCGAATACAAATTTGAGCGAAAATTATATTTTTAGACGGTGTCTACATTAGAATTAGAATCTCGCTTCTCAAATGTAGTACTTAAGCAAATTCAAATTTCAATAATATCGCTACACTGAAGGCTTAAGATCATTACCCACGCTTGCCCAAGTTGATGGACTCAGATCATAAGCTGGAAGTAGTTCCTAAACAAGGATTAAAAAGTTAATCTTGTTGTTTCGGATGAAACCATACCAGCTTCACTCCGAGTCCGGACTCCCCGACTCAAATTCGTTTAGCGATCAGTGAAGGCTTAATATCATTAAACCATACCAGCTTCACTCCGAGTCCGGACCCCCCGACTCTGATTCGTTTAGCGAACACTGAAGGCTTAAGATCATTACCCCCGCTTGCCCATGTTGATGGACTCAGATCATCAGCTGGAAGTAGTTCCTAAAAAAGGAGTAAAAACATTATTTTAAATCTTGTTGTTTCGGATGAAGCCATACCAGCTCCGCTCACGAGCTATTACATTTTTAAAATAATACGCTCTATAGATCCTCCTAAAAATATTCTTAAAATAACCGTGAATACAATACTGAGCTCTTCTGATGCTACTGGAAATATTCGCACAATAGAGATGTCTCGAGATCAGGATAGAAGTATTATTAAGCCTTCCTGAGCTCTCCACATATTATTAAAATGTAGATGGTTTACTCTCCAGACCAGTACATAGCTCTTAAAATCATTCTATAAATATTTTAAAAATACATACTTCTACAATGCTAAGTTCTCCATATCCTCTCATAGACATATCATATAATAGTGAGCTCTCCAGATCACTCAGGAAATACTCTTTAATAATATCCTCGTCTCCAGACCTACCTAAATGTCTTCATGTCTATGATGCCTCGAGACCCTCCCGTAAATATTTTTAAAATATTTATGCCAATGAGGTTGACCTCTCAAGATTCGACCACGCAGACAATACTTCGTTTTTCAGATACTCCTAAAAATATTCCTAACAAATATACGTCTGCAATGCGGAGCTCTCCAGATTCTCTTAAAGATATTCTTACACAATTATATAACTCTCAAGATTATTTTAATGGCATTGTTAAAAAATTCATGCCTACAGGTATGAAGATTCTTCAAGAAAAATCCATATGTATTCCCAGGCCTGGAACCTGTGTCGATTTTGTTCCAAAGACTTAAGAGACAAGTGAAAAGATGATATGCTTATATCGAAACAGGATTATAAAAACTTGATTGGAGCCTAGAATATCAAATTCGCCCTAGTAATATTGGTACACATTCCGCAGAAACAATCGAAGGTGCTGCTTTTGAATTTATGGCTTCAAGGCCTTTTGCAACATTGTTGCTCAAATTACACATTTTCCAAAGCCTATTGCCAATCATTTAAATACTCATTTAAATATCCAACAATACAGACAAACACACCAGACCAAAAACTAGAACGGATTTAGTATTAAATTCCAAAAAATCATAATTTAATACTGCACCATAAAATAACCTTGACAGATGTCATGTAGCAAAACGTTTTATACAAATGTCATATTAGTTGTTAATACTAATGATAATTAACATATTTTCTAATATGTTGATTATTAAAAAAAATATTATAATCTCAGCCAAAGTCTAAATAAAATACAGCCCACAAGATCTCGATCTCGAAAAAAAAACAATCCATCGATCCCACTTTATTTTCATAGAACAAGAACAAGGATAACAAGTTCTTGTTAAATCCAATAAGAAACGAAACGAAAAAAACTGCGTCCAGTGACTTTGATAGATAATGACTTTGACAAATCAAATGTCAAATTTGTAAAAAAAATAAAAATCAACTCAAAACGAAACGAACCATTTGAAAAACCTAAAACTCATTCATAATCCATACAATAATCATATTTTACAAAGAGACGAAATAAAAAATCCAAATCGAAATCAAAAAATCACCAGACCCAACAAAAAGCCTAACAAAATTCACATTGAACTTGTTCTTTTGCCAAGAATTGTGGCAATCAAAAAAGAAATATAAATTGGAATTCCAAAAAAAAAAAAAAAAAAAAAACGAATTATTAAAATCATGGTCCGACGACTTGTAAGTCTAATCTGAAACAGCTTTCAAATACAATTAAATGATAGAAATATTCAAACAAACCAAAAAACTGAAACCCCAACTAATTGCTAGTAAATTGCCGAGTATTTAAATCTAGAATTCTAACCAAAAAAAAAGAACATTTGGCCACATCATCGTCGGTCGGTGTCCAATTCTTAAGGTCATGTCTGTTTGTGGTAATTCTTTAACAACTCTTTAAAAAAAAAACTCTTTGAATTTGTAATTCAAGTGCGTTGTTTCTTCGCCTAGTCATGTCATGTGTATATATTCGATCTACATAATGTAATTTAACGCTTTGCCAACCAACTTCTAAGAACATAATTCTTGAAGAAAAAACCGCATGATAATTACAATTATTATTCTAGTTGTATTGTATAAATGTGGGTATGGGTGTACGTGTGTGTGGTTTGGGTTTGTTTGGCAACTTGTTCTAAGTGCCAACCACCACTGTTATGGTCAATGTTAATTTCGTTAGAAAACAAACGCATTTTATTGCTAACTAAAAAAACAACAGCAACAAATTAAATATCAAAAGAATTACATTAAGTCATAAACTAGTATGAGGTGTTATTATTTTTAGTATCGAACTGTGGAGGGTTTGGAATAAGTAGGTTGCACTACAATGGGTATTATTGGAATTGGAAATACATTTTATAGACTTCAATATCCCCTGACAAGAAATCTTAAAAAACACTCTTAGAAGCCACAGGATTTCCCAAAAAATTCCTATAGACCTCAAAATCCTTGGAGAAAAATTCCTACCATATTCACATCTATAGACCCAAGGATCTCTGAAGAAAACTTCTTTAAAAATCAAAAGCTATAAACCTAAAAATTCCTCAAGAACAATTCTGAAAAAATCTACGGCTATAGATCACAGGATCTATTGAGAAAACTTCTTTAAAAATTCACGGCTATAACCCTCGGGAACCTTCAAGAAAAATTCTAAAATAATCTAAGCTTGTACACCCAAGGATCTCTGAAGAAAACTTCTTTATAAATCCAAGGTTATAGACCTAAAAATTCCTCAAGAACAATTCTAAGAAAAATTTACGCTTGTACACCCCAAGTTCCGCCAAGAAAATTTCTTAAAAAAATCCAGGCTAAAATCCATCAAGAAAAATTCTTAGAAAATCCACCGCTACAGAATCCATATATCCTTGAGAAAATTCCTTAAAACGCCAAGCCTATCGACTCCAATTCTTTAAAAAATACTGCAATATATACCTCAAGACCCCTAAAGGAAAATGCATATACAAATTAGGATCCATGGTGCAAAGGAGCTCTTTAGGCCCTCTTAAAAATATTTTAAAAATATCTACTGCTATAATGCTGATATTTTTTTAATCTACGCCTATGTGCCTTATGTTCCCTCAAAAAGAATTCTTAAAAAAACGATGCTTATATCCCTCTGTATTCTTCTAGTCTTCAAAAATGCAAGATCTCAAGACTCCTTAAGACAAATTCTTTAAAGATTTCCTAAGATCTCCCAGATTTTTGGATCTCAAGATTTATTCTTTAAAAATCAAACCACGACTACAGATCTGAACATTCTCCCAGACATATTCTTTGAAAATCCACGCCTACAGATCTGAACATTCTCCTAGACATATTCTTCAAAAATCTACGTCTACAGATCTGAACATTCTCCTAGACATATTCTTTGAAAATCCACGCCTACAGATCTGAACATTCTCTTAGACATATTCTATGAAAATCCACGCCTTTAGATCTGCAGATTCTCATAGAAATATTCTTTAAAAATCGAAATCGAAATATTTTTCAAAAATCCACGCCCATAGATCTGAAGATTCTCATAGAAATATTCTTCAAAAATCTACGCCTATAGATCTGAAGAAATATTCTTCAAAAATCTACGCCTATAGATCTGAAGAAATATTCTACATAAATCTACGCCTATAGATCTGAAGAAATATTCTTCAAAAATCTACGCCTATAGATCTGAAGATCCTCATAGAAATATTCTTCAAAAATCTACGCCTATAGATCTGAAGAAATATTCTTCAAAAATCTACGCCTATAGATCTGAAGAAATATTCTTCAAAAATCTACGCTTATAGATCTGAAGAAATATTCTTCAAAAATCTACGCCCATAGATCTGAAGATCCTCATAGAAATATTCTTCAAAAATCTACGCCTATAGATCTGAAGAAATATTCTTTAAAAATCCACGCCTATAGATCTGAAGATTCTCATAGAAATATTCTTTAAAAATCCACGCCTGTATGCCTGAAGATTCTCATAGAAATATTCTTTAAAAATCCACGCCTATAGATCTGAAGATTCTCATAGAAATATTCTTTAAAAATCCACGCCTATAGATCTGAAGAAATATTCTTCAAAAATCTACGCCTATAGATCTGAAGATCCTCATAGAAATATTCTTCAAAAATCTACGCCTATAGATCTGAAGATCATCATAGAAATATTCTTTAAAAATCCACGCCTGTAGGTCTGAAGATTCTCATGGAAATATTCATTAAAATCCACGCCTTTGGGTCTGAAAATTGCCATAGCAATATTCTTAAAAATTCACGACTATAGCACTCCATATCCTATTAGAATTATTCCTTAAAAACTTTGGCGTATAGGAGTCCAGATTCTTAAAAAACAAAAAAAATATGTTTTAAAATACATTAATAGACCCTTAAAAATATTTTATATAAATCCACGCCTTTTATTGGTAATCAAAACATATTTTTTTTAATAGTATGGGTCTTCAAAAAATATTTTTAATGCGTTTTCTGTGAGTACTCACAAAAACATTTTTAAAAGTCCTTAACGATTATATTTTTTTTAAATATTCACATTCACATTAACTATTCTCTCAAATAGTACCAAGTTCGTTGCTTAAGTCTTTTGTTTGCATATCCCCTTTACAACATTTCTCCAACGGGGTAGGGTATTTTTTATTTTATTTAATATTATGTTTACAATTTTATTTTTGTATTTATATATGTCTGTGCGTATATATCACAACATTTAGTAAATATGTAGACTATTATCATTTATATGTTTATATATGGGTGTTTTTGTTCTTGTGTTAACAATGTGTTAACATATACACATATATTTACGTTGCAACAAAAATTAATGTTCGAAGGTGTCATAATATATGTGTGAGAGTTTGTGTGTAGTGGTGGCAAATAGTGCTTTATTTATTTTTTATAAATAATTTTCAAAATTACAAGAACAAAATTGCAAACAAAAAAAGCAAATATCAAGCTACTACTTAACCTTGACCAAATTGATAAGCACTTGCTGAGTTGAAAAAATGAAATAAAATAAAAAAACACAAAGTCAAAGTTGTTCTTGTTTCAATTAATTTTGTGTTTTTTTTTATTTTGTATTTAATTTTTGTTTCATTAAGGCAGGCGGTGGCTTGCCGATTGTTATGGTATTTGAATTTATTTTTCAACAAACAGTGAGACGTTTAATTTTGACCAATGTTCTATAAAGACACCCGAAAAAAAACGCACGATTTGGAATACAGGGACCAAAATGAAGGCTACCTTTTAATAGTAGAAGTTGCATCTATTTCAGAATCTATTATTGGGTGGTTCCACTGTTGTTTAATTGCGTAGCTGTTGTTGTGGTTCTTGTTCTTGATTTTTTTTTTTAATTCAAAATCTTGATTGAATCCCCTAATAAATTAATTTGATATTGACCATTTATGTTTATAAGAATAATTGCGTTTAGTGATTTTCTTGTAAATCGATTTTTGTTACACAAATAATTTGTCAAAAAATGTATGACTAACAACAAACTCACACACAAATATTAAATATTTTTTTGGTTTATTATTTTAATTTTTTTATTTGCCAAGAGTAAAGCATAACCTTCATTATTTGTTGGCGATAATAAATTATCGTTTTAATAATGAAATGGGGATTTCACATCATTACTTAAGAAGGGTTTGTTTTGTTGTGGTTTAATTTTGCCACACATTATAAAAGTAATTAATCATCATTAACGGTTATCGGGAAATCTATAAATCCAAAATAATTGAATGATTAATTATTTAAAATGATGAAAGAAACAGTTAGAATCACGTTTGGAATACTAAACTATTTAATGTTAAATAATAGTGAGATAATTAAATGATATATATCGGTGAGTAAATCAGTGATTTGGGTAAAATAACAGAGTTCCGGAATAGTACTCCATACTTGGATTTTTAATAATTTTTATAAAATGTAAAGAATTGTTTTTAAAAATTATTTTTATAGGAAAAAAAAGACTTGTAATTTTCAAAAAATATTTTTTAAGGCCAACAACAGAAGGCATGGATTTTTTAGTATTTATGGAGGATCCCCAAAAAGGTCTGAATGTGTTAAAACATTTTGGAGGATCCACAAATGGCATGGGTTTTTAAAACAATTTTTTGAGAGATTCACAAAAGTCGTGGATGTTTTAAAAATAAATTTTGAAAGAACCAAACATCACGTGGATTTTTTATACCCTTCACCACACTGTGGTACAGGGTATTATGTCTGTTTGTAACAGGCAAAAGGAAACATGATAGACCCATAGTTCCTTTTGAGAATATGCATAGAATCACTTTCTGAGTCGATTTATGCATGTCCGTCCATCCGTCTGTCTATGTTAAATTGTAAACAAAGTACAGGTCGCATTTATGATTCGAATTGGATGAAATTTGGCATAGGTCACTTGTTTGGCCCAAGGACGAACCCTATTGAAATTGAAGAAAATCGGTTGTGATTTTGATATAGCTCGCATATATAGTTTCGTCCGATTTTATTTAAAGACCCTATATATCCTTCGATTTGGACGAAATTTGGCACATCGTAATGAATTATCTCTAGAGTGATATGTGGTAAGTTTCATGAAAATCGGTCGAGATTTAGATATAGCTCCCATATGTATTTTCGTCCGATTTTATGTAAATGGTGTACCAAAGTCCCTTTATATCTTTCGATTTACACGAAATTTTGCATAGTGTACTGAATGAAGTCTAGAACGATGTGTGTTAAATTTCGTGAAAATCGCTTCAGGTTTAGGTATAGCTCCCATATATATTTTCGTCCGATTTTAGGTAAATAGTGGAGCTAAGTCCCTTTATATCTTTCGATTTACACGAAATTTTGCATAGTGTACTGAATCGAGTCTAGAGCGATATGTGTAAAATTTCTTGAAATCGGTTCAGATTTAGATATAGCTCCCATATATATATTTTCGTCCGATTTAAGGTAAATGGTGCACCAAAATCCCTAAATATCTTTCGATTTGCATGAAATTTGGCACAACGTACTGAATTAAGTCTAGAATAAGGTGTGCTAAGTTTCGTGAAAATCGGTTCAGATTTAGATATAGCTCCCATATATATTTTTTCGTCCGATTTAATGTAAATGGTGCACCAAAGTCCCTATATATCTTTCGATGTGCACGAATTTTGGCACACCGTACGGAATTAAGTATAGAGTGATGTGTGTTAAGTTTCCGGAAAATCGATTCAGATTTAGATATAGCTCCCATATATAGTTTCGTCCGATTTTATGTAAATTGTGTACCAAAATCCCTATATATCTTTCGATTTGCACAAAATTTTGCATAGCGTACTGAATTAAGTCTAAAACATTGTTTGTTAAATTTCGTGAAAATCGCTTCAGGTTTAGGTATAGCTATATAGGGTGCGATTTAATGTTAATGGTGCACTGAAGTCCCTATATATCTTTCGATTTGCACGAAATTTGGCACAGTGTGCTGAATTAAGCCTAGAATGATGTGTGGTAAGTTTCCTGAAAATGGTTCCTTGTTTGGTTTTTACTACTAATTACCTTACTGGCTTTTAAATGAAGGATCTTGACATATATAGGTGTGAATTTTTATATTAACATTTCTAGAAGGGGTCTGAAAACTGTAAGCTTAGAATCTTCATACTGGGTTTTAAACTTTTTTATATAAGGGTGGATTTTTTATGATATATCTAAAACGTGGATTTTTTTAATATTTCTTGAAGTTCTTGGTCATGTAAAACGTGGATTTCTAAAAAAATATTTCAGAAGGACCTTCAGCATTATAGGCGTGGATTTTTATAAAGACATTTCTGAAGGACGTTTAGCATTTTAGGCGTGGATTTTTATAAGAATATTTCTGAAGGAAATTCAGCATTACAGGCGTGGAGTTGTATAAGAATAATTCTAAAGGATACTGGGATTAATAAGCGTAGATTCTTACAAGAATATTTTTGAAGGACCTTCAGAATTGTAAGCGTAAATTTTTATAAAAATATTTCAAAAGTATCATGGGATCAATAAATGTGGATTTTATAAAGATATTTCTGAAGGACCTTCATCATTATAGGCGTGGATTTTAATAAGGATATTTCTGAGGGACCTTGAGCATTATAATTGTGGATTTTTAAAAGAATATTTCTAAATAATCTCTTGATCAATAAACGTTTAGTTCTTTAAGAATACTTCTAAAGGATCTTGGAGCAATAAGGGTGGATTGTTATAAGAATATTTCGAAAGGACATTCATCATTATAGGCGTGGATTTTTAAACCAATGTTTCTGAAGGACCTTCAGTATTATGGGCGTGGTTTTTTTAAACATATTTCTGAAGGACGTGTGGCGTGGTTTTTTATAAACATATTTCAGAATGACCTTCAGTATTATAAACGTGATTACGTGATATGAATATTTCTGAAAGATCTTGACCGTTTTAGGCGTGAATTTGTATAAGAATATTCCCTCAGCATTATAGGTATGGACATTTATAAGAATATTTCTGAAGGACCTTGAGCATTATAGCCTTGGATTTTTTTAAGGATTATATGTGTGAATTTTTAGGTTAATTGGAACCCAACTGCTTAAATTTGCCAGCCATGTATTGTCAAAAAAAACCCCATACATCTGATGATTGACATTGCCCAAATAGACAACACCCTTGATTATCACAGCAAACACCCCCCATAATGGAATTTCTGTATTCATTAGCAGACAAGAGGTCATCCTTTTTAATTATATAATAATAAATAACAATTATTACAATACAAAGCAATTGAAAAATCATTAACTTTAATTTTTCAATCACTTAAAATAATAAAAACAAAAAATAAATAAAAATAATGTTTAGGAATTTTGAATGGTCATGTTGTGCGTGCTCGTTGGGATTTGTTTTGTTTCCATTGTAAGATGATTGGTATTTCAATTAATTTGAAAACAAACAACAACTTCAATTTATTTATTTTGGATTATCAAAACAAATGGCTAAGGAGTAACAATTCCCAAAACAAGGGAGAAAAAAATGCCAAAAAAAAAAACCATTTAATCAAGTTTGTTGTTTAAGTCTTTTGTTTTTAATCGAAAGCTTAGCCTTTCAAACAAATTTTCTTGACTTTCAAAAAATCATTTTCGGTATTCAGCAACCAGGAAAATGCTGTCTGTGTTACATAACGGATTTTGATTGGGGAAGGAAAGGAAATTTAGTTTTTGTTTTTTTTTCTGACTGACTGACAGTTTGACCAAAACAAATCATAATAAAGGCAACAAATAAATGACAGACATTTACCTGATGATGTTGTAGGTAGTTATGTCTCTACAAAATGGTTCAGATTTTCTTTTAACATAGTTATATAAAAAAGAAAAAGGTATTATTAAATTTTTATTATTTTTTAATGTAGGCTTTTCACCATTCACCAAAAAGAAAAAAAAACAGCCTCAGTTTTTGCATAATTTCCATAACTCATTTCTTTATGACATCGAAATGGCAATCAAATGGCTTAGAAAAAAAAACGTGGTGTTGAAACGAAGAAAATGAAACACCTCTAAATTGAAATAGGCGTTGATTATTTAAGAAAGGCAAAATAGTGCCACCGGTCTTTAAAGCAACGCGATATCCCATAACACAATAATGTGGAAAAATTTAAATGAACCGCAGCACAGCACAGTGTTGAGCCATGGCGTTGTGAGATATCATAAAGCTAATAATTTAATTGGCTAAATGATAAGAGAAAGACGTTTAACCGATTTTTTTTTCTGGTCCACAAAAAAAGATAGCCGCAGCATTTGTAATGGCTGGCTTAGATTGATAAAAAAAACTTAAAATATGGGTGTTGCGGTTGGCCAAGTAGCCACATGGTCATAGTTAAATGTTTGTGTGTGTGTTTGGTGCCTAAATGTCATAAATTTGCAATTTGTGGTAATAAACGATGAAAGAGGAAAAATATAATTATATTTTTTTCGGAGTTTTTTTCTTTATATTTGTTGTTGTTTAAGGCCCAGGGCTATGTTTGGTGGTTTTAGATTACGAAACGGTTTAGTTTTTCCTATGTGTTTTTTTGTTGTTTTCGTTTTTGTGGGTCACCTAAGATTGTCTTTAATTCTAGCCTCTAAAAAAGTTTGAGGTGTGAAAAATTATCAGTTGCTGTTGAAATTTTTTTGGTTTTAATTACATGATATTTAGATTTATTTGAAATTTTGTATTTAAGCTCCATTTATGTGTCAAATGAGATTAAGAATCATAGGCCAATTACAAAAAGAAATATATATGTTTCAGGTGTAGGGTACAATTCATATATAATATTAATTTCCCGGAAGTCGAAATATATAGTCGTTTGAACCCAGGATGTTAATTTGTTATAACGCTACATTTAAAAATATTGTTGTCCTTGAAGACCGGTTCTACACCTAACATAAAAATGTCACATATGTGTGCACCATCTACTTCCATTCTATTAAAGGTGAGGTCATAGGTTATAATTTTGGACAATTCTGAAGAAGCTTGACCGTTATTGGCGTGGTTTTTGATAAAAAATACTTCTGAAGGATCTTGAGGGTGTGGATTTTTATAAAAATATTTCAGAAATTCTTGGCTGTTCTAGGCGTAGATTTTTATAAGAATATTTCTGAAGAATCTTGACCATTATAGCCGTGGATTTTTATATGAATATTTCTGAAGGATCTTGAGAGCTATAGGCGTGGATTTTTATAAGAATATTTCTGAAGGATCTTGGGAGCTATAAGCGTGGATTTTTGAGAGCTATAGGCGTGGATTTTTATAAGAATATTTCTGAAGGATCTTGAGAGCTACAGGCGTGGATTTTTGAGAACTATAGGCGTGGGTTTTTATAAAAATATTTCTGAAGGATCTTGAGGGCTATAGGCGTGGATTTTTATAAGAATATTTCTGAAGGATCTTGAGAGCTATATGCGTGGATTTTTATAAGAATATTGCTAAAGGATCTTGAAAGCTATAGGCGTGGATTTTTATAAGAATATTTCTAAGAGATCTTGACTTCAGAGCTATAGGTGTGGATTTTTATAACAATATTTCTAAGAGATCTTGACTGGATTTTTTATAAGATTTTTTTCTGAAGAATCTGGACCTTTATAGGCATGAATAATTATAAGAATATATCTGAAAGATCTTTAGCGTTATAGCTTTGGATTTTTATAGAAAATATTTCTGAAGGATCTCGTCCTTTACAGGCTTGGATTTTTATAATAATACTTCTACAGAATCTTGAGAGTTATAGGCGTGGATTTTTATAAGAATATAAGTGGGAATTGTTATAAAAATATTTCAGAAAGATTTGGACTATTATAAACTTGGAATTCTATACGAGTATTTCTTCACTTTATAGGCGTGGATTTTTGAAAGAAATAATTCTGAAATATCTTCACTTTATAGGCGTGGAATTTTGAAAGAAATAATTCGGAAAAATCTTCACTTTGTAGGCGTGGAAATAAATCCGAAACATCTTCACTTTATAGGTGTGGATTTTTAAACCCTGTACCACACTGTGGTTTTGTTCAGTTTTTTGTGAAGGATACACCAAACTCCCAATATTTGTACGATTGGGACAACATTTTGCACAGAGTACTGAATTGGATCATGACTGATGTCTGCGAATTTTTGTTAAAATCGCTTCAGATTTAGATATAGCTCCCATATATAGTTTCGTCCGATTTTTTGTGAATGATGCACCAAACTCCCAATATTTGTCCGATTGGGACAACATTTTGTACAGAGTAGTAATTTTGGTCTGGATTTATGTATGCTAAGTTTTGTTGGAATCGGTTCAGATTTAGATATAGCTTGCATGTATAGTTTCGTCCGACTTTTTGTGAATGATTCACCAGACTCCCAATATTTGTCCGATTGAGCAAAATTTTGCATAGCGAATGCAACTAAGGAAAAAATTATGTGTGATATGGTTTGTTGAAATCGGTTCAGATTTTGATATAGGTCTTATATATGTTTTCGTTTGATTTTATGTAAATGTTGCAACGAATGGCCTATTAGGTCCATGTGTTTATATATATATAGCTCCCGTATATAATTTTACTCGATTTCATACACATGGTACACCAAAGAATCCAAGCCTGCCCGTTTGACATGCAATTTTTGATTGATTTCAGAATGGTATGTGTATGGGGTTTTTCAATTGGTTCAAATATCTATATAGATAGCACATTTAATTTCGCCCGATTCCATCTCAATGGCACTCCAAAAATTCTTTGTCTGTTCTATCTACAGGGTATTGTAGATATTAACATCTTTTGTATGTACCCAAAGTGGTGAAGGGTATCATATAGTCGGCCCCGTCCGACTTTTGAACTTTCCTTACTGGTTCTGAATAACTTTGTCCTTTGTAGCTGTGAATTTGGAATCGTAGTGAAAATATGGAATCGAAATGTTGGAGTGTAGCTATAAACTATGTCGCCGGCAAAAAATCTACGAATTGGCTTCAATTTTTTTCTGAATTTTCAATATTCTCTATATCTGTAAGAAATCTTCATCCTTTTAATAATGCATGTTTGATGCAAAGACAAGTTTTAAAAATTCTAAATTTCCAATGACTGTTTCGGCTCGAACATCTCAAAAGAATACTAGATTTCTTCGTCGAATGAGGTGGTGATAAATGAAAAGGGGGCCTATACTGATGGAGGTAAATAAAATCGGTATGTCTCTCTCTCTTTCGTCTGTTAAAAAATCGTCGATATGCTTCTGCATTTCCAACGACTGTTTCGGCTCGAGCATCTCAAAAGAATGCTCGAAGATATCTTGGTCGAATGAGGGGGTGATAAATAAAAAGGAGGCCTATATTGATGGAGGTTAATAAAATGGGTCTCTCTCTCTCTTTCTCTCTCTCTCTTTCGTCTGTTAAAAAATCGTTGATATGCTTCTGCATCCTCTGGGTGGGTGATGCATTTTTTGTGGTATTGGCTGCATTTTCCATCCGATTGGGTTATATACCTTTAGACAAAATATTTTCAAAATAGGTTCATGTTTCGAAACATATTCTGGATTTTCTAATTTAATTTTCTTATAATTTTCCCTTCGAGTTTTCAAGAAGACCCTGCCAAAAAATGTGTGTTTTTTTTGTTCGGTCCCAGAACTCAGTTTGCTGCATAATAATAACTTCAAACACAATAAAAATGCAAATGGGCGTTCTTGATTTCATCATCATCATTTAAGATAAATGACCATTATGACTAAATATCGAATTATTAAAACAACATTTAATTTTCCAATAAAACAAATTTCAAATCTAGTTTAACACAACAAGCCATACAATTAAAAAAAAAAATGCAATTATTACAAATGAAAATAAAATATTTGGATTTAAATCAGCATGTTTTAACAGCTTCTAACTAGGCAGACAGACAGACAGCCAGATAGACACAACACAATCAAGACAGCTCTTGTAACTGTCACAAATATGTATATCTGTATACGTACATATATATGAATATGTTTTTTGCACAATATAATATAAATCATAACGATCATATTTGTTCAAATCATTACTTAATTGAATGGACACACCTTTATTGAAAATTGTGGAAAATGAAAAAACTATTTTCAAAATTGAAATGTGTGTTATAAGGCCTCTGAGACTATCTCTTCTACACGTATTTAGTTTAAATTTTTGGGGAGTAATAATAATTGGCCAGTCTATAGAAAAGTCTGGTTTGGTCTCCTCGATCGGGCTGTTGCTTTGCAATCAAACATCATATCAAACAAGGATCTTTGTTTGAAAGAGAAAAAAATAATAAAAAAAACAACAAAATTTGGTTCATGTTGTTGTTTTTCCTTTTTGCTTAAATTTCCATCAAACAAACGTAAACGAAATGTATAACAAACATATTTACAAGGTGTTGTTTATAGCGCCTTGCAACATGACAATATTTTTGCATATTTTCCATAGCCACACAATTTTTTATGGCTTTTGGACTATTGCTACTACCTCTGGAGTTTTTTTGTGCAAAAAAGATGTAGTAATCTCTGAACAAACAAATTTTTATTTTCGCCACTAATATGCATAGAAAATTTATTTGCCTACTCTACTACTGCTACTCGCACTCGGGACTGCTGCTGGTACTGGTAGCCAGCTTTAGTTAGGCATATGCTTATGGTTTTTGTGGTTATAAAGCCATGCTTAGTTTGTTTTTTGTTGGTTAGGTATTTAGTTACAATCATGTCTAAACATGCTGTTACACAAAAATCTTAAAATTGAAAAAAAAATCGCAAAAATATTATGCGAAAAAAGAAATAAACTTTAAATAAAAATATATGTAACAAAAATCTGGAGATTGGGTGTTGCTAGGGTTTGTTTTGGCGTATTTTTTTAATTAGGTATGTCAGCTTGGGAATTTTTGTGGGAAATATCGCAATTAATGGGGATTATCGAAAAAGAGAGGGAATTCCAAGGAGTTGGAGTTATTTTGATAGAAGAACTGAAGCTCTTCTTATCAAAGACCTCAATGTATTACTATCAAGGTCTGGACTAGAGGTGTTTTATCGAAGACCTGAGGCTCTATTTATTGAAGACCTGTTGGTATTTGTATTGAAGACCTGGATCACTTCTTATCAAACACGTGAAGATGTTCTTATCATCAAATATTCTTATTATCAAATACCTAGAGGTCTTCTCATCCAGATCTAGACTGGAAGTCCTTTTATCGAATACCTGAGGCTCTACATCTCAAAGACCTGTAGGTCTTTTTATCCAGGACTTGGAGCACTTCAAACAGATGTAGCTGTTCTTATCAAAAAGCTGGAGGTCTTCTTATAAAAGACATGTAAGCCATCAGATCGAAAACCTGAAGCACTTCTTATCGAAGACCTGGAAGTCTTCATATTGAAGACCTGAAGCTCATACTACCTTTACAGCTATCTTGTGGGGAATTATATGTGAGATAAATGTACCGCGAATTATTGGTCCTGGGTCATATTTTTGTATACAGATCGATATAACTCTAATGCCCAGAATGAGGAACATACACATAGGTAGCTGCATCTGTTCTTTTGTCTGTCCATTACAAATTATAATCAGACTCTGGCGATGATCGGTGAGGGGATCAAAGGGACCAAAATTATTTCGCCTTTGTGCCAATCTGCCTAAAAAGCTCGGACTTTTCGGCTGAAGTGAACGCACTATTGACATTTTCCACATTGAAAGGGCCCACATCACCAATGGACATATTTAATTAGAAAGTAGAATTCGGACGGCGGTTACATCAGCATCCTCCTCCTTTCGTCCGTCATTGGAATGTCCTCCCCTATGTCGGCTGGGATGCTAAAAAGAGATTCCCTCTGTCGAAGAATTTGTTTTGGTTTGAGGTTTTTAAATGGGCATCGACATAATGGGTCGAACATTGCGAGCGATAACAGCCACCTTTGACATTTACATTTACTGCAAGTTCCACTTTGTCGAGAAGACCAAGCTGATGGTATCAACGCGCAAGACGTCCTGTACACTCGGACCAACTGTGGAACTTGAAAACTACAGCTTGAAAACTATACCTCGTTACCGTCATAAACAAAATTAATAATATCAGCTTTGAAATACGGAGGAGAATAGTGTTGACCAACAGATGCTACTATGGTCTGAGTAAGCAAGGCCACCACTCGCCAGCCCCAACTAACACTCTACAAGACGCTGATATTACCCATGCTGTTCTATGGATCTGAAGCATGTGTACTTGCGCAATCAGATGAGGCAGCTCTTGGAGTGTTTGAAAGAAAAAATCTCCGGAAGATCTATGTACCGATCTGCGTCGATGGCGAATATCGTCGTCGAATGAACTATGAGCTATACCATATATTCTCGGACATCAACATAGTGAGACGGATCGAGCTGCAGCGACTACGTTGGCTAGGTCATGTTATGACAATGGATAAGTAGTCCCCCACTCAAAAGACATATAGAAGCGAGCCAAGTGATGGTTCACGCAGAGGGGGAAGGCCACGAACCCGATGGAAAGATCAAGTGGAAGAAAACATCTCAGAACATGGTCTTTCGAATTGGATGAGATGCGCTTGGGTTTCAGTCGTATTTTTCGAATGTTTGAAGGACCTATCGATCATGTGTTGACATAGATCTAAAAGGCCTCGTCCTATTTTTGGTGTTTTGAAAGTTGTAAAGGTCCCATCTTATTATTATTAAAGCAGTTGTATTTTGATATTACGGGTTATTAGAGAGTGGTAAACGTCTTTGAATTATTAAAATAGACCTATATTTTTTACATAGCCCCAATATAGGGTATTTTTTGAATATTTTGAAGGTTTTAGTCGCATTTTTATTCGTAGGGGCTGTTTTTGATATTCTCAGTTCTTGCCTGCATGTTATACCGAAGAGGTATTTACTTCCATTCTAGGGTTTTGGGAGATGAAAACATGTTAGCAGAATGATTTTTAGCGATTTTAAATATTTTTGAATATTTATCTCATAATGGATGGTATAAACAGGTCTGCCCAAATAGGAAAAATTGTCCTCAATATTGTCAATACAATTTAAAGACTACGGAAACCCTATTCAAAATCACTAATCGAAGAGACGATGTTATTATACACTACATTCCGAGCACTGTCTGTCGGGTTTGACAATCATTTTTAGGGTTGACCCTCAGGTCCTGGTTTATCCACTTGCTATGGACAATATGATATCCCTGTTTAACTAAATTTACTCTCCTTTACACAAGAGACCCACATCAAGATATTTAAGTTCCATATTCCCTATTTCCCAAGTATTGAATTTCAAAATTCTTAATATTATCTTCCTCTCTAAAACCCTTCTCCGAATCGTCATCCCTAATTTGTTGTAACTAACCACATTTTTGTAAAAAAAACATATGGGAGACTATAGCCAGACGTATTTCTGCGGTTACATCGGTAGCCCACAAAAATACTTAGCAGAAACCCCACCAAAAAAATTAAAACTGGGTCACCTTATTTATAACTTATGTGAGCTTATACATATATGTGGCTAACAATCGAAGTTATTGATTGTTCCATTTTCCACACACAACGACGTTGTCTATTGGGCTGTATAAACTACGCCAAACATACCTTTTTAATGTTTTTCATTAATTACGAATATTAGCCAATGGAAATTTATTACATACGAGTATTCTGGTTTTCTCCATAACGCCCCATGACTTGTTCGATGGTTTTTAGGATAGGTTGGTTGCTTGGGTGGCTAGGTGCCTGGCTGCGTGCAAAACGTTATCACTTAAAATGTATCTGTGGCTTTTTTTGGGTGTTGGGGACTATTTTTAACACCTCTCAAAAAAAAGGGGAGATCAGGAAGTGTCACCAAAATTCAGATATTATCTGGGTTTATTGTAATGCGACAAATATTTGAATGGAAAGGAATTGTTTTAAAAGGGAATTTTCGGTTGAGTTATGGAGCTAGGGATAGGGGTTTATTTAAAGGGGTGGATTAAGTTATTATTGTTTATTTAATATATTTTGTCACAGTTCGGTTTTAGGTGCTTTAGAAGAGAATTGTTTTAGATTGCTCTTTGTGTAAATGAATGTGCGGTTTTAGGGGCCTAATCAGAGTATGTATTACCAAAAATTGTTTCATAGTATTTATCAGCTAAAAACATTGTAGAATCACTTTTTCCACTCCGAAACATATTTTTGAACACCTCAACAGCATCTTCTAATTGACCACCCATTTGTTTCCTATTGTGCAGGAATAAAAACATTTCATTGTTGGCCAAGTCAGAGCTTTACGGCGGATGACCCTCCAATTTCCTGCATTTTTTTCTTATGTTACTCAGATTTTGTCATTGTGTTAGTTTCGTTAATTGTTGTATTTATTTGAACTAAGTAGATGATTTGTCTGCTGTAGCATGTCCAGGATGATGGAGCTGCCATCTATCATTGTCTAGAAACAACGCCTCCTTCAATTCTGTGTAGTGGTTGGGGTCTTTGCTAAGTTAGTGTAGCAATTTTCCTTTGGGATGGCGCTATATCGTGTCATTTCTATGTTACTAATAACAAATCGGAACATCGAAGTGCATATTTTAAAAATTTATTATCAAAACATTTTTTTTATTTCATTGGTGGTCAAGTCAGAGATGTACGTGGGATGATTCTTTAATTCCCTATATTTTTTTCTTCTCTTACTCGTATTTAGTAATTGAGTTGGTTTAGTTAATCATTGTTTTTATTTCAAATAAGTAGATGATTGGTCTCCTGCGACATGTAGCATGGGTGATGGGGCTGCCATCTATTATTGTGTAGAAACAACACCTCCTTTAATTCTATTCAGTGGATGGGGTCTTTGCTCAGTTAGTGTAGCCATTTTCCTTTGGGGTGGCGCTATTTCTTGTTATTTCTATGTTACTAATACCAATCGGAAGTATTTTGAAATTTTTTTTATGTTTTTTGTTTTGTACTCTACTTGTATGCAAATAAACATCATTCACTTGTTTTGCTTCATATTCAATTTAATAATAAATTAATTTCCATCAAAATTAAAAACAAATAATAATCAAACTTCGAATTTAATTAATTGGCATATCTCAGTTTATTGATAAGAACTTGTTTCATGTTCATTCATAAATTGAACACAAATTTCATATCATTCATCATAATTAATTATGATATTTGATCGGAAAACATTTCCTAACATGTTCTAACAACTTACCCAAAAAAAAAAATACAACATATTTTTTCTATATATTCTAAAGATTATTAAATTTTGATTACATACAAATTTAACATAACATGTTTGGCAATAAAAACATACACAATTTTTTTTAATTGATTAAGAAATATGTTTATTATTTTATTTCCATTAGATTTGTAGGTATTTCTCTTATTGCCCAATTCATGCCATGACGATATAGTGTCATGCAAAGGTCACTGTGTAAATCTATCAGTAATTGACTTATTTATATAGGTATGTGAATAAGTTTTATTTCAATTGATGTGTTTTAATGGCCAGTGGTCATAAATATTAATATTTTGTCCCAAAAAGTAACGAATTTTAAGAAACATGGTCAAACACCAGCAAAATTACATATAAATTCACCAAGAACCATACATTGCCTTAAAGGTCAAAAGTGCTGTTGACCAAAATTTAACAGAAATGAAAAAAAATCAACAACACATATGTATGTAATTTATTGTTACAAACAAACATTGTATGAAGATGTTTGTTTTCATATTGGCAGGTGAGAAAAATATAAACATTTGAATTGGTAAAATCTGCAGACGAGGGTGCCTTAGCATCTGTAGGTGCCTTAGCACTCGGTCAATTGCAAAGAATGGAGTTAAGATAAAGAATCGCCAGGGAACGGAAATTTCAATCCAAAATTCCGAGAGAGACGAGAATTAAAACTCCGAGACTAAAGCAAAAGCAAGATCGACATAACAGTCTTGCAATGCTTGTCGAGTGGAGTTGGTTAATCTAGTTCATGGAGCATATCGAACTTTCACGTTCGTTTTTAAAAAGGAACTGGTTCCTTTGCTCCATATAGTTCCACCTCTTAGATAGTTCCTTTAAATCTCTATTTCATTTATTTACTTTATTTTTAAAAATAATGTTATTATTGACACAATATTAAATTGACGATCGTATGTTTATATATTTAACAATGTGACATCATCTGAAAAATGAACTAGAATGAATGAAGAATATGGGAATAATGGAACGAGATCAGTGAAAGGAACAATATAACAAAATGGAACGAGATTCGAAAACTAACTATTGAAACTAAAGAACTAGGTCCTTTCGTTCCTTTATCGGAATAATTCTAATGAACTACTTCGTTTCGGAAATACCCAACTCTAATGTTGAGTAAAGACTCTGAAGAATTGAGCAAGGATATTGCCAAGTTCACCACTAAATAGAAGCAGTTGTATAGAGCCAATAGGCATCCGAGGATAAAATATCTTCGGAAGCGGAGTTGAGCCCTTCAAAAACGAACTAATTCAAAAGAACTATTCTGCAAAATGAACCATTGGTACTAGGTCCGGTTATATCGTTCATCTGTACCTTTTTCTCTCGTTCGCCTAGATTTTGATTCAATTGTCCATTCAATGTATCTAAGTGAATAAAATAATTTGCGGGACAAACCGAATAAGATCGAATCGCATTAGGAACGATATTGCCCAAATCTACGGCGAATAGGATTGGTTTTCGAGAAAAGCAGACAAATACCAAACATGCGAAGTAGAAAAACAACTTTCTGTCATCTGAAGAGTCACTAGACTATTTAGAGAAAATACCGAAAAAGGTATCAAGAATACGAGTGCTGCCCCGGGATTTTCAGTAAAGGGTGGAAAACCTAAAAGACCCTGATCCTTTCTCCATTTCCTTGCAAGCGGCAAATAGGATTAGATATGGGGAATAGTCGGCAAATGTCAAACCTGCGACGACGAAAAACAGCTTTCCGTCATCTGATAAAAAGAAAATGTCGAGACAAGGGACTTTTTCGAGAATTCACCGATAGAGTACGACAAAGCTGGCTCTAATATTAAAAAATGACCGCTGCCACGGAATCTTTTGTAAATTCTGGGAATCTCAAAAAGAGCTAAGAATAAGAAAAAATATCTTTCAGTTATCTTACGCGAAGAGAAAGCCGAGGCAACCCCTTTAGTCAAAGTAGTCCAGTCCGAGAATTAAACCGACGGAGGGCGACAAAGCTGACTCTAGTATCAAGAAGACATGTGCAGCTACGGAATCTTTCGTTAAGTCTGATTATCCGAACAGGAGAACCCGGACTTTACGAAAGATATGACAGCAAACACTGATATGGAGACGTCATCTCTACTAAAAATTAGCATTATAGATACGAACTCTTATACACAGTGTCAGGCAGTGGATCCGCCAAACTCACTACAAAAAAAGCACTATAAAAGGTGAATGATTGCGATCAGCAAGATTCAGGATAATCTTCAGCAAGGAGGCAACTCTATGCAACTAGCAAACCGCGAATTCAAGGTGACTATCTGATATCTCAGATTGATTTATTAACAAGCATCGAAGTCCCCAGGAAGCTAGTATCAAGTATTGTCTCCGAAGGAGAGATCAAGGTGAAAAGCATTCCTTAACTACAGAAATCAACTGCTATTGTAAGATTCCCGTGACCTTCAGTCCGCAAAAAGGACACTAGAGTTATTTATCGAACTAGATCAATTGCACGATTCTCTGCAGAGAGCATACCAGCTACAGAAAACAACTGTCTAAGTAAGATAATGGAGGCAGCGATTTCACCACACAATGTATGTTTGAGGTCTTCGGTCTACAAAGCATGGTACTAGGTTTGTTTAGTTCACTAGCTTCGCCAGAAAACTACTATGGTTTTCCAACTACCAATTACAGAAAACAACTGTCTTTGTAAGAGGATGCGACAGAGCGTATTATTGTGGCATTTGGTCTACAAAACAGGCGACTAGGGTTCTTTAAGGACCTATTCTAATCGAACGATTGCCTAAAAAAATTATATGAACTAGATGAGCTACAAAAAGCAACTGTCTTTGTAAGAGGATGGAGGCAGCGAAATTCCGACAAGGCACTAGGTTTGTTTAGTTCACTAACAAACTAGTTCAATTCAACGATTCCCTGAAAAGACCGTATGAACTAATTCATTTTAGTACAGTCTATTAACTGGACGATCTGTTCACTAAATGAATAGTGAACTATGAAGGAACTAATTCATTTAAATGAGCTGAAGAATAAGGCACTGCTTGTAAAGGATGTGGAGTATTCCACAGGGAGGATATCGAAGAGACGCTCCTTGTGGTAGGCTTAGATAGAAAGTCAAGGAGGCCAACAAGAAAAACACCGATCCAATAAGAAGAAGGAGGGCGTTGAGACTGTATAATGGAGGGTAATTGATTTAAAGCATTCAGATAAACCTTCAGCGGGGTGAGACGTTAACAATGGTACTGATTAAAAGAATAATTAATGGTAGTGCGCATATTGGGATAATCGAGGAATCTTGGACTTTTAAAAATTAATTCTCTCATCACTTAAATTACGAACTGTTCTTTGTAAGTAAGGGTTCTCATCCGACTGAGAGGAAAAACTGCGAATGTGAATCACTAAGAAAGAAGAGATATAGAGAGAAAGTTAGGAAACTGATGACAATATCATCGCTGAGGCTATATAGATTAACTTTTTCGAAGTGAGACGGAAACAATAGTTCTGAAGTATGGAAAAACCTATTTCATGAGCCATTAAGAAAATATTTCATAAAAGTTCAGCGCTTAGTAGGTCTTTGAAAAAATATTATTTTAAAAACTCACGCTTATGGATCTTTTAAAAAGTATTTTTTTATAAAAATACCAGCTGAGTGGACCCTTAAAAAATATTTAAGAAATCCGTGCCTCTCTGGCCTTAAAAAATCTCTTTAAAATGAGTATATTTTTACAATTTACGATTATACACTTAAGAGATCCTTGACAAAAATATCCTTAAAAATGCATGTCTGTATATAATAGTAAACATTTTTAGATACATGGTCTTTGATAAGGGCATTTAAAATCTCATTTGTATGCATCTTACTCTATGCCTAAATTAAGGTCACGACTTGAATTTATGAATTTATTTTAAAATTTTGAGATTTTGTTCGTCATTTTTACTGGTGTTTCAAATGTTTTCCTTTCTTCTGTATTTCATTCCTATTGCTGCCATGTCCAAACCATTTAACCTTTTCCCCAATGGCACCTCGAAATTCATATTGCATCCAAACACACTTATTTTTTCTATGGACCACAATAATAATTTCCGATAATTTCCTCTTTGACTTCTGTTTCCATACAATTTATTGACGGTTTATTTTTTGTTGTATCACCACTAAACCTGACCTTTTCTGTTAACGGTGTTTTTTTTTAAATTTTTTTTTTCAAATATTTTTTTTTGCTAATGTTTGAGACGTTAAAAAACAATTTTGGATTTCTTTGTTTAGGATTATGCAATTTTGGGGTTTTGCGCACATGGCTTGTTAGCTTCTGCCAAAAACAAAAATACATTATTTTGTTTATGGTTAATGATGGTCAAAAATAACATTTTGGGGCTGGTTATAGACAGCTACTGCAAAAAAATTAAACAGGCAGACAAGTACAACAACAACTGCTCACCAACTTTAATAAGCTCAATTGTTTTGGGCCACATTAAAGGCAATCTTTTTTTCCTTTTTATTTTTTTTGTGATGTTTTTAATAAATGAATGGTGTTTGTTGGTATAGTTTTGACAATTGTGGTGTCTGTAAATATGTTTGTTGTTTTTATTGTTGTTAAACTTTGCAATATTTGGTTACTTGTATTACCAATTCTTTTTGTTGAGTGTGTTGATTTTTTGGACATTTATTATGTTATGTTTTTTTGTTATTTTTTATAGTTTTTAAATGTTGCGGTTTTATGTTCCGATGCGGTTTGCCTTTTTACCAAAAAAAATTTCAAGTAGCATTTCAATATTTTTTTTATTTATTGTTTTTTGTTATTTTGAAAATTTATTTATTATTTGTTTAGTTTATTATAACATTAGGGCTAATTATTATTTTATTTTTGGTATAATGCATTTTGTAGGAATCTGCCTTTTTTCTCACACTATGATTTTTTTATTATCATTATTTTTTTTTTTTTTGGTTTTGGAATTTGTGTTTTACCTTTTATGGACTAATGAGTGGGAATCATGCAATTTTTAACATCAAATGTCATAGGAAAATTTGTGAATTTTTGCAAGGTATGTTATGTCGCGGTGGAGCTTCATTGCATGCTAATTTGAAAATATAATTTGAAAAATAGTAATTTTTCATTTTAAATTAGGGAGACTATACAAAATTGAATTTTATTGCTAAATCTACGCCTTATTATTTCGATTTTTAGGAAGATTCCCAGCAATAACATATTATTTTTGAATATATTCGGTATTATGTTGACAATATGTGCTTTTCATGCTATAAATATAAAACCCTGTAAAATTTCGATATAAATTGATCAATTTCCGAAAAATTTTAACGTACATTTTTTTTATAAATTTAAAACTTACGAGACAAATATTTGATCTTCATTTATTTGTTGTGCTTACCTGAAATTAAAAAAATGAAAATGAAATAATGTAATAAAAGGTTTTCAAAGTAAAGGATAAGGTATAATTAACTGAATCACATTTTATATTTAGATTTTTAAAAATTTTAAATCTCTCCAAAAATTTAATAATAATGAGATACACAATTTTACATTTTTTCTTAGTTTTATAGGGTCCAAAGACACATATCATTATTGAGGTTCTTGAGCGCGTTTTTCAACCGAATTCGTTGAAATTTGGTACTTTGAGTTCTTATTGGGTGGCAAATCTCTCCACTAAAAATTATAATTATCGGTCCATTTTTTGGGATAGCACCCCTATAAGGGTGCCCCCCAATTTTCGGTATTTTGGGTGTTTTGGTCGCATTTTTCGACCGAATCAGCTGTAATTTGGTACTTTGAGTTCTTATTGGGTACCAAATCTTCCTATTAAAAATTATATATATATATATAGGTCAATTTACCATATAACTGTACCCCTCAATTTACGGTATTTTGGGGTTCTTGAGCGCGTTTTCAACCGAATTCGCTGCATTGCTACATTGGGTTTCTATTGGGTACTAAATGTCTCCACAAAAAATTATTTATATAGGACCACTTTTTCTGGTATTCCCCCTCCTAATTTTCAGTATTTAGAGGGTTTTGATCGCATTTTTCCGCCGAATTAGCTGTAGTTTAGTATTTTGAGTTCTTAATAGGTGCCAAATCTCTCCACAAGAAATTATGAATATATGTCCATTTTTTCGGATGGCGTTTTTTAACCGAATTTGCTGCAATTTGGTATTTTGTAGTCGTATGTGGTAACAATCTCCCTACCAAAAATTATTAATATTCGCCCCTTTTTGGGGTAGCCTCCATATAACCCCCTTTTTATATTAAAATAGATATCTGATTTGTTCCGCGTTTTGAGTTTGGTTCTAAGGCTCTGTTGTAATCATTTCTCCTGCGAAAGATAGCGAGATAAAAATTATAACGTAAGATTCGATAATGATTATAGCCGCATTTAGACCTAGCCCCTGTGTAGAGGTTCCAGAAGGAGTGGACCGCTATTCCCCATCTTTGAATTTGAACTAAGTTTGGAAGAAATAATAAAATGGATGAAATCTAAAATTTTCTGAAACGGATTTGGTCCAAAGAAACATGGGGTCTAGAACCAATATTTCGATGAGTCACATTTTCACCGTGTTAAATGGTATACACCCTCATTAGCCATTAGGCTAATTTCTGCAATTTGTTTTATGGTTTACATAATCCCTTTTTAGAAATGTCGGTATAGGTCCACTTTTTGGTATGTTCCCTATGTTTTAATTTCAAGTACCTGTCCGTATATCTATGGTGGAGGGTATCCAAAGTTCGGCCCGGCCGAACTTAACGCTTTTCCACTTCTTTTAATTTGTTAATCTCTTCTATCTGATATGCTTCGTATAAAATTTGAAATTTAGATCTCAGTTTTGACTCTCATATAACGGTACTCCCCCTTTTCGGTATATTGAAGGTTTTTTTTTCACATTTTCCCTTCGAAGTGGTTGTAATTTGGCATTTCAGGTTCTTTGCAGAGACGTAGGTCATGTAAAGGCACGGTGTCATTTTAACTTTTTTTTTAAGTTCGTATAATATATGTTTTGATCTTGCAGCTGTATTGGAATCAGTTATTATTTGAGGTTTTTAAGGGCCTTAGCCGAATTTCTGAATAATACGGGTCTTAACCAATTTAAAGTAGGGAATACCTTTAATACTTTTTTATAGGAAGAAGTTCTGTTAGTTTCCATCAGATGGAAAGAAGGGGAAAGAGTCATTTTAATAAATTTGCTGGCATAAGAGTTTTTGATAGATTTTGTATACATAGGTCTTCTGTGGATGAGCATATTCTAAAGTGGTCCCAAAGAAGCCTATATATATTACCATCTGCAGACATAAAATTATATTTTTATTGAAAATAATTTCCAAATTTAGAAGCACTTTAAATGCGTTTCATTAACCAAAGACTTTTAAGAAAATGCTTTAGAAGCAATCGAATTTTCAACTAATAATTTTCCAATAACATTTTATTTCGGCACATATACATTTTATTGTAAGTAACTTTTACAAATATGGAAACATAAATATTCAATTTTTGTAAATATTTCTTGCTGTCATGTATCATCGCAACTCCAAAAAACTTCGAACGCTTAATTGCGGCTCATTTAAAAACACAAAATTTGTTTATCGCAAAAAGAAACATTGGCTTGTCGATTGTCTCACGCATATCTTACAGAAACGACCGTAAATACCAAGGCCAACAACATGGAGGAGCATCTTCGTTTATCGTAAATAGCCCCAGTCAAGAAGTCATCATCAGTGAGACAAGACATGAAACTAATGCCGCTGTTACTATTGATGAAGATGATGATGCATTTAACTGTTGCTACTTCTTCTCCTTCTATCGCATGAAAAACGCTTTGGGTCATCATCAAGATGCTACAGTCGATCCGAATGGGCCAAAATTTGAAGAAGATGAACAAGAAGCATACAAACTTGTTGTCTTTGACAGAGTTGTTTTTGTTATTTTGATGTTGGATGTTTTGTCATCTGTCATTTTATTGGATGTCAATATTTATAGAATTTTAAATGATTTTTTTTAAATAAAATTTTGGTTGTTGGTTTCATGCAATGTTCTGGAGTTCTGTATCGGTTTTATGATTGATTTGTTGTTTTTATTTTGATATTGGTTTTAATTGCCTAATTGACATTTTGAAAATTTATGGCCTGTAAAAGGTTGCCTCAATGGGAGATTTTGGGCTAGAGAGATCCTTAAAGGCTTGAACAAATAATGAAAATCCCAAAAATCGATTGCGACTTTTAGTTGGTAGGAAGTTAGTACACAAAATATAATATGGAATTATTGCCCATTCGAAAAACGCGACAAAATCCTCAAAGTACCTTTATATGGGACCTATCTCGAAACTTAAGTCAATTTTTGTTGGGAGATTTTTTAACCCATGAGAATCCATAATACTAAATTCAGTCAACTTTGGTTGAAAACGTGACCAAACTCCTCAATATATGTGCAGAATTTTAAACTTCTATCATAAATCCACTATATGGTTGAGCATAAATGCTCAATGGAGGGTTGATATTTTAGATCGTCCATTAGCGAAGTAGTTTTTTCCTATCTATAGACATTTTTTTTTTGGAAGTTTTATATTTATAAATGTAATTTGTTTTATGTAGACCTCCTCACGACC
This sequence comes from Musca vetustissima, assembly GCF_032173495.1. Classification (NCBI taxonomy): domain Eukaryota; kingdom Metazoa; phylum Arthropoda; class Insecta; order Diptera; family Muscidae; genus Musca; species Musca vetustissima. The sequence continues at coordinate 140,852 of NW_026880320.1, forward strand.
CCCCTCCTTTGCTTATATGTATACTTCGTTAAAAATACCAAATGAAATCGTTTAGAAATAATATCTATTCGGACCGTGTAATTCTGATTTATTATACAGCTGTCAAAAAATATTGGCATGTCAGCAACCGTATATATGTATGTACTTGTCTTAATAACATTGTTTTTTTTTAATTTTATTATTCATCAAATATTTATGTAAGGCATCTGGAATGCAGCTGTGTATATTCTTAGCATATATTTATTGCAAAACACTTTACAGTGTTTTTTTTTATATTTTATTTCCCAAACTCAGTACAGAAGGTATGTAACGCATAATAATTAATTTATTCTTCAAAGAATGTGATTTATATGTAAATTATTTTGTTTGGTTACGGTTACGAAAGCATAACAAGAATTTCTTTGTGATATAATAATGAACGGATTACGTGTAACGTGAAAGAATTTTTTCTTTTTGTATATAGGAAGAATGTGTAAAATGTATTTTGTAAAATAAAGATATGCGAGAAAATATATAAAAAATATTTATTATTTGAAATATATTGGTCAGTATATCGAGTGTCACATATGTTAAACAGAACCAAATGAAATTTCTAAGTGGGAAAAACTAAATGTGCACTTCTATAACTCTAACAAAAATCAAATTCAAGGAACTGCTCCTTATTTTAAATGATCCCACTCCGTACTTAATTGTCTCCTGTTACCACTCTAAGGAGCATTTGGCTTCCACAAAGTATCATCATTTTATAGATTAGTGTTTGTGTCAGTTTGGTTAAACTTTTTGTTTCTTATTCCAGCTATGTAGAAAATTTGACTAATGTAGCCTACCTTTGGTAATAGAAATGCCATCTATCGTGGCCTAGAAACAACACCTTCTTACATTTTGTGCAGTGGTTGAGGTCCTTGCTTATTTTTAGTTTTGAAATTTTCCTCTAGGTGGAGCTATGTGTTGATATTGATGCAGGGTTAAGTATTTGGTATCTATAAAGTCTCACATGAAGGCCTTCTTTTTAAAGAGAGACTCTTGTAGTTTTTTTACGATTTCTTGAAGTTATTCTTCTACTTCTTAGAGGTCGTACCTGCTCTTAAAAAGGCTATTTTATAAATTGTGAAGGAATGGAAACTACATTTTAAATGTCACAAATAATTTTAAACAATTTATTCTAACTATTGTTTCAAATTTCAACACCTCTCAACAAAATCAGAATCACAATTGTTAATTGTTTTAGCATTGTAAAATACAACAACTTCTAAAATAAAAATAAACGACTTTTTTCCATGCTATTCTATATCATTAACAATAGACAATACGCTAGATGACAAAGAGAATATTGTGGTGTCCGATGGGTGTTAAATGTCGACAAGAAAATTATTAACAGCATTTAACACCAAACAAAATAAAACAACAACATTTAAAATGGACCATAATTAGTGGACAAAGAACCACAAATCATTAAAAAGTGTTGGTGTTCTCACTTTCGGTATCTCCTCAGAGTGTCTTTTGAAAATTAATATTAATTATTAATTCACGTTCGTAGCTTAAGTCTTTTGTTTTAAAGTACAAATGTTTTTGTTATCGGTAGTATAAAAAAATCACATTACTTGGATAAGGTGTTTATAAATTGATCATTTTGATATGGACTGAAGAAAGGACTGTAGCACAGGATTTCAATATAATTCCATGGCAGATTCCAACTTCATTTGGTTTTACACCCCCTAACACCAGGTGGTGTGTAAGAGTATATTAAACTTGTCATTCCTTTGGAAAACCTGGGAATATTCACAAAATTGTATGTCTATTTGGTCAAGCCTTTTATTCCCGGCTGAAATCATGAATAGAGCTCGCAATATTTAATATAGAACTTTAAAATTTTGCACATACTTTGCCTATAATTCTAGGATATGTTGGATATAAAATATGGGAAATATTGGTACACTTTTTGTAAAGCCCGGAAGAAATAACCTTACCCTAAAATATACACTATTTTGAAGATTTTTGAGGCATTTTCAGTCGAATTGGTTGTATTTTGGTACTTCCGAATTTCATTGGTAAATTGTTGAGCAAAAATTATTGATATTGATTCACTTATTAGTTTAGGTCCCCATAATTCGATATTTTAGGGATTTTAATCAGATTCTCAATGGAATTAACAGGAATTTTGTATTTTGGTATATTTTGTATTAAATTATCTATATTCGTCCATAGTTTAGGGTAGTATCCATATAACGGTAAATCACCACTTTCGATATTGTGGAGAGATTTGCATACTTCGAATTCTCTTTGAATAGAAAATCTCTCTTCTAAAATGTACAATAACTGTCCTAGTCTTATTGTAGCCCCCATATGAGGGTACTCCACATTGTTCGGCGTTCTGGTCAAGTTTTTCAACCGAATTCGCTCCAATTTTTCATATTTTCATGTGGTGTTTAAATCTTACTATCAAAAAGTATTAATATCGGTTTACATTTCGGTATATCTCCCATATATAACGACCCATTTTCAGTATTTTTAATTTGGTATAGAGGGTTATTAAAGACTGATATATGTATAGGAAATTAACAATGTTTTGCACCCCAGTGTCAGTAGTTTGAAGGTTTTAGCTGGATTTTCTCAATATAGTTTAATTTGGCATTTTGGGATATTGGAGGGCAAATCACATTTTGGAGAAATTTGTATAGGCGTAAGATTTACCACTGAATTTCGACATAGGTCCTGGTTGCTGTAATTTTGCAACGTGGGTTCAATATATTTTTAGACAAATTTCGATATCAGTCATATCCTTCATAGAAAGGTCCCACCCTACTTTGATAATATTAAAATTTTAAACGAATTTTCTCATTGAAATGATTATAGTCTGTCATATCGAATTTCTTATGAATAACTTTTTTCCACAAATTTAATATAAGTTAACATTTTATATCCCCTACACAAATGTCCCGTTTAATTTGCAGTATGTTGAATTACTCTAGAAAGTTATAATATTCCAAATTAATGTTGGAATTCTGGAGTATTTAATTTGGAACATTATTATTTTTTCAGAGTATGAATAACCTGCTACCACATAATGCATTGATATACTCCCCAGCAGGGCCGTATACTGGATTTAAATGCGAACCACCAGGCTGATACAAAATTCAAAAATTTGCTGTTGCAAAAAAATAATTTCGGAGGGCCTGAGCCTCCCGGTCCCCTTTAAGGAATTTGAATGCACATCACGTAGTCGAGGGCATAAAAACAAAGCAAAGTTTTTACTTGTTTCTAGTATAAATAAATCATAGAAAAATCATGCTTAAAAATTTATTCATGAAAGATATTACCCTAAGGAATATGTATTGCATGTTTTATGTTAGCTTTTTTCGATATGGGCTAAAGAAAAATCTTACTTACAATTTCAATATAATTCAATGCTCAACTTATGTTTTTATATTTTTTCATCAAAGAAATGCTTCCATTGAATATTTCCCACACTCTGATGTAAAATTTTTTGTTTTCTATTTTGCTTTCCCAAAAAACAAAAATACCCTTACAGCCTGTTTTTGTAAAATTCCAAACGAACGAATTCGAGTGACTTACGACCAACCTCCTTGGTTTTGAAAAATATGTCATTTATTTTTGTTTTGAATCTGAAAACATGTATAAACATAAATAAAGGTTTGGTCGTAAGTCACTCGAATTCGTTCGTTTGGAATTTTACAAAATCAGGCTGTTAGCCTTTTCAATTAACTTTAGTTACACTCATCATTTGTTCAGGTCATACTCATACGATTTGGCAATTTAGTCATGCTTGTCATTTCAGACATACACACACATAACATAGACGCAGCTGTCAAATAGTTTTAACAAAAACTGTAACAACGCTGCTGGAGTTACTGCCACTGTCATTTTAAGCTCCGACTTTATGAAGGATAATTTTTTTCACAAAGACGGGATATGCATCTGTGTTGAAAAACAAACGTGAAAAAAAAAATTTGCATCAGAAAATGTCTCCTGGGGGGTTACTGATACCCCAAATGCAACAACAACAAAAAATGTAACAATTTTATTTTTCGTTTTTTATTTGAGGTTGCATTCACACACACATATATATACACACACATACAAACTAATATCCATGTTGTTATGTAAACAGCTTTAGGGGGCCTCACACACAATTTTACACTAAAGTCGGGACGTTTTAGTTTTCGTTGTTGTTTTTAGTATCTGTTGTCATGGCTGGTGACGCTGAGTCCATGCCCGTTGTCGTGGTTTGAATATTTTACTTGTTGTTGTTTCTATTTTTTTCTATTTCTTGGCATGCAACTGCACTACTGTCCTGGGGTATTATATCTGTATTTGATATAGTTACCGTTGATACGCATGGATTTTTTAATTTTTATAGGGAAAGGGTTGTTGGAAAGAAGCAAGAGATTAAAAGTGGGTTGAAATTCCCAATTACATACATGTTGCAAAGAGGCTTCTTTATACACGATTGAATCAATAAAGCCGAATTAGAAAGCCTGTGCTTGTATAATCTTTATGGTCCAAAAAAACATATATATCTGTAATTGTTTGTCTGGCAATGTACTTTTGTATTAATAGTTGAGGTCCTATTTCTTGAAAAAAAACGATGCCATTTGTCCGACTCATTCATTAGTCTGGTTACGTTTGTGTCTGTTGTGATTAGTCAGAATCGTTTATAATTTTGATATACCTCTCCATACACAAAATTAAAATATTTCATGTCAATGATGTACCATTCAGATTTAGGTACAGATTCAAAATGTAAATTAATGTTGGGAATCTTTTATACCCCAATCTAATTATTTGCTACTTTCCCTGCTGGTTTGGTATTGAAAATTAACTTTTATGGGTTAATATGACCTTCATAAGATTAAAGTGCCCTGTTCGCTTGGGGGGGTTTGGAGCCAAAATATTGTCGAAATCGTAAATGGCTTAGGTGCCATTTAAATTTGAATAGAGACACATATTCCGATATCTATTATGTGTTTAATGGACGAAAATGATTATCACTAAGAAGCTCTGGATTTAACCTAATTTTTATAGGGGTTTTAGTGACAAGAAACGGGGCCTTTCAGGACCCCACCTAAAATATTATATTATAGAATATTGCAGGATGAAAAATCGCATCTTGTGATGTAATCTCCACAAATACATACAATAGGTAAAAATTACGATATGAAGCTATGTATTCAACCAGCAAACAAATTATTACACCATATCTCCGAATTTTTACTTATGGTACATTTTTGCTACTGGGGTTTTTATATACTTATCATGTTCTTTCAACCCTAATAGAAATTGTCAACCCCCCATACCATGACCTCGATTTTTTCGCACTGTATTTGGAAATTATAAAAAATGAAAATCGTGTAAGTGGGGGATTCCTTAAATTCATTAAAAAAAGAATCGTTGCTTGGCCACCTCTGTATATTTATCGGTATGGGAATTGTGAATCGTGATAATAGAAATCCTTAGAGGTACTTTGCAAAATTTCCGAAAAAATCTCAGATCTTTCTGAGGTTGGCCACCTCTGTATATATAATTTCCACCGCTTTTAAGAACCAAAGAATCCCTGTTTATTAGATTGAGATGAAATTTTGATCATCATACAAGATTGAGATTAGAATGACGTTATTAAGATTTGTTTAGATTTAGATATAGCTCCTACATATTTTTTCGGCCGATTTTATGCAAATGTTTTTACAAAGTGTACTAATTTTATATGAAGCTAATAATACCCATATTGGACTTCCGATCCAATAACCAAAATAATTTTCCACTGCCTTGTTCATCAATTCCCCAAACACCAATCTTCCTAATTATAACAGTTCTTTATATTTTCTGTAAAAATATTCATACCAAGATTTCTGAAATAAATCTCCTCCACAACAAAACAAACTTTTCAATTTGAATGTTGTAATCAATCTTGCGGAACCAAAAGAATTCATTAAGGCCCATTTTACAATAGCATTTCCACGTTACATTGTTGGCATAATTGGCGGTTGATTAATTAGCAACGTTGTTGTTGCTGCTATTATTGTGTGTGGGGCCAACAATGTACAGGTTCATAGAAGAATTGGCCACAAAAAAGTCATAATAAAAACGAAATATTACATAACTGCTGCAGCAACGGCAACACACAACAACACCAAAGACGAATGCAACAAATTGTAAAAAAGAAGTGGCAATAATAATTTTGGTTGTCATGACTAAAGTCAGAGTATAGTGGCTGACTGGCTGGCTGGCTGGCTGGCTCTCGTTAGTGACTGTTTGATGGTTTGCTACCACATCGTCATTATTGTTGCACTGTTAATGAGCTGTGGCAACAACAACAGCAGCAATAGCTGCTGCTGCGGAAAAAAATCTCTGCAACAATGCCGTCCAGTTGTAAACAACCTCCATTCACAACACTGACAATGAGCAGCAGCAGCAGCAACAACTGTCATTCAGTGAAGTATGCGTCCTCACCGAGAAGAGTAGGCAGTTAACATTCGAACATTTTTTTGGGGAGCTTGAATGTTGTCGGTTGGTTGGATGGTTTGGTTTCGTTTGAATGAACTCTTTAATGATGCAACAGTTCAAGATGCACATTTCAGTTAGTTGTTGCTGTTGTTGGAATCCGAAATTGTTGTCTTTTTGTTGCCATGTTGGTGTTATGATCTCCACCTTGCTTGGATCTTCTACTTCCAACTGTCAGTTGATAATTTGTTGTAGAAGGTCTGTTGGTTTTTCTTGTGGTAGTGGTAAATGTTGCATGGCATGGTATGATAGCAGCTTACTTTCTAATGAGCCCATTAATCGTTGAAGACATCATCAATTGTGTCGTAGGCATACTCACACATTCATACAGGTTGTTTGTAAAATACATATAACAATTGATGGCAATCAACAATGATTTGATATTAAAAGGTTTGGGGAAAAGGAAAAATGGGTAATGCTTTGGGGGATTTCTGATTTTGTTTTTCTGATTTTGTTTTGGGGAAACGGGAAATTAGGTATTAAATTGAGAATTATGTAAGCAAAACGCTGATGGCAAGTGAAATGCAAGATTTATTGATATCATTAATAATGGAATTAAAGTCATTATTATGCAGTCATTGTTTTTCTTTTTTGGTGGATGATGGGGGAAAATGGTTAATGTTGAAGTTTTTGACAGGAAGTAGTTGAAGAATTTGGGATAGGTCTATTTTTTAATTTTGAGAGCGATTATGGCCTCTCTGTGTAGATGTCAGCATGGGGGAAATATAGAAATGTGTACACATTATAAATGAAATAAAAGTGATGATGATCAATAAGTAATAGGACATAGGCAGACAAAGTAGGCTGTCGAACAAATATATTTTTAAAATTATAGGAAAACAATAAGAAATATATATAATTATATTCTGAGAAACTAAAATACGTAATTATATACCTATGTTTGGCGAAATTTTATATAAGGGATAGAACATTTAAACTAGGTCTTATATTGAAAATATCCTGCTATGCTATCTTTTCTATATTTAAAAATCTTTCCTTTGTATTTTTTTTTTGTTTGCAAAAATTATCGTGAAATTTGGTCAAGGTATTTGTTTAAAGAATTTAATCATTACACCCACACAACATAAAATTATGTATGGATTGTTTTTAACGTTTAATCATGAATTAATTCTAGTTTTGCATTAGTTTTAGTTGTTACACCCATGGCGGGCTAAATTTTAAGTCAATCGATTTCAAGGTGGCTACTAAAAGACTTGATGCCATTCGTTGATTTTATTCTTATATCTGTTAATGTGACATTGAAATGGTTTTGGCTTGGTTAATGTCTTGAACCAATAAATTAATGATATTAATCAGTTTCAGCAAGAAAAACGTAAATTGAAATGTTATATGGTCGTAGCCAAGGAGAGGGTAAAATTTCCATCGCCCATTGTCCAAAAAATATGAAAATGTTTGACTTTTTCAGGGAAATTAATCATTGCAATAAAATAAAAGACTTAAGACATAAACTTGAAACTGTAGATTTTTTAGGAAACATTTCTTAAGCTAATAAAATTTATTATACCTTACACAACTATGTTGTCAGGGTATTATAGTTTTGTGCAGCCTCAAGAGTTTGTAAGGCCGCGAAATATTGGTCCTAGATCAATTTTTATACCGATCGTTATATTTCCACTAGCTGAGTCGATCTACACATGTGTGTCCGTCCGTCTGTTCATTATAATTTGTAAACACGATACAGGTCACAGTAATGGACCAATCTTCACTAAATTTGGCATGTAGGGTGGATTCTGCTCAATGAAGACCCATTTTTTTTGGTAAATTTTTGGTTAATACTTATGATATGAATGGATTTTTTGGTCACTCCAGCGGCCGCAATTATGGCACAAATATCGCGAATTTTTACATGGAGAAGGGGATCGGGCCAAAAAATAAGCATGCCTGTTTTGATAAAGATCGGTCAATATTTAGCGGGTGAATTAGGCTCTGACTTTTGTGTGAACAATTACAAAATGTTTATTCTATAGCGTATATATTTACTCCTGAAGTATATAGACCCGAAATGTTTAAAGTATATCCAAGAGGAGAGGTTGACCTTTTTATTGTCCTATGTACACGAATGTGGGAGTTACACTTAAATACTTACAGGTGCTTACGCATTAATATATATTTAATAACCCATTACCACACTAGAGGTAGAAAATATAGCGCTGATCGCTTTGAAATTTTCCATGAGGATCCAGGTATGGTCAAGTACAACGCCTATAATTTTCGGTGATCATCAGATAATAATATCGGGATAAAGTGGACCGAAAACTTAATTTTTTGTGTTTTTTCGAGTTGATCTATAGGCCACAATTGAAAGCCGAACATCACAACACAACCCACGGTGAATGGAATCTGGACAAGTAATTAGAAGGGCTGTACTGAATAGTAGTAATATTTTTTGACCTCTAGTCGGTCTGTCCGACTATAATGCTCCGCTTAATTTTATTAAAATTAATTTAAAAAACGTGGATGAGGTCTGATTTTGCGCCTATTTATAATCTAGAATCCTTGATGTTTTTCAATTATTGTACGCTGGTGTATTTAAAAGATGGTTTCTGAACGCTTCAATAGCATCGTCTGGCGGCGAAAATCATTGACCTTGCATTTTTTCTTGATATGGGGAAATAAAAGGAAGTCGTTGGGTCCCTAGTAAGGATTGTACGCCAGATGACCTAATAATTATACGTTTGGATCAGTCGAATCCAAAAATTCCATAGGCATTCGAACTCTGGTATGAACTAGGATTATTAACATCGTACAAAAAATAACAAAACAACGGACATATAATTTTTTTTTGAAAATCCCCTATTTTCGACCACAAACCAAGTTAGAAAGTGAGGAAGATCTTGACCGATTACATTTATCGTGGCTCATACCATAGCTATGTATGCACACAAATTAGTTTTTGTTTCGAGAAAAACGCGTTTACAGTTTGAGAAGCACTTCTGTCGTCGTTGATGCTGACACAATAAATCGGCTATATCTTCAAGAGTTGTTGAAATTGTACAGGACTTGAAATTGTACAGGAACATTCATGAATAAATGTAGGTTCGAATTAAATAAAATACATAATTCAATTTTTTGAAACCGAGAAAATTAAGTTCCATCAACAGTTTCTGTAAATTTATTGGTAGCACAATCAGAGAGATGATTCATATTTTTTATGGTCCGAATTGGACCGAAGCAATGACCTTTTTGTAGGGATCATTGAAATGCAGGGAAATGATCCGTCTCCTTTTCACCTCAGTGGCTACATAACATATAAGGAAAAGATTTGGGGACCAAGTTATCTTTGGAAGAGTTCAAAATAATTGACCATCGAGATCTTATGATTTCTCAGTCTGTGACTACTTCCATGATGCCACGTGACAAAAGTCGATTCAAGACCTCAAGGTATGAGAACAAAAGGCAGTCAATTTTAGATTTAGTCGTGTGATAAAAATTATATGTGCTAGTGATGGCTATTTGACTGATATTAACTCAAAATCAAGTGTCTTTCAAGAAGAAAAAAAAAAAAACAAAAACAAAAGACTTAAGAAGCATACATGAAATGCCTATTGCACATATAAATGTAGTATTTGGATAAGTTTTGAATTTTGTTTATTGGAGTTTTACAAACAACTAAATTTTATTTAGTCGATTTCAAGTCAGTAGTTTTTCTTATTTATATACAAATTATACACATATTTCAAAATTCTCTTCTAGTAAATGTATTGCCCCTTAGTTACGACAGTTCAAACGACAATTCTGTTTTAGTGATCCTTGTTTTTTTTCATATAAAACATAAATTCCGAATTTTGTCCCTTGAAAATTTACAAACAACCAAATTTTATTTAGTCTCAAGCCAAAGAAATTCAATATTTGCTATTTTTAAATATTAAAATTATAGAAATATTTCTTTGAAAATCTCTTCTACTAACCGTCTCCTTCCCATGTTTTGCGTCGCATTCCAAAACGACAACTCTGTTTTAGAAAACGTGATCCTCGTTTTCTTACTTTAAAACAATTGGATCATAAACCATGCAATTAACAATTAAAAACAAGAAATTTATTTCGACAACAACAAACGGACAACAAATCGCTTCCCACTCAATTAAAGATTACAAAAACAAACAACAAATACAAGAATGTAAAAGAAAAAAAATATGAGCGCAAAAAAATCCGAGTGGACTATAAAAATTAAATGCAGTTTAGTAGTGTTTGGTGGCGGCAATTATATTTTTTTTCAAAACAATGGCAAAAAAATTCAAACAAAGAATGTTTGTTAAGAACAAGAGGGAAAAATAAAAAATAAAACAAAACATTTAAACACATGTTCAAAAAAAAATGATCTAAAATTCACAGTTAAAAAAAAAACAAAAATAAAAAACAAAATCAGGTAAAGTTCTACCATTCTAAGATAATTAAGAGAAACATTGTTGTCTTTGAAAGGTAAAAATGTTTTCAAGAGAACCAAACAAGAAATATTAAAAAAACAACAATAAAAAAAAACTATATTAAAACCTATTGAAAAAAGTCAAGTCGTTGTTTAATAATATTTAGAGGGCATATTATGATATACAGATTGATATCAGGTTATATGGCATACGGAGGGTGGTAACTAAGCTTGACACCCTACTTAGTTACCACCCTCCTTATATCGGAGTGAAAAAGTGTTTCGAAAATTGGTTTGAGTGCATGAAAGTGTGTATATTATACACAAGTGTTATACGCTGCATAAATCATGCTGGGCAATACTTTGGCCACATTAACTAAAAGACTTAAGAAACAAACATTAATACAGTCATTTAAAGGAATTCCATACATAAGACACAATTTTTTTGGAGATATAGCTGAAGGGAATTCATAGGACCCATATGTGCAAATCTAAAACGTTTCTATCTTGAATAATAGATTAAAGACATATACTTTCGATAATTATACACATTAGCCCATGATGCAATTATAAGGTGACCAAAACAAAGGTTTTTGTTTTTGTCTCGATTATCTGTCAAATTTGTCCTTATAATATTTCAAATGGTTGGCAACACTGCACATCGAATTCAAGTAGAAATTGCACACTTTGACAGTTAATCGAGACATCAGCTGCGCTAAATGGACTACCTATTCATTGTGCCATGCATTAGCCCTATTAAGTAAAAGACATAAGACGCAAACTTGAAAATTTTAGAAAATTTAAATAAAACTATATGAAAGACTTAAGATACAAGCATCAAAATGGGGAATATTTGGGTACAAAATACCCAAAATGTTTGTACACTGATGGTGAACAATTCACAACTCCGAAGGACGATTGGGTAGTCGATTAGGAGCTTCATAGGTACGTGAAACCTCGGAACTAAAATCGACTCTTTGGCCTTTTGTTAAGAATCCCACACAATATATCTCTCAACTTCCATTGTTGTTATTCGTTTTTTTTTCATAATTTTCATGAAGTATTAAACTACCTAAAATAAAGACGCGACCTTTGTAAGAGGGGTCTAGGTCAAAACATGGACCTATACTGAAAATTTTCCATCGAAGAAAATGCTTATCCCCAAGAAAAATAAATGTGAAAATACAGCCATTCCGGCTGGACAAAGCAGATAAAAACTTAAAATTACCTGTTGTTTCAGAGAGACGTGAAACCACAATCCTCTTATCCGAATTAAAATTGACTTCTTAACCCTTCTTTTACCCTCCAAAACCAGTTTTAACTACTGCTAATAGGTTTCGTAAGAAAACCCACAAAAAATATGTCTCAACTTCCATTGTTGTTTTTTGTGGTTTATTCATGTTTACCCCTCCCCTACAACTCTCCCTCCACTATATTTTCCTACTATTAGTCGTTTTTAAGTAATTGTAGCCAGCCTTTCAAGGTCACTTGTATGACTTTATTTCTTAGCAATAACAACAACACCAAAAAATGTTAACTAACATTTTTATGCTTTTGTGAAGTCATTTTCTTGAAAGAAACAATTGCTTTTTTCACCATAATTATGTTTATGGTCCACAATTTGTTGCAAACTATTTGTTAATGTGTGTGTGTTTTTTTAGTAACAATGTGTGTTTTGTACTTACCATTACCAAATCGCCCGTAATCTCATGACGTCTCATTAAAATAGCAGCCATATTTTCTTCATCTTGATAGACCTCGCCAATATTATCGCTGGAATGTGAATGCTGAAATGAAATAAAAAAACAAAAGATGGGGATAAGTTGAGAATTCAATTGCAAACGGATTTAAGAAACAATGGTGTGGGAAAATAAATTTAGTAGGCGGGATCGTATTTTATGTAGAGCAACAAAGTTAGAATTAGGAACTAATATTAGGAGGAAAAAGACGACGGAATTGTTTTATTGGAATGTATTTATACACGAGAGATAAATGAAATGGAAATAGACGAGCTGAAGGGAGTATTTCATAGATGGACTGAGCCTTTCATAGACGATCTGAAAGGGGTTTTTACAGATGAGCTGATGCGGCGAGTCTTTATAACCGAGCTGAAGAAGGGAGTCTTTTTATGGTAGTTGATTAGCAGGAATCTTTGTAGACGAGCTGAAGGGTAGTTAGCCATTATAGAAGAATTGAAGCTTGAGATGTCTTCATAAACCAGCTGATACTCAGGCAATCTATATAGGCGAGCTGATGCTCAGATGAGCTGAAGCTCTGGAATATTGATAGACAAACCGAATCTTACCGGTTATAGCCTAGCTGAAGTTCGGAAAGTCTTTATAGACCAGAGAGTATTTATAGCTTTTGAAGTATTCAAAGACGAAAAAAAGCTCAAAAAGTATTTTAGGGCGGCCGGATAAGGGGTCTTACGAAAAACGAGAGAATCCTTTTTGGAATGAAAATGTTCATTAAGTTCGGTTGGGAACCACTTTTTATGCTCTCCAATACGAGTTAGGCTTAAAAATACCTAAAATCAGAACGAATTATACAATGGAGACTACGTTATGGTACCCTTATGAGATTTTTAGGCTCTGAGAAAACGAAATATCAAATTTAAGAATCATGCCCGAAAATTCGCCTATGAGTTTCAAAAAAAAAACCTTCATATTTGGGCTATGAAAAAATTCGGACCTACAATACCAATTTTCAGTAGAGTCGTTTTTCATCCACTAAAATCCCGGAATGATAAATGTTCTCTGATCGATTGGAAAGTGTAGCTAAGACCATGAAAAAAACTTAAAGAATTTTGATCTATATATTACCAATTTCTGATTATTCGGTGGAATGTTTAATTACAGCCACATCGGTTCGAAAATGAGACCAGGACTATGTCAAAATATAGACTTTACTAACATTTTTTAACCCTATAAGGAAACTGAAAATTAAATTGAGGCCACACTGGTTGGAAAATCTGCATTAGATTCGAAAGCGGAGGTACTTTTATGTGTGAAAACATGGCGCTGTATTGAGAATAGTTTGTGAAGAACTTGTTTTCACACCAACAATGAAGAATGCCAAATTACAGTCACATCGGTTAGAAGAGGCAACCGGGGCCTGAAAATACATAAACTGTATAAATATGAATCTGTCAAAACTACGTCGGTTGAAAAATACGCTTTGAACTTATTAGGGAGGGCGAGGGATGGCATGTCACCGGACGCCTACTTTAATTTTTTTTGTGTATAAAATTTTCAGCTCCTAAGAAAATGCAATGCCGAATTACAGCCCTTCAGTTGGAAAATGCAACAAAAACATTTAAAAGCTATGAGAGAGCTATGTCAAAATTATAAATCTCATTTTAAATCCCAAACATTCTGATCAGCAAATTTTCTAAGCTCGATTTTAAATATTGGGACTTCATTGTGATTTTAATCCACAGAATTTAATTCTGATCAGAATTTTATTCTGGGGTCTCCGGTTATTCGATGTATTGCAAACGAATTGACTAATTTAATGTACTCCCCATCCTATGCTGGTGGGTATGAACATAAAAAACGAACATAAAATTTATGCAGAATAGCTTATTTTTAATTTTTTAAACTAATTCATGTGGTATTGAAATGTCAATTTGTTTAGAATTCAACATGATCGAGTTTTTTTATGTGAAACCCATGAGACAAAGACAGCATAGTCATAGTTTTAGAATTTAATTGACAATTTATGATATGTTGTGTCAATAAAAGACAATAACAAGTCATGTTTAAGCGGGGGCATAACGAATTTTGAAAATGTGACGACAAAATTAAATTGTCAGATTATTTTCACATTATTTATTATAAGAAATGTCAACAGTTGAAAAAAAACTTTAGCTTATGCTTTTTCTGCGGTGTTGATATTCCTCCACATGCATTTTTGCCCCATAACCTACTCTTTCTTGATTTTTCAATTATTATATTTCATCACTTGTTTTTATCAAATTAATAATTTTTTATTGTTCCACTTGTTGTTGCTTTTATATTTTCTAGTTTTAACTCTTTAGTTATTATATACATTTTGCCTTTTGGCTATAAATTAATTCAAAGTTCAAAATGTTGTGCATTATTTGACCGTCAAATGTGTTGACACTTGGACGCTTTGTTACTTTTTTTGTGTGCGCCTCTCACCCTCTCTACCAACGTCATATACATGTTTTGGCAGTTTTGAAAATGCGCGCGCGATATAATTTTACCATAAAATTGTTTTCGATTAGTTTTTTTCTGTTTCTATTTGTTGTTATATTCCAAGAACAAGATCGCAAAGTGTTTTTTTTTTCTTTTTTCGGTTTAGTTTTATTTTAGCCCATTAATAGACCGCAAATTGACTGAGTGTGAGCATTGTGTTGTATACCCGTTGTTGTTGTTGTTGGTGGTGTTTTTTCGACCATGTGGAGATAGATTTGAAAATATTTGTTTTGATAACCTTGAATTATGGTTCGAACTACAACAAACACACGAAACAAAAAAACAAGATCAGTTGTTAACGGCAATGGTGTTGATGTTGACCGCCAACATTAGCATGGGGTTAACAAGTGCATTTTGGAATTTGGTTTAGTGTTTTTTTTCGATTTTTACGAGAGACCTGACACTGGGTCTTTAGAGAGAGAACTTGTTTTCGGTTTTTTGTTAGTTATACATATATTGGAAAATGCAAAATAATTACAATAATCCAAAGAATTTTCTGTTTTGAAACAAATGTCCAACACTATAAGAAGGCTGCATAACGTGATTATGTGGGCCGTGAATTACACCTTAACCGTTGTTTTGTGACAAAAAATTCAGGTGGTAACCAATATGTGGGATGAGGTCAAGGAAGTTATTTATCTTAAAAAAAAGAATAACAAAGAATGTGAATAAAAAGGATAATCGCCTTGATGTCAAGGTAGACAGGCTAAATTTGATTTGTTTAAAAAAATATTTGATTTTGTTAAAGCAAACCTCTGTCTTTACCTGTAGTTTTTTATTGTATAGGCCCATTTAAAGAGTCAAACAGAATTTAATCGAAATCCATCTGTCAAATATTTCCATATAATATTTCACATGGTTGGCAACATTGCACATCGAATTCAAGTAGAAATAACGCACTTTGACAGTTAATGAAGACTACCTATTTATTGTGCCATGATATAGATCAACAATTTGGTATACGTTTTCTTAAATTGGAAAGCGTTTGACAGCACGCGTGCTATTATCAGGTCTTCATTTTTCGACCTTATAAATAAGCCGTAATTAAATATATTAAATGAGATCAGCTGTTTAGTAACTATCAAATTAGGGATCACTAAGTCTGTATATCGATAACAATTGATTAGATATTTTCGATATGTATTTTGAGGTTAAAAGACGTTAACACGACAAAGGTTTACTTTTAAACTCTTTAAATAAATTTTGTTTGATTACAAAAGGTATGAGATATTAATTAGAAATTTCTCCTTTAACATACATATATTTACATATTTCAATTCTGATTTTATTGCAAAACATTTTTCCTTAGGAACTACTTAAAATAATCTAACTTAGCCCAATATCAAATTCACTGCCTTTTATCATTGTGGAGAGTTTTCCCCGTTATCAAATCTTTAACAAGGACCCAAGTTCCAGTGATTCATTTTTTTCTAGTTCTTTAAGTTCAATCAGTTCAAATAGTTTTGTTCACGTATGGAACATGCCTTTTGTAAAGGAGAGAGATAATTTAGTTAAACAGGAATGTCTTTTTGTCTATCTTAAACCACTCGAACGACCAAATCTTAAGGAATATATAAATTCGATTCAATTCGATGTTGACGACTGGTAAAGTATTTTGAATAGGAACAATTGAGACTAACTGCGTATCTTTCACCTAGTTATTTTTGCTCCAGTGGTTCATTAAGTTCCATCAGTTCATATAGTTTTGTTCGCGTATTGAACAAACATTTTTTTTAAAAAAAGAGAGAGAACTTAGTTAAACAGGAATATATATTTGTATAAAGTCCACTTAAGATAAGAATAGAGCTGGGTAGTTCTGGAACGAACTAGATCACTGGAACTATTCCGTAAAAGGAACGAAAGGAACTAGGTTAAGTTTTTTAGTTCCTAAATTTCCTGTTTTCTGCTCTCATTCCTTTATTCCCATATTCATCATTCAGTATCTTTCACTTTTCATATTGTTTAAAAGTAGAACTTTTCATATTGTTTAAAAGCAGTTCAATTCTGTAGCATCTGAATATTCTACTAAATAGAAATTAACTAAAAACAAATTTTTTTTATTATTGCTCAAATTGTTTATCAAAGCGGAACTATGTGAACGAAATAATACAAACAACGATGAAAGAGATTCAAATGAATGAATTGAAATGTGGTCGGAACTATATGAAAGAAAGGAACTAGTTTCTTTTTTAAAAAGGAACGATAAAGATAAATTCGCTCCGTAGACTAGATCACCCAACTTTAGATAAGAACTAAAATTGTCACTCTCCATTTGTCTCTTTTTTAGACTCAAGTCTACGGTAGGTTATTTCATACATAGTAATTTATTTGGATCCCGGTTTAGTTCATGTAACATTAATTATAAACTTGAAAAATATACACAAACGGAATGAACTAGCTATTGAACTAGTTCCTTTTGCAGAGCGATTGGAAATATATCAAACAATTTCAGGATCGATCAGATCTCCAAAAAGGACTGCATTTTAGCTCTACTTAACAAAAAATTCCTGAAATAAATAAAGAATATTCATTCAATACTATTTGAATATTTTACATACACAATCCCATTGCGTTTTTTATAAACAAGGAAACGGAACATTACAAGTAAAAAACTGCGTTTCTAGGAAACGATAGATGGCAGCCTCAACACCTAGGACTGGGAATATCAGACCAATCATATACTTAACATTTGTGATATTTGAACGAAATGAGCAAGGATCCAAATCACTGCACAAAATTCATCTAGTTTTTTTTCTAGACAACGATAGATGGCAGCCTCGTCGCATGAGACAGATTACAGCAGATCAATTATATATTTCCAGTTAAGTTAAAAACAATGATTAACCACCATTGCAGACCAATCATCTACTTGATATTTATGATATTTGACCGAAATTTAAAACAGAAACAATAACGGGATCAATACATGAGTACTACAAAAAATAGAAATGGTAGAGGACGTCGCCACCCGTGCGTGGCAACACTAAATGAACAAAGATCCCAAGATCCCGGATCTAACAAATGACCTAGTTCATTTTGTTAATAAAACAAAAAGATATCGAATCCAAATAGACAGACCAAAATATATAATGGAACGAGATCAGAAAAAGGAACCCGACAAAATAAATGAGCGATAACAGAAAAAAGGAACATCGGAATGAACTATTTCATTTCGAATTGACCCAATTCGGCCAAAAAACCTCAAAAGGCAGGATTAACCAATTGCAAAACGTGTCAAAATGGTGGGTATGTAGCAATGATCCTTGTCCAAAACCGATAGAAACTCAAAAACTAAATGCAGTTCAGTGAATTACTGACCATTCAATCGGCACTTCTGTGGTTTGACTTTAACCTAGCATTGTGGAATATTTTTTTGTAATAAACATTTATTTGTTAAAAATAAAAAAAAACTAAATTTAATTGCTCTAACTTTATGGTCAAGTATTTAGTTGATTTGACCTTTTTGCAGTTGGATTCGTGTCGATTTAAGATATCAAATTTGATTTTAGCTTAACTTTTTTACAGATATTTTTATAACCAAATTAAAACAAACCAACCAAATTGTAATAGTACTGAATGGCAGAGTGCCTGCAAGTATTGCCAGTGGTGGATTTTTTATAAAAACAGATTTTATTTTTTGTTTAATTTTTGCTCTACAAAACAAGAAATACCAAAAGGACCGGGTATTTTAAATTTAAATTAAATGTGTATGTATATTTTAAGAATTTGTTGTATGTCTTTAAAGATATGTATGTTTTAGCATCGATCCATGTCATGGCATTGTTATGCCATGGACTTCAATTTGATGTTTGCAGCAGTTTCTGAGCTTTTCGTTTGATTCTTGGTTCAACTCTTTAAGCTGTTGACCAAGACACCACAACAAAAGATTTATGGTGTTAAAGTAAATATTTGACACTGCATCGTTTGCTGCCGCTGCTGCCACAGCATGAATGAGAGAATTAAACGTTTTTTCAATATTATTTTTATTTTTTTAAAGGAGTACAATTACAGTTCAATATATAGCTATGATATTGAGGGGCCAGTAATGGTGGCCCCAGTGGCCACTACTTGTTAGAGAATAACAACAACAAAAACATTAAAATAAGATCAATTGTCTTATTTGTTACGTTGACCATGAACATTTTAGTTGCTCCAACTAGAACCATTACAAAAAATGCAGCAAGCATTTTGTTTATAATGGGGTGAGGGGAGGAAGTTTTTATCTTTAATTTTGAATTGGGGGAAAATTGTTCGGAGAACTAGTACATATCCTATTGACATAGACATTTATTCCATGATATTTGTTTGGAAGTTTTTTTTTTGTTTTTTTTAAGAGTCCGAAAAAATGGAAACAAAATTTGAAACTCTGTCTTGTTGTTCACCTTTGTGAATATCTGTCTGCTTAACATTTGTCAAGGTGGAAAAACAGTTGGATGTAAATTTTTTTTTGTAGTTAACAAAAATCTAAAACAGCAAAACCTTTATTGGAGACATGATTTACAATGGCAATTGTATTTTTGGATATTACAAAAAAAAAAAAAAAATGAAAGAATTGAAAACATGGAAGTGACATTTGTGATCTTTAAATGAAATTAAAAAAATATATAAAAATAACGTGTGACCAGTATGAGAAGTCCGGACCTAATATGTTTTAAGTCCAGTATCTTTAGGAGTCTACAAAACGGAGGAGAGGGAAAAATGATTTTAAAGCTGTTTTCCAATATTTGTAAAAAGTGGCTAACATCCACCTCCAGATGAAATGCATCCGAATCCCATTGACACTCAAATAACCAACCTTGGCAGCAGCCGGATAAAGCGCCACCTAAAAGAGAGTGGCATAACTAAATAAGCAAGGATCCCAACCACTGCACAAAATTCAGGGAGACATTGTTTCGTGGCAACGATAGATATCAGCCTCAAACCGATGGGTCCCGGGTTCGAATCCCAGCCGGAGATGAGGAACAATTCTTTCAAAGTTGTTTTCGAATATTTGTAAAAAATGACTTGCATCCTCCCGATGAAGTGGAGGTGTTCACATAGGGAAAATAAATTTTCATTTAATAAAGATAGGGAATGACTTGTTGCGGGTCATTTGTGTAAACATTTTTGTGTACAGTCCACTTAAGAGGAAGATGTCAACACTAAATAAGCGGGGACCGTAACCACTGCTGAAAACTGATTTTCTAGTCAACAATAGATAGCAGCCTCATCACCTAGGACTGTCAGCAGGAGATCAATTATATACTTCAAATTTGTGACCTTTGAACGAAGTTTGAAGTTTTTGGCGACAACAAATCGATTAATTCCTTATTCAAATTCAATCCGAGGAGGAAACATTTTGTCAAAGCGGATTTAATTTTTCCTTCACCAAAAATACATACAAAGCCTCTCCTCCATATAAAATCCATAATAACTAATTTCGACAGCAACATAGGAGGATTACACAAAATAGCCCCACCTAGAGGAAAATGGCAACACTCTATAAGCGAGAACTGTAACACTGAACGAATTTTGTTGCGTTGTTTCTAGGCAACGACAATTGGCAGCTCCCAACAGCTGGAACATAATACAGCAGACCAGTCATCTACTTGAGATTTGTGATATTTGAACGCAATTTGAGAAATCGTAGAAATCGGGACTACAAAACGAACTCCGGATCCATGGTGTTAATCCCAGGGTTTGAGACAAATTATTTTCAAGTGGATTTCGAATATTTGTAAAACCGGCTTGAGGATAACACAAAATAGCAATGACAGAAGATAACGCCACACAGAGGAAAACAGCTGTACTAAATAATCAAGGATCACAACCATTGTTCAAACTTCAAGTAGATATTGTTTCTAGTCAACGATAGATATCAGCATCCATCACCTAGGGCAGACAACAGCTGACCAATAATCTACTTGAATTTTTCGATCTTTGAATGAAAATTGAGAAGTCCTACAACGTATTTGCAGACCATTATTTTTGGCGATTATAAACCGATGTTTCTCGGGTTCGAATCGCAGCAGAGGAGGAAATGTTTTCTGTTTTGCTTTTTGAATATTTGTAAAAATTGCGTTTTTTCTAGGATACGATAGGAGAGGCTACAGTAAATCAATCATCTATTTGACTTTTGTGATCTTCGATCGAAATTTAAGAATTTGTAGATGACCAACATTTTTTGGTGACTTTAAACCGAAAAGAAGGAAAATTATTTCATGAAATAAATCCGAAGCCCCTCGAGGTTAGTTATATATAACCCTATAAGGAGTCGTTGTTTCTAGGAAACGACAGATGGCGGCCTCAACATCTAGGACAGAAAAGACAATTTAAATTTAATTAAAAATGGAGTACGAGAAGTTAACTCCATCTTGAATTTCGGGTTCTCAGAGGTTACATATTCATAAATAAATAAGAACAATCCTCGTTGAAGTCTACCATTTCGTTCAATTATTAATCCGATAATCAGCGTTTAGAATATTCACCTTAATATCGATCTCCGTTACAAAATTTATTACCCCACACCCATACACATCCGTTATAGCTTGACAAATTGTTCCAACAATTATCACATTTATTATTTGCTAAACTCTCTGCCCTTGAAGGCAAACCACTTGTTGTATTTATCTTTTTATACCCTCCACCATAGTATGGAGGGTATATTAATTTTGTTTTTCCGTTTGTAACTCATCGAAATAATCATTTCCGACCCTATAAAGTATATATATTCTTGATCAGCGTAAAATTCTAAGACGATCTAAGCATGTCCGTCTGTCCGTCTGTCTGTCCGTCTGTTGTAATCACTCTAGCGTCTAAACGAGTTGAGGTAGATCGCCAAAATTTTGCACAGAGTCGTCTTTTGTCTGCAGGCAGGTCAAGTTCGAAGATGGGATATATCGGTCCACGTTTAGGCATAGCTCCCATATAAGGGTACCCCCAAATTGTCGGTATTTTGGGGTTCTTGAGCGCGTTTTTCAACCGAATTCGCTTTAATTTGCTACATTGGTTTCGTAATGGGTACTAAATGTCTCCACAAAAAATTATAAATATAGGTCCATATTTTGGGATAGCCCCCATATAAGGGTACCCCCAATTTTGCGGTAATTTGGGGGGTTTGATCGCATTTTTCGACCGAATTCGCTGAAATTCGGTACTTTGAGTTCTTATCGGGTAGCAAATCTCTATACTAAAAATTATTAATATAGGTCAATTTTTTCGGTTAGCCCCCATATAAGGGTACCCCCCAAATTTCGGTATTTTAGGATTCTTGAGCGCGGTTTTCAACCAAATTCGCTGAAATTTGGTATATTGTGTTCTTATTGGGTACCAAATTTCCCCACTAAAAATTATAAATATAGGTCCACTTTTTCTTGTAGCCCCCATATAAGGGTACCTCCCAAAATCCAGTTTTTGAGGGGTTTTGACCGGATTTTTTCACCAAATTGTCTGTAATTTAGTACTGTGAGTTCTTATTGGGTACTAAATCTCTCCACAAAAAATTATAAATATAGGTCCATTTTTTCGGGTAGCCCCCATATAAGGGTACCCGCAATTTTCGATATTTTGAGCATCTTGAGCGCGTATTTCAACCGAATTCGTTGAAATTTGGTATTTTGTAGTTGTATATGGTAACAAATCTCCCCACCAAAAATTATTAATATTCACCCCTTTTTAGGGGTAGTCCCCATATAACCCCCTTTTTATACCCTCCACCATAGTATGGAGGGTATATTAATTTTGTTTTTCCGTTTGTAACTCATCGAAATAATCACTTCCGACCATATAAAGTATATATATTCTTGATCAGCGTAAAATTCTAAGACGATCTAAGCATGTCCGTCTGTCCGTCCGTCTGTCCGTCTGTTGTAATCACTCTAGCGTCTAAACGAGTTGAGATAGATCGCCAAACTTTTGCACAGAGTCGTCTTTTGTCTGCAGGCAGGTCAAGTTCGAAGATGGGATATATCGGTCCACGTTTAGGCATAGCTCCCATATAAGGGTACCTCGAAATGTTCGGTATTTTGGGGTTCTTGAGCGCGTTTTTCAACCGAATACGCTGAAATTTGCTACATTGGGTTCGTATTGGGTACTAAATGTCTCCACAAAAAATTATAAATACAGGTCCATATTTTGGGATAGCCCCCTTTTAAGGGTACCCCCAATTTTGCGGTATTTTGGGGGGTTTGATCGCATTTTTCGACCGAATTCGCTGAAAATCGGTATTTTGAGTTCTTATTGGGTAGCAAATCTCTGCACTAAAAATTATAAATATAGGTCAATTTTTTCGGGTAGCCCCCATATAAGGGTACCCCCCAATTATCGGTATTTTAGGGTTCTTGAGCGCGGTTTTCAACCGAATTCGCTGAAATTTGGTACATTGTGTTCTTATTGGGTACCAAATGTCCCCACTAAAAATTATAAATATAAGTCCACTTTTTCTTGTAGCCCCCATATAAGGGTACCTCCCAAAATCCAGTTTTTGAGGGGTTTTGACCGGATTTTTTCACCAAATTGTCTGTAATTTAGTACTGTGAGTTCTTATTGGGTACTAAATCTCTCCACAAAAAATTATAAATATAGGTCCATTTTTTCGGGTAGCCCCCATATAAGGGTACCCGCAATTTTCGATATTTTGAGCATCTTGAGCGCGTATTTCAACCGAATTCGTTGAAATTTGGTATTTTGTAGTTGTATATGGTAACAAATCTCCCCACCAAAAATTATTAATATTCACCCCTTTTTAGGGGTAGTCCCCATATAACCCCATTTTTTATATTAAAATAGTTATATGATTTGTTCCGTGTGTTGCGGTTGGGTAGTCGTTACGGGGAATAGCCAATTTTTACCCTACAAAGACTATTTAGCCATCTGTTGCAAGCATTCCGCCTTCTAAAGGTATTGTGATAAAAGAAACCTCAAACATGACCATAATGAAATATATCGGCAGACATTTAGGTATCTCTTCAATATAGTGATACTTCCTGAAGGAAAGAATTGAGATAAATAATTAAAATATTGGGTTCAAAATTGGTATATACCGGTCATTAATTAAGCATAGCCCTCATATAATGATATCCCCAAATATTCACCACTTTCCTACACTATGTAATCAATATTGGTCCCCCTTAGGCATACCCTTTGCAATCTAAATTACAGTAGTTTGAGGATTTTATACTCTACCATGCGTTATTTTATACTCTACCAGCCCACTTTTTGGATCTTACAGGATTTTAGGAAAAATCCCCATTAAAAATTGCTGAAGTTTGCATTTGGTGTACATAATGGTTTACATAAATCGGTTTGTAGAATATACCGATAATACCCCACTTGTTGGTATGTTCCCTATATTTTCATTCCATGTATCTGTCAGTATAACTATGGTGGAGGGTATCCAAAGTTCGGCCCGGCCGAACTTAACGCTTTTTCACTTGTTAATATTTTTTTTCATTCAATATTCTTTAATCCAATATTCTTGTTGTAATAACTTTTACCGCTACAACAAAATAACCTTTGATTTTTACAATCTCCAGCAAACGATAAACGACAACTAAAGAAATAAATCTTTACTACAGAACAATAAAGCAAATGGGGTGCAGGCAGAACCAATTCTAAACCAATAAAACTTTTCCACACCATGGTGGAACACGTGACTTCATTGTATTAGCCATTGACCAAATTGTAGCCACCATTCACTATCTTTGAAAGGAACTGATATATTTGCATATGACATGTTGAAATAATTAGTAATTATTTGCTGTTGTATTTTTTTAATTTTTTAAATAAATCGTTATTAATAAAAATGACCATTCCTAGAGTAATATTAATGGAACCAAAATACAATATAAAAAAATAACAACAAGAACAAAAAAGGTTATAGCCATGTTGATAAACAAATATTATTATTTTTTAATTATAGTCAGCTGTTGATGGTGGTTCTATTGATAAAAAAATACACTGTTAACACGATGACGACAAAATGCAGTTTCAAAGGCAGTAGCGTGGTAAGAAGGGGAGAGCCATAAATAACAACAGGAAAACCCCAGTAGGAAAAGGATCAAAATAGGATGTGGAAGGCTATATGTCAGTGTAGGAAATCTAAAACTACTTGGTTTTAAATAAATTTGTATAAAGTTAGCATAGATATTTTGTCAGCATATTGCGTTTTGTATATTACAATTGTTTTATGTACATTGATTCTAATTTCGTTCATAGTTAAATAAATAATTATTTGTGTTTTTGTAAATATTGAGATTCAACAATCAGCCTACACAAATTGTGGGCTTCTAGATGTATTAAAAAAAACAGAAAACAGAAAACCCCAGTAGGAAAAGGATCAAAATAGTATAGGGAAGGCTATATCTCTGCCTACATAAATATTGGGTTTCTAGATGTATTTTTTAAATAGGAAATCGACTGAATTCTATATCTCGATTTAATATTTAAACGAAGAATTTCTGTCTGGTCGTTTATTTTTTAAAATCTCGATTGTCAAATTGCAAACAGTTCGATTGGCAAATGTAGTTAAGAGTTTCGAAATACTTAAAAATTTATAAAGAAAAGATTCCGCATGAGGTCTTTTTGCCCTTTTAAAATCCGAAATTTCAAATTATAATTCGACCGTAAATTCCGAGGGTCAGTAAATATAAGATGAGGACTAATATTATTTTTTTCGATGAGGTCTTTAAGTTTGTTTCGAAAATCATTCTAAAACTGCAATAGATTGTAAAATCTTCTTCATAAATTGGTCCTTCAATAACCCCATCCCTCCTCAAATGTACGATCATGTCTAAAAGTTTCTAAAATATCTTAAAAATCCAATTTAATTATAAATCACACTTGTAGTGTTAAAACATTACGAACTATTATTAAATGCAAATAATCTGCGGATTTTTTTTCAGTCATCTGTCACAACTCAGAACTTAGCGGTGAACAAAATGCACATTAACAAAAAATAGCCTTAAGCTAAAAAAACAATTTTTTATTATTTTTATTTCATAATAAAATAATAATTATTTTGTTATTGAGGGTGCCTGTAAATAATAATCAATAATGAAACATTATTTAAAACGAAAAAAAAGACTTAAGAAACATGCGGGATTACTTGGAAATTGATGTTGATTGGTAACATTGTATTTTTTGGGGGGAATATGAGTAGCAAACATGCCATAAATTTGACAGAAAAATGTGTAATTTGACATGAGTATTCGTGTCATATAATGCGATATGAAATCGAAACAATGATATGCTGATATTTTGAGATAAAATCATTAGTTATTTATATGTGTTTGTAAATATTTTGTTTAATGACAAATATGTGATAAAAAATTATTGAAATGTTTGATAACCTGTCGGGTAGCCATTGACAAAATATTATTTAATTTGACAGGGTATTTGTGTTATCAAGAGCGAGATGATATTAAAAAGACGGATGCTAATGTTTGAAATGTAATAAGTGAGATAAGAACACATAAATCTCCAAACAAGATAATAAAAGTGTTGTGAGATTTTAAGGAGTAATATTTGCGGGGTATTAAGGAAATAAGAGGCAAAGCAGAAGCCGTTATTATAAAGACACAGAAGTATAACGAGAAAAGGTCCATGGAAAAGGGTTATAAAGTCAGCTCATTCAAAGTAGGAGATTTCGTAGTAATAAAGAATGAGAACACAAAAGTAGGAGTTAACAAAAAGCTTTTGCCAAAATTTAAGGGCCCTTATGTCATAAACAAGGTGCTGCCAAATGATAGATACGTATTCAAAGACATGGGAAATTGTCTGATCACCCAAATTCCTTATGACGGAGTAATCGAAGCTTGTAACATAAGATTGTCATCCCAAAACTATTATCTGATCATCACCGAAAGTTATAGGCGTTGTCCTTGACCATAACTGGAATCTCATGGAAATGTTCAAAGCGATCAGCGCTATATTTCCGCCCTCTAGTGTGTTTGAATACGTAAGCACCTGTAAATATTTAAGTGTAGCTCCTACATCTGACTACATAAGACCATATAATTGGTATCAATTTAAAGGTCAATCACTCCTCTTGAACATACTATCAACTTTTGCTAGGTCCTTTAGGGGCAAAAAATATACGCCATAGAATACAAATTTTGTAATTTTTCACACAAAAGTCAGGGTCCATTTGACCCGCTAAATATTGACCGATCTTTATCAAAGCAGGCATGCTTATTCTTTGGCCCGATCCCCTTCTCCATGCAAAAATTCGCGGTGTTTGAGCCATAATTGCGGCCTCTGGAGCGACCAGAAAATCAGACAAAAATAGAGTTTTTGGTCCATTTCATCCCCTAAATATTAACCGATCTTTATCAAAAACAATAGGGGTCTTCATTGGCCAGAACCCATTCAACATGCAAAATTTCGTGAAGATTGGTCCATAACTGTGGCCTGTATCGTGTTTACAAATTATTATGGACAGACGGACGGACACACATGGCTAGATCGACTCAGCTAGTCGAGATATGACGATCGGTATACTTAAAGGTGGGTCTGGGTCCAATATTTCGCGGCGTTACAAACTTTTGGGGCTGCACAAAGCTATAATACCCTGACAACATAGTTGTGTAGGGTATAAAAATAAGAGTCTATCTTTGGGTATAGGCCCGTTTGTAAGTATTTGGATGAAATTGGGCTCCTCTTGGTGGGTAAACGATTCCTTCACAGACCATTTTAAATATAAGTCCACAAAGGTGTGGTAATGACTTGACTGTATGAAGGATTCGAACAAGTTTTCAGAATCGTATACACTTACTTTCACATTTAAAAATCTAGTAACTTCTTCTTAATAAAATTTAACAAATAAACCCACCAATCAGATATCCAACTCTCACATTACATCTACGTACCTTTCTCCTGTACAAAATTTCCCATTACTTCATATGGTTGCATGACCTCATCTCGAATCGATTTTGCATAATTTCTTTCTTTTTCGGCTTCAATTAAATTGATAGTATATTTTTCAGGAGGAAGGAAATGTTTATTTAAGGTTTGATTGTTCAAATTACTTAAAAAAAATCCATATATGGTTGAAATATATCACAACAAAAAATGTATTTATTTTTCTTTGAAATTATTTTGGTATTGTTTAAGAGAAAGGCGTGTTGTTTTTTGGCTAACATATGATTTGTTTATTTTACATTTTTGTTGATTTTTTAATGTTTTCTTTTTTATCATCTCATTATATTGCCAAGAAGGGCAAATAAATACCAGGTGAAAGATTTGATGAAGTGTTTTTTTTTTAATTTTTTTTATTAAAAAAGGTTAATTATGGTATGAACAGTGGACTATGTATATTTATGTGTTTGTATATCTTGTAACACATCTATTTCTTCTTCTTGGTGTACTCAATTTATTTATTTATTTATTTTTTTTTTTTGAAGTAGACGAAGAAATGTTGAAAAGAAAATATGCCAAAAAAGAAATGTTCAAATTGCATGCGTGGGTGCATTTATAGTTTAACAGGAAATTTTCAATTTAACAAAATACACCATAAACCAGAAAAAACAAACAACAATACCGAAGTGAAGAAGAAAACGAAAGTGTTTTATAGTACAAAAAACAACAAACTACAACAACACCAGTAATAATAATAAACATAAATGCCGCTGGTAGAGAGAAAAAGACGAAGAAAAAACCATATTAAAATCGAACAAAAAAATAAATAAATAAAAGTGAAATGTTAAACAATTTCCTTATAGTAAAACAACAACAACAAAAACATCGCTTCAAGTTGTTGTTGTAAAAAACAACAAACACATGCATTACAACAACAGCAACACTCACTATCATATCATACAATAAATATTAACAAGAAAGAAGAAAGGCAAACGACAACAGCTGAATTGAAACAATGTCTGTACTGGATTATGCAAGAGTGCGGTATGATATGGTTAAACAAAAGACTTAAGAAGCGAAATTGAGTGGTTTAAAAATCAATACCACGGCGGGAGTAATAAGCTAGTAATAAGCTAGTTAAATTTGAAAGATATTTAAAATAATGATTTTTTGTTGGATTGTTTATAATTAATGATAGTTAAAATTTCATTAAGGTTGAGATCGGCAGGGTCGAATTTTTTATACCCTCCACCATGAGGTGGGCATTCAAAATACGATCGATTATATCGGGACATTTATATATGGAGGCTACGTCATGGTAAATGTACTGCCAGGAGAAATGAAATAACAAACTGCAGATACTCCGGTGGACAAATAGGCTAAGACCTTGATCATACCAAAAAGGAAGTGTGGTCTTTGTATGGGAGATCATTCAAAATATCTTAAGTTGATTGGGAACTTTTACATGGAGCCTTTGTCATGGTAAATTTCTACCATAAGAAAATCAAATAACAAAATACCGATCCTCAGGTTGGAAAATTGCGTTAGGACCTTGATCATACCAAAAATTAATTGTGTCCTTCGTATGAGAGGATAAGTAGGAACTTTTATTGGCTTTGAAGAAGTTCCACCAGGGCCCAGGAAATCCAAATTTCACCATGAGGTGAAAATTCAAAATACCTATTATTGATCGGCACTTTCGTATGAGCCTGCTGACACTTCGCTTGGACTAATAAGGACTATATAAAAACTTGGACTTGGATTGAGCCACAAAAGCCTTGAAATGACAAATTACAGCCACATTGGAGTGGTCATTCAAAATATCTAAAATTAATGGGGACTTTTATATGGGGTCTTTGCCATGGTAAATTGCTGCCCAGAGAAAATAAAATACCAAACTACAGAACCTCAGGTTGAAAACTAACAAAAATTAAATGTGACCTTTGTATGGGAGTCAATGTAGGAACATGGGCTTATATTGGCTTTGAAAAGGTCCCACTCATGTTGTGGAATGCCAAATTACACCATGAAGTGGACATTCCAAATACCTATTATTGATGGGCATTTTCGTATGAGGCTACTGACACTTCGGTTGGAAAATTAGACTAGGACCATGGAAATACCTTTAAAAGGGGAATTTATAGAAATATGGACTTATATGTGATGTGAAGAAGTTGTTGACCCATAAAGGCCTTGAATGGTCTCTTCGGTTGTAAAATGCGCCTATAATTATTCGAATACCCAAAAACGGGATGGTTCTACCAATATTTTTAATTTTTTGTAAAATGCCTCTAGAATCATCCGAATACCCAAAAAAACGGTATGGTTCTACCAATATTTTTAATTTTTGTTACCACCCAAGGAGACCTCAAAATATCAAATTAGCACAAATTCGTGCCCAAAATTCCCAAACAAAGGAATAATGGGGGTAATGCTCTATGGAAGCTACCCCGAAACTTGATACATTTTCGAGGAGGAAAAGGAAATGTCAAGATCTGCATATTTTTGGGGGCTACACGAAAAATCGGACCGATCTTCATAATTTTTAGTGTGAACATTTTGTACCCAATAAGAACACAATACGGCAAATTACAGCGAATTCGGTAAAAAACGGACTCAAACAAAATATCGAAAATTGGGGGATAGCATTATATAGAGGCTACCCTAAAAAGTTGCCCAATATTTATAATTTTTGATGAGAAGATTTTCTACCCATTGAGAATCCGAAAATACCAAATTACGGCGAATTTGGTTGAAAGATGAGCTTTAAATCCCCAAAATACTAACATTTGGGAGGAACTGTTATATGGGAACTATCCAAAATATTTGACTATTATTGGCAATTTTTTGTAGGAACATTTGCTAACTACTGCAAACCCAAAATTACAAATTTCATACAATTCGATTAGAAAATATGCCCGAGCTGCCGAAAATAGGGAAATTGAGGAGGTACCCTTATATGGGGACTACCCTAAAAAGATGACCAATATTGATAATTTTTGGGAGAGATATTTGCTACACATTGCGAACCAAAAATATCAAATTTCATCCAATTCGTTTGAAAATTTTGTCCATGCTCCTCAAAATACGGAAGTTGAGGAGGTAACTTTTGTGAACTACCCTAAATAGTGGACCCATATTGATAATGTTCGGTGGAAAGATTTTCTATCCAATGCGAATCGAAAATATCAAATTTCGTCCATTGAAAATTTGGTCCAAACTCCCAAACTAACGAAATTGAGGGGTAATTTTATGGGGACTAATCTTAAAAGTGGACCAAAAGAGATACTTTTTGGTTAGAAGATTCGTTACATAATGTGAACCCAAAATATACAATTTCATCCCATTCGATTGAAAAAAATAATCCAAGCTCCCCAAAATACGGAAATTTCAAATTTCGATCAAGAAGTTTTCGGTAAATATTTCAAGATGTTGCAAACGGAATGACCAATTTAAAAATTACTTCACTTTATGATGGAGGGTATACAAAAATCGGGAGAAATTGTTGAGGTTGATTGCTTTGTTTTAAATGTGTGTGTGTATGCGTGTGTAACGAGTGTGAACTTCTTCATATTGCTGCTTTTTGTGTGGACTACATACTTCAGTATCAGTTTTTTCTTATTGTTGTTGGTTTCTTTCTTCTTCTTCTTCTTCTTTTTAAACAAACAACCTTGGCCATAACTTTCATTTGATAACAAACAAAAAACAAAACTACCTGTTGTCCGCCCTTGCATTTAATTAAGATGGGTATCGGCGTCGAACATATTTGAATTTCTTGGCATGGTTTGGTATTTACATGAATTAGTGGTTGTGGTATTGGTGTGGTTGCTACTTCATGGCTTCGAACATCAATAAATAAAACGTTTTTATTTATTTCATTTATTTTAAAATGCCAAAAACGTGAGGTTTTCAATCAATTTTTTTGTTTGTATGGCTTATCATTTAAAAGATGTAGACATATGGGGCCTTTGTTCGAACACCACCCACCCACACCCACAATGACTCAAAGTTGTTGTCATTATTATGCGTTAATCGTTTATTATGCCAAGAAAATAAGACAACCACATTGTAGACGGTTTTTTGTTATAACAATTAAACAATTGTCTTAATTTTATTTACGTATATGGTAAATAATAACATTATAACAATTTGTCACACATTTTTTTTAATGTGGCATGATGGCATACTACCCTTATCAAGTCGTTTTATTGCAGACAGTTTTGCGAAGAAGTAAAAAACAAATACAATGTAAAATATTTAATTGATCTTGGGCGGGATATGTGATTCCACGAAGAGCTAAGGTCGGAATTTATACACTGGGTTTTAATAATTCATTATTCATATTTTTGTGGACGATTTTTAGTTCATACATCCCTCTAGGTCTAATATTAAAAAGACGAAGACTTTTACCCACCAAGACCCCATAATGCCGGAATATAGTAACTTCAATTGGCTATGGTCATTAATAAACGAATAACGGTGTTAGGCCTTTGTAAGGGATCTATATCCAAAGTTCGTCCGACATTAATAATGTTTGGTAGGAAGA
The DNA here is from genome assembly GCF_032173495.1 of Musca vetustissima. Taxonomy (NCBI): domain Eukaryota; kingdom Metazoa; phylum Arthropoda; class Insecta; order Diptera; family Muscidae; genus Musca; species Musca vetustissima. Next base: position 173,355 of record NW_026880320.1, read on the forward strand.
TTTGCCACCCAAAATATTAAATTAGTGTCTACATAGGTTAAAAATCTACCCAAAATGTCGAATGGTGGAGGCACCAGTATAAGAAATATGGGTCCCGCTTGATCAATATGAAAAAAATACAATTTTTTTGGTATAAAAAAATTATTTCGAGGAGGTTGACGGTCACCCTGGGTACGTCCTGGCTCCACCTTATAGTTGAAGATTTCAATTAAGACCCCAGGTTTGTATAATTTACCCACAATTTTGTAAAGCCTACTGAATTGCGCCTTTAGAAAATTTACGCTCATTGGTCGATGGGACCTTCAGAAAATGTACTTTTAAAATCCGCGTTCATAAACCTGGGAAGATCTTTAGAAAATGTTCTTTTGTTCTCCAAGCCTATAAAGCAGGGGGACTTTGATTAAATTTCACCCCTACAAATCTGGGAGTCCTTGAGGAAATCCACGCTATATGCCTGTAGGCCTGGGGGATCTTGAGGAAAGGTCTTTAGAAAAACTATATGCCTGTAGGCCTGGGGGATCTTGAGGAAAGGTCTTTAGAAAAACTACTTTTAAAATCCACGCCTATAAATCTTCGAGACCATAAAAAAGCACCCCTATAATACTTCTGGAACATGAGAAAATATGCTTTTAAAATCCACACCTATTGGCATGGGAGATGTTGAGAAAATCTACTTTTATAATCCACGATGAGGAAATCCACGATTATGGGCCAGGGATCTACGTTCAAAATTTATTTATAAATACCTTGAGATCTTGAGAAATCATGGAGAGATTTTGGGGGATCTTGACTAAATATACTTTTAAAATCCACTTTTATATCCGAAATACCTTGAGAAGGTATAGGCCTGGGAGATGTTGAGAAATTCTGCTTTTAAAATCCACGCCTATAGGCCTGGGAGATGTTGAGAAATTCTGCGTTTAAAATCCACACCTATAGGCCTGGGAGATGTTGAGAAAATCTACTTTTAAAATCCACGCCTATTGGCCTGAGAGATCTTGAGAAATATAATTTTAAAATCCACGCCTATAGGCCTGTAAGCCTGGGAGATCTTGAGGAAATATAATTTTAAAATCCACGCCTATAGGCCTGTAAGCCTGGGAGATCTTGAGGAAGTATAATTTTAAAATCCACGCCTATAGGCCTGTAAGCCTGGGAGATCTTGAGGAAATATAATTTTAAAATCCACGCCTATAGGCCTGTAAGCCTGGGAGATCTTGAGGAAATATAATTTTAAAATCCACGCCTATAGGCCTGTAAGCCTGGGAGATCTTGAGGAAATATAATTTTAAAATCCACGCCTATAGGCCTGGGAGGTCTTTAGAAAAACTACTTTTAAAATCCACGCCTATAGACCTGGGAGATCTTTAGAAAAGCCTATAGGCCTGGGAGGTCTTTAGAAAAACTACTTTTAAAATCCACGCCTATAGACCTGGGAGATCTTTAGAAAAGCCTATAGGCCTGGGAGGTCTTTAGAAAAACTACTTTTAAAATCCACGCCTATAGACCTGGGAGATCTTTAGAAAAGCCTATAGGCCTGGGAGGTCTTTAGAAAAACTACTTTTAAAATCCACGCCTATAGACCTGGGAGATCTTTAGAAAAGCCTATAGGCCTGGGAGGTCTTTAGAAAAACTACTTTTAAAATCCACGCCTATAGACCTGGGAGATCTTTAGAAAAACTAATTTTAAAATCCACGCCTATAGGCCTGGGAGGTCTTTAGAAAAACTACTTTTAAAATCCACGCCTATAGGCCTGGGAGGTCTTTAGAAAAACTACTTTTAAAATCCACGCCTATAAATCTGCAAGACCATTAAAAATCACGCCTTTAATACTTCTAGAACATGTATAAATCTGGAGGATCTTGAGGGAATCCACGATTATGGACCAGGGAGATCTTTAGAAAATCTATGTTTACATGAGAAAATCTACTTTTAAAATCCACTTTTTAATTGGAAATACCTCGAGAATGTCCACGCCAATAGGCCTGGGAGATCTTGTTAAAATCTATTTTTAAAATCCACTATTATATCCGAAATACCTTGAGAAAGTCCACGCCTATAGACTTGGGAGATCTTGTAAAAATCTATTCTTAAAATCCACTATTATTTCCGAAATAACTTGAGAAAGTCCACGCCTATAGGCATGGTAGATCTTGACAAAATCTATTTTTAAAATTCACTTTTATACCCGAAATACCTTGAGAAAGTCCACGCCAATAGGTCTGAGAGATGTTGAGAAAATCTACTTTTAAAACCCATGCCTATATGCCAGGGAGATTTTGAGAAAATCCACGCCTATAAATCTGAAAGACTTTGAGAAAATCCACACCTATTGGTCTTCCAGAACATCCACGCCTATAAATCTGACAGGCCTTGAGAAAATCTACCTTAAAAATCCACACCTATAAATCTGGCTGGCCCTGAGAAAATCCAAGCCTATAAACTTTTCAGAATATAAGAAAATATTCTTAAAAATCGCGCTTATAGGTGTTGGAGACCTTTAGAAAATCAATTTTTAAAATTTGGGAGACACGGACACTGCTAAGCCTTGAGAAAATCTACTTAAAGAATTCTTCAGGCCTTGCAATAAAACGAGTTTTTATATGATTATATTTCGATGTAGAATATTTGCTTTACACCCTGACATCAAAATAAAACATTTATTTAATAATATATTCTTAGTATTTCGAAAAACATTGGCCAATCAAGATTTAAGACACAAACTACTTACACTGACCATTTACTCGGAAATGGCTTTACTTTTTCCTCCTTTTATGAGTTTATCCAAATCAAATAACTTATTTCAAATTTTGAGCATTTGTGCATATTCACTTCAAATCAAAAGACTTAAGACACAAACATGTATATTGTATTAACTAAATTGGATTTGACAAACAAATTCCTCTTGAACATAACTTCCTGAACAATTTTCCAAAAACAAAAGACTTAAGATGCAAACATGGCTTAGTTTATGGTAAATTCGGATATGGCTTTCAAAGACAATCGAATTTAATACACCATTTTGGTGGTGAATTTCGTAAGAAAAGTGTGGGTGAAATGGAGAGAGGCACAAAACTTCCACACACTCTACATAACATCAATAAAACCAGATATTTTGTGATTTTTTGTGTAACAAATATCTACAAATTACATAAGTTACAAAAATACCAAAAAAAAAAAAAAAAATTACAACCATGATTTAATAGCATTTAATAAAATCGTATACATATATAACTACAAATTTTCCTAATAAACATCTAAATGATTTACGTTATGTTTTGTTTGTGGTGTTTGCAGTGGGGTAGTAATGATTGCGTATTTTATTTCGGTGTGTGTGTGTTTGTGTGTGAAGGCAAAACATCTGCAAAAATTTATTTGCTACAATTATGGCAAGGTTTTATTTTTTTGTTACAAACATTTTTTTTGCTGCTTCTATTTGGGAGAGCTAGAAAGAGTTACTAATAATAAAGCGACTACGTAAGCAAGCATATGTTTGGCTTACACAGCCATAAATCGTCCAAAATTAATGCTCTATTTCGAAGTTGGTTGTGGGTTTTTGTTTGTTGTTGTGTTTTTATATATGAAATACAACGAATTGGTAATTTTTTTGGTTTAGCACTCATTGATTAAGGCAATTGCATTTACAGTAGTCCATGTTGGAGTTTAGTGAGACGGTTTCTTGAGGTTTCCTTTCGTTGCATATTGAAAACCAATAATCAATATACATACATGCACACACATTTTCCAATATGTTTTTTCGTATGGATGCAATAACAAAATGGGTTAACTACGAACTATCATACCAATGTTTGTTGTTTAGTCTCAAACCCCAAATGAAAAAACCGAAAGCCGATCTAAAAAAACACCATAAAGCCACCACCGACGACACATCAGTACCGGTGTTTTGTTTTTCTTTTTTTCTCGATTTCATACACTTTTAACCATGGGAAAAAACTTTGAACCATAAACCATTGATTTTGTGCCAAATGTAACTACAACTACTACTATGTTGTAAGAGTTACATAGCCATCGAATAGCATGAGAAAGTTCCATTTCAAATGGCAGGTGGCTGGTTAAAGGAAAGAGTCAATGAGAAACAAAACCAAAATCCCTGAAAAAATTGTGATGTAAATGAAAATAAAATATTTGATGTGGAAGAATTAAGTTAAACTTCCTTGATTGTTGGCAATCGAAATACAATGCAATGTTTGTGTCTTAAGTCTTTTGTTGGAGATCATTTGTTTTGTAATAACTTTAAGAGGATATTTGGGGATTTTCATTAGTATGTTGGTGATTTTGTGGAAAATTTTTTGAAGGCCTAACAAAGGCGAGGATTTTTTAAAAATATTTTTTGAAGGCGTGGATTTTTTAAAAATATTTTTTGAAGGCGTGGATTTTTTAAAAATATTTTTTGAAGGTGTGGATTTTTTAAAAATATTTTTTGAAGGCGTGCATGTTTTAAAAATATTTTTTGAAGGCGTGGATTTTCTAAAAATATTTTTTGAAGACGTGGATTCTTTAAAAATACTTTTTGAAGGCGTGGATTTTTTCAAAATATTTTTTGAAGGCCTTCCTACAGGCGTGGATTTTTTAAAAATATTTTTTGAAGGCGTGGATTTTTTAAAAATATTTTTTGAAGGCGTGGATTTTTTAAAAATATTTTTTGAAAGCGTGGATTTCTTTCACACTGTGGTACAGGGTATTATGTCTTTGTGCATATGTTTGTAACAGGCAAAAGGAAACGAGATAGATACATTGTTCCTTTTGAGAATAAGCATAGAATCACTTTTTAAGTCGATTTATGCATGTCCGTAAAAATCCGTCCGTCCGTCTGTCCATGTTAAATTGTAAACAAAGTACAGGTCGCATTTATGATCCGAATTGGATGAAATTTGGCATACGTCACTTATTTTAAAAATAATTTTTGAGGGGACGAACCCTATTAAAAAAATTGGGAAAAATAGGTTCAGATTTAGATATATCTCCCATATATATTTTCGTCCGATTTCATGTAAATAGTTTACAAAAGTCCCTATATATCTTTAAAATAGATTTGCACGAAATTTGGCACAGTTTTTACTAAAGTAAGCCTAAAATGATTTGTGCTGAATTTAATTTAAAATAAGGAAAGTAGAAGTATATATACCCTTCACCCCTTCGATATATTCTACATATGTATCCTAACAGACGTCGCCTTTTCGAAGGAACATTGACATGAAATTGAACGAACTTAAATCTAAATCTTAAAGTGTGGTAAGGGCAGATTTCCAAATAAAAGGCACGAAAATTCTCATGAACATGCAGAATAACAACAACAACATCAAATGCAAATACATATGCAGAAAAACCACAATATTTCTGTAAATACATTTGTCATGAGCAAACAAATATATAAAAGAGGTTGTTAGAAATACTTCAAGGTACAAAACAAAAGTGTGTGCCAATCGGTCAAACTTTGGGTCTTTATTGCACAAGTTACTTTAAAACGAATCTGAACCGATTTTCACGAAACTTAGCACACATCATTATAGACCCATTCAGTACGCTATGCCAAATTTAGGGACTTTGGGGCAGCATTGGTCTTAAATCGGACGAAAATATATATGGGAGCTATATTTAAATCTGAACCGATTTTCACGAAACTTAGCATACATCATTCAAGGCTTAACGCTGTGCCAAATTTAGTGCAAATGGAAAGACATTTAGGAACTTTGGCGCACCATTTACCTTAAATCGGACGAACATATATATGGGAGCATTATCTAAATCTGACCCGATTTTCTTGAAACTTGACACACATCATTCTAGGCTCAATTCTGTACACTATGCAAAATTTCGCGCAAATCAAAAGATATATAGGGACTTTGGTGCACCATTTACCTAAAATCGGACAAAATTATATATGGGAGCTATATCTAAATCTGAACCAATTTTCTCGAAACTTAACACAAGCCATTCTAGACTCAATTGAGTACACCGTACCAAATTTCGTGCAAATCGAAAGATATATAGGGACTTTGGTGCATCATTTACCTAAAATCGGACAAAACTATATATGGGAGCTATGTCTAAATCTGAACCGAATCGAAACTTAACACAAGCCATTCTAGACTCAATTCAGTATATCGTGCCAAATTTCGTGCGTACTACGGTGCCCCATTTACCTTAAATCGTCCTTGGGCCAAATAAGTGAGCTGCGCCAAATTTCATCCAAATCGGATCATAAATGCGACCTGTAGTTTGTTCACAAAAATACATGGACAGACAGACGGACGGACGAATATGCGTAAATCGACTCAGAAAGTGATTCTATGCATATTCTCAAAAGGAACCATGGGTCTATCTCGATTCCTTTTGCCTGTTACAAACATAAGCACAAAGTCATAATACCCTGTACCACGGTGTGGTGAAGGGTATAAAAACTCTTTCAATATATAGGTGACCATTTTTAAATTAATCCCTTTTTCTTGTAGTTCAATTACCAATTCCCCTTTTTTAGATTTTTTTGTTTTAGAAATTTTCCCGCAAACCAAAATTTGCTTAGCAATTAATCTTATTTTCCTTCCATCTATTTATCTGACATCACCCTCCATCAGGCCAGCATGCAACTTATGTAATTTGTGTACAACCCGAAAAAGAGAGCAATAAATCAATGAACCCTATTTTTTTGTGGTTAAGACAAAAAAGGGTGGGCATTAAAACCATTCGAACACAATTATCAGGTCGCTGGTCTTTTGGTCAAACAAAAAAAAACTTCCTTATTTGTTGTGATACAAAAAAAAATCAACACAAAAAACAATTGAAGTGTACTACCAAAAATTTGTTACTTCATTTGTTTTCTTTTTCTCTTTGTCCCACCTCCTCCTCCACATCCTCCTCCACAACTTCTTCCTTAACCATACCCTATGCAAAAGGGTATTGTTTAATTTTAATTGTAACATTTTTGGTAAAAGTTATTTATTGACCTCTTGACTCTGGTCGAGATCATGATGATGGTTGTTGTGGGGTAGATACTTGTGGTCGATGATGGCTGACGATGGTTGTGGTCATGTTGGTCTACCACATTTTTTAAGGTGTGTTAAATGGAGCAATGAAGTATTTTTTTTCAAACTAATTTTTTTATTTGACTTCTTGTTTGTTACAATTGTTTTTGTATTATTTTTTTCTTATTCGTCCATTCATCGTTAATGAGTAATTGATCGTGAACAGAAATGAAAAAATGATTGTTTGCATTTCATGTTGAACAGTAGTGTTGAAAATAAAATATATATATATATATATATAGAAGACAATATTGTTGAGAAATAAGAATAAATATGTTTAACCATTTATGGTAGTGGATTGAAAATGTATTGCAGATTGTTGGCATTATGCATTTATTATTATACAAAAAAGTGTAAGATAAAAATCATTTACAGAAATCAAAGTTTTTAAAAAAATATTTGAAAGCCTAATAAATAAATTAAAATTCTGAGTACACAAATTAGAATGATACTCAATTTTATTTAAATCACTTTCAAACAAATCTAATTCCCAACATATATTCACCTATTACCCCCATTTATTTTTCTAATCCATGCTGCCTTTCCTACCACACATTTCAAAATCGTTTCAAATCCAAACCTGATAATTTACCACTTAGCACATACGAACAATTTTAGTATTTCCCTCAATGCAAAGCCCAAATTAAAAACATATATTATCCCACTATTATTTATAGGTGTTTAGATAATAGCCATTAAATTATGTAGCTGTCTGTATGTAATTTTTTAGCCAAAATAATATATCCACACACACATTACGTAGTAAGTAATATCAGTCTATGTGTTTTGTTTTTGGTCATTAAAATGTATCAAATATTTCATAGTTCTTGTTTTTTATTGCACTGAAATTTTGATTCGTATTTTGAAAAATAAGAAGTTAATGGCTAATTGAATTTGGACACTTTAGATTAGCAAATGTTTGTAAACAAAATTGCAGCTAAGCTACTTTATAAAAAAATTTACGCAAATGAAGGTAATTCGTTAGAATTTTTTTTGCAAAAAACAGGAAATTAATACAAAATAAAAATCAAATGAAATTAATTCTATAAAGTGTTATTGAGAAGTAATTTTAGTTAGTGTGAATTAAATTACATTTTAACAGTCAATAAAAAACTTACAAAAAATATAAAAAATAATTGTTTAAATTGTGTAATAAAAACACGAAAAATAAGAAAACCCAAAAAAACAAAAATTGTGAATTTTAAATCTATTTTTGGAGGACCATAATAGACGTGGGTTTTATAAAAAATTTATTTTGCAGGACTATCATAGGCGAGGGTTATATATTTTCTCCAAGGACCCACAACTGCTAAGGCGTGGATTTATTTAAAGAATATTTTCTCCAAGGACCCACAACTTCTAAGGCGGGGATTTTTTAAAGAATATATTCTCCAAGGACCCACAACTGCGAAAGCGGGGATTTTTTAAAGAATATTTTCTCCAAGGACCCACAACTGCTAAGGCGGGGATTTTTTAAAGAATATTTTCTCCAAGGACCCACAACTGCTAAGGCGGGGATTTTTTAAAAAATATTTTCTCCAAGGACCCACAACTGCTAAGGCGGGGATTTTTTAAAAAATATTTTCTCCAAGGACCCACAACTGCTAAGGCGGGGATTTTTTAAAGAAACTGCTAGGCGGGGATTTTTTAAAGAATATTTTCTCCCAAGGACCCACAACTGCTAAGGCGGGGATTTTTTAAAAAAATATTTTCTCCAAGGACCCACAACTACTAAGGCGGGGATTTTTTAAAGAATATTTTCTCCAAGGACCCACAACTACTAAGGCGGGGATTTTTTAAAGAATATTTTCTCCAAGGACCCACAACTACTAAGGCGTGGATTTTTTTAAAGAATATTTTCTCCAAGGACCCACAACTGCTAAGGCGGGGATTTTTTAAAGAATATTTTCTCCAAGGACCCACAACTGCTAAGGCGGGGATTTTTTAAAGAATATTTTCTCCAAGGACCCACAACTGCTAAGGCGGGGATTTTTTAAAGAATATTTTCTCAAGGGCCAACTGAGGCGTGGATTTATTAAAAAATATTTTTCAAGGGCCAACTGAGGCGTGGATTTATTAAAGAATATTTTTCAAGGGCCAACTGAGGCGTGGATTTTTTAAAGAATATTTTTCAAGGGCCAACTGAGGCGTGGATTTATTAAAGAATATTTTTTCAAGGGCCAACTGAGGCGTGGATCAAGGGCCAACTGAGGCGTGGATTTTTTAAAGAATATTTTTCAAGGGCCAACTGAGGCGTGGATTTATTAAAGAATATTTTTCAAGGGCAAACTGAGGCGTGGATTAAAGAATATTTTTAACTGAGGCGTGGATTTATTAAAGAATATTTTTCAAGGGCCAACTGAGGCGTGGATTTATTAAAGAACATTTTTCAAGGGCCAACTGAGGCGTGGATTTATTAAAGAATATTTTTCAAGGGCCAACTGAGGCGTGGATTTATTAAAGAATATTTTTCAAGGGCCAAGTGAGGCGTGGATTTATTAAAGAATATTTTTCAAGGGCCAACTGAGGCGTGGATTTATTAAAGAATATTTTTCAAGGGCCAACTGAGGCGTGGATTTATTAAAGAATATTTTTCAAGGGCCAACTGAGGCGTGGATTTATTAAAAGAATATTTTTTCAAGGGCCAACTTGTCACAGGCGTGGATTTATTACAGTATATTTTTCAAGGGCCAACTGAGGCGTGGATTTTTTAAAGAATATTTTTCAAGGGCCAACTGAGGCGTGGATTTATTAAAGAATATTTTTCAAGGGCCAACTGAGGCGTGGATTTATTAAAGAATATTTTTCAAGGGCCAACTGAGGCGTGGATTTATTAAAGAATACTATTTCAAGGGCCAACTGAGGCGTGGATTTATTAAAGAATATTTTTCAAGGGCCAACTTCGGCGTGGATTTATTAAAGAATATTTTTCAAGGGCCAACTGAGGCGTGGATTTATTAAAGAATATTTTTCAAGGGCCAAGGGCCAACTGAGGCGTGGATTTATTAAAGAATATTTTTCAAGGGCCAACTGAGGCGTGGATTTATTAAAGAATATTTTTCAAGGGCCAATCTGAGGCGTGGATTTATTAAAGAATATTTTTCAAGGGCCAACTGAGGCGTGGATTTATTAAAGAATATTTTTCAAGGGCCAACTGAGGCGTGGATTTTTTAAAAAATATTTTTCAAGGGCCAACTGAGGCGTGGATTTATTAAAGAATATTTTTCAAGGGCCAACTGAGGCGTGGATTTATTAAAGAATATTTTTCAAGGGCCAACTGAGGCGTGGATTTTATTAAAGAATATTTTTCAAGGGCCAACTGAGGCGTGGATTTATTAAAGAATATTTTTCAAGGGCCAACTGAGGCGTGGATTTATTAAAGAATATTTTTCAAGGGCCAACTGAGGCGTGGATTTATTAAAGAATATTTTTCAAGGGCCAACTGAGGCGTGGATTTATTAAAGAATATTTTTCAAGGGCCAACTGAGGCGTGGATTTTTTAAAGAATATTTTTCAAGGGCCAACTGAGGCGTGGATTTATTAAAGAATATTTTTCAAGGGCCAACTGAGGCGTGGATTTTTTAAAGAATATTTTTCAAGGGCCAACTGAGGCGTGGATTTATTAAAGAATATTTTTCAAGGGCCAACTGAGGCGTGGATTTATTAAAGAATATTTTTCAAGGGCCAACTGAGGCGTGGATTTTTTAAAGAATATTTTTCAAGGGCCAACTGAGGCGTGGATTTATTAAAGAATATTTTTCAAGGGCCAACTGAGGCGTGGATTTATTAAAGAATATTTTTCAAGGGCCAACTGAGGCGTGGATTTATTAAAGAATATTTTTCAAGGGCCAACTGAGGCGTGGATTTATTAAAGAATATTTTTCAAGGGCCAACTGAGGCGTGGATTTTTTAAAGAATATTTTTCAAGGGCCAACTGAGGCGTGGATTTTTTTAAAGAATATTTTTCAAGGGCCAACTGAGGCGTGGATTTATTAAAGAATATTTTTCAAGGGCCAACTGAGGCGTGGATTTATTAAAGAATATTTTTCAAGGGCCAACTGGGGCGTGGATTTATTAAAGAATATTTTTCAAGGGCCAACTGGGTTTATTTAAAGAATGTTTTCTCCAAGGACCCACAACTGCTAAGGCGGGGATTTTTACTTAAAATCGGTGAACCGATTTCAACGAAACTTGTCACAGGTTAGCTTATACTAATTACAGTACGTTTTGTTCCTATCAGCCATATATAGGGTACTTGGTGCATTTACTTAAATCTGAACCGATTTTCACGAAACTCAGCACACATCATTCCAGACTCAAATCAGTACGCCATGCCAAATTTTGTGCAAATCGAAAGATATACGGGGACTTTGGTGCACCATTTACATAAAATCGGACGAAACTATATATGGGAGCTACATATAAATCTGGACCGATTTTCGCGAAACTTAGCACACATCATTCTACATTTAATTCAGTACCAAATTTTGTTTAAATCGAAATATATGTCGGGACTTTTGTGCACCATTTACATAAAATCGGACGAAACTATATATGGGAGCTATATCTAAATCTGAACCGAATTTCACGAAACTTAGCATACATCACTCTAGACCTAATTCATTACGCTGTACCAAATTGTGCAAATCGAAAGATACATAGGGGCCGTTTATATTAAATCGGACGAATATATATATGGGAGCTATATCTAAATCTGAACCGATTTTTCCCAATTTCAATATGATTCGTCCTTGGGCCAAATAAGTGACCTATGCCAAATTTCATCCAATTCGGATTATAAATGCGACCTTTACTTTGTTTATAATTTAACATGGACAGACAGACGGACGGACATGCATAAATCGACTTAGAAAGTAATTCTATGCATATTCTCAAAAAGAATCATGTGCCTATCTCGTTTCCTTTTGCCTGTTACCAACATATGCACAAACACATAATAGCCTGTACCACAGTGTGGTGAAGGGTATAAAAAATGTTCAGGGACCATTAAAAGTAAAGCTATTTTTGGACGCTATATTTTTGGGAACGTTCAAGTTTTTTAAATATTTTTGAAAGGACTCTGGATTAAAAAAAAAATGTTCGAGAGTTTCTAGATTGTTTTAAATCTTTTTTGGAGGACTTTAATTTTTTTAAAAGGGTACTTTTTTAAACATTTTTTTCAAGAACCAACGTTGTCGTTTATTATGCATGAATATTGAAGAAATTCAATGTCCATCAATTTTCTGGTTTTTAGAGAAGAATTTTAAGTCCGCCAAAAGCGAACATTTCTTAAACAATACTTTTTATTTTATTACTTCTTAAAGGAATCCTGTTTATTTTATTTGTTTATTTATTTTGAAGGACTTCGTATTATATTCATTTATTTTTATCGGGCTCTGGTTTACATAAATATTTTTTCATGTACCTTAAAGGACTCGGGATTGTAATTATTATTTGAAGGCCACTGGATTTTTTAAATGTATTTTGAAGGACTCTAAATTGTTTTGTATGTCGTTGAAGAACTCAGGATTTAGTATATATGTTTCTGATAGAATATGGATTATTTTAAATAAATGTTGATCATCTATATGGACATGCATTTTTATAGGGTTTTTGCTTCATGATTTGTTGCATTCAAACAATAAAAATACATATGAATGCTTTCAAAATGAATTGCCATTGGTAATGGTAATATCGCAGATTTATGCAAATTACATTAATAAGTATAATGGTATAATACCGTTTAAAACCATAAACAGCTTAAGAACAAATGAATGAATTTATAGAACAAAAACCTGTTAAAGATTTCATAGAACAAAAATAAAACAAAAACTAAAAAAATTGCTAAGGAATAAAGTGATTGTTTTACCTTAAAGGCATTTAGAACTAAGGTGGGGTACACATATAAAAATACATGATTGTAAAATTCTAAATATTTGCTATTTTTGCTACCTTTACGAAAATAATGACCCAGTTTTCCGTTCTGTCTGACATATAATATAAAAATATGTATATAGTTTGTTATGTATCTGAACATAATTTAAAAGAGGAAATGTCTTTAATTTTTTGTTTGTTGAAATAATGACCCTACAATATTAACTTCGGGCTTTGTTAGAACAATGCAAACAATTTTAAGAAATGTTCATTGTTGTTGCTGTTGTTTTAGAATTTAAGTTATTTCGACGGACGGAAGTATGGTTAAGTGAATAGCAAATGGTCCATGTGTGTTGGCAACATCTAGCTGTTTGGGTCATTGGTATGCTAGAGGGTGTTAAAGGTTATTATTATAGTTTGTTGTTTTCGTTGATAAACTGTAAATTTGTGAAAATGTTAAAAAATTCCAGGAAACAAGACTATTAAATAAAGAGTTTGTGTCTTAAGTCTTTTGATTTTGGTAGACTAGATATAATAGAATGGAACGCCTTTAGGGAAATATTAATAAAAGATATATATTTGGAGTGAAATTACAAATATTTCTGAGCGATAATAGCTCTAGGAATGCCTATACACAGACTATGGACATTATTGAATTATATGTTATAAAAGTATGGCATATTTTTGAAATTTACTGATAGAAGAATTCAAGTAAAATATTTTTTTTTATTTTTATTTAGAGTAAAAATTTTATTTGGTTTTTGCAAAATAGTCAGGCTGAATCCCAGTTTGTTGTTTTTTTATAAAAACAACTTTTTAGTAGTGGGGGATGTATGGCATTGGTTGCCGAGGGGTAAGGTAAAAATTTTAAAATTTGACTTAGACCCATTCACAAAATTGCCGATTTCTTTACGAATTGAGGAAATTCATATATAAATTTTAATCTTTATGATTTGACGATTTCGTTCCTAAAGTAATATTAATGATTTGTTTGTCTAAATCTGAATTTTAATCATTTATCTCTTCGTTCCATATGAAGTATTTTTTATTTTCCTGTTTTAGCGGAAATGTGGCAAAAAGATTGCTGAAAAAATGATTCTTAATAGAAGATTCCAGTTAGTGACCAATTAACGGGCAATTTGTTTTTTTTTTATAAATTAGTTTTAAATGTAAAATATACGGAAATGGTTAAAGTTTGTGCCTTAAGACTTTTGTTAGAATTTTGAAGATAAGGAAATTCATCTCAAACAAAATTAAAGACCTTAAATTACAGATACTGCAAAAATACCGTATTATAAATATAATAATCGGAAATTCTAAAGGGCATTAAAAAATTAATTTTTAAACATTAAACATATAACGTAGGCGTGTATATTTAAAAAAAAAATTATGTGCCAACATAAGCGTGGATTTAAAAAAAATATATATGCCAACATAAGCGTGGATTTTTTTAAAAAAATATATATATGCCAACATAAGCGTGGATTTTTTAAAAATATTTTTTGAAGTACCAACATGCGACTGTGTTTTTTCAAAAATGTGTTAGGAAGGATTAACATATGCGTGTTTTTTTAAATATGTACCATCATAAGGAAATATTTTTTTTTTTAAATAAGCGTGGATTTTTTTAAAAATATTTTCAAAATAGGCGTGTTTTTTTAAATATATTTTTTAAAGTATGCGTGGATTATTTAAATTATATTTTTTAAAGTAAGCGTGGACTTTTTAAAATATATTTTTTAAAGTAAGCGTGGATTATTTGAAATATATTTTTTGAAGTAAGCGTGGATTATTTGAAATTTATTTTTTAAAGTAAGCGTGGATTATTTGAAATATATTTTTTAAAGTAAGCGTGGATTTTTTGAAATATATTTTTTAAAGTAAGCGTGGATTATTTGAAATATATTTTTTAAAGTAAGCGTGGATTTTTTGAAATATATTTTTTAAAGTAAGCGTGGATTTTTTGAAATATATTTTTTAAAGTAAGCGTGGATTATTTGAAATATATTTTTTAAAGTAAGCGTGGATTATTTGAAATATATTTTTTAAAGTAAGCGTGGATTTTTTAATGTAAGCGTGGATTATTTGAAATATATTTTTTAAAGCAAGCGTGGATTTTTTAAAGTAAGCGTGGATTATTTGAAATATATTTTTTAAAGTAAGCGTGGATTATTTGAAATATATTTTTTAAAGTAAGCGTGGATTATTTGAAATATATTTTTTAAAGTAAGCGTGGATTAATAGAAAAATATTTTTTTGAAGATCTGTCTTAAGCGTGGATTTAAAATATATTTGTTGAAGATTTTACAAAAGCGTAAATTTAAAAAATATTTTTTTAAATATAACATAAGCGTAATTTAAAAAATATAAATTTTTGATGGGTGAACAACAAATATAAAATATTGGAAGATGGACATAAGCGTGGATTTAAAAAAAAATATGTATTTTTGAACGATAAAGTGGATTTAAAAATATATATATTTTTGAAGGATTAACATATGCATTGTTAAAAAAATTTATTTTGTATTATTTTTAAAAACATATTTTTGCAAGAACTTAAAAAAATATTTCCCTCAAGGACGTTATACATATGGTTTCTGTAAAAATATTTTTTGAATGTCCATAAAAGCCATGGATCTTTTAAAAATATTTCCTTGCAAATCCATTATAGGCATTGATTTTGCAATATTTTCTTAGAGACCATTATAGGTGAAGATTTGTTAAAAAAATATTTTTTTAAGTAAATTGTTTTTAAATTCTTTTATTAATTTGTGACAACCTATTGTGTATTACTCCATATGAATCATTTATTATTTCATGAAAAGAATTCTTATCATTCCAAAGCATATCTGCATCAATATCAATTACTCAAATCTTCATTTATGACAATTTTCATTCATAAACAAATCAAGAATAAAACCTCCATAATTTATTTTGATTGACAATATAAAATAAACATAAGGTTTGGTATTGAATTCTTCCTTATGCCATGAATTGACAATTAGTAGGTAATAAAAAAAAATATATTTATTGTAAATATCGTTCATTATGTTATTGGGTTTATTGTTTGTATACAAAGCATATAAATCACCTTTTTTGTTCAAATGAAGATTTAATGAACTTTACAAGGAAACAGAAACAGAATAATGTAAGAAAAAATTGTAATTACGGTTTGAGTACCCTTCTGACTCACATTGAAAATTGAGTATGCCAAAGATTTTTTTTGGGAATTTCAAAGAAAGGGTGTGGGAATGTTAATTTTGTATTAAAATTTATTTTTAGTGGTTTATGGTATTGCTTTTCAATATCCTGTGAATCATGTGGCATGAATGCACTCGAATTTTTGGTATTTCAAAGAAATTGGTGTAACAAAAAATTGTCATAATTTGAATTCAATATACTTATATTATTTCATATATATCGAATTCAAATTGTGAAGATTTTTTGTTACACAATATCAAGATTGACAAATTAAAAATAATCAATATTTTTTTATTTTAATAAAAATGGTCTAACAGAAAATTAATGAGGTTTCGATTTTTCCAAGGAAATATTCTTAGACTAATTCTTTGAAGCGGTTTCCTTTTTGGTTCTTATATCCAAACATATTTTTTTTGTATTTTTCCTGGTTTAACGTAGAATAAATAATAGATAATAGAATAATCCAGCTAGTGGTCAATTATCTAGCAATTTTTCCTCAAAGTGGTTTGAAATTTAAAATATACGGAAATGATCGAAGTTTGTGTCCTAAGTCTTTTGATGCTTGGTGATAATTTCAGATGTAGTGTTTTAAATTCAGAAACAATAACCTGAAAATTGTGATGTACTTTAAAAATTTTGTTAATTACCATATTAGGTGTGTTTTTTTAATAGTTTTTGAAGCGATCATAACGGGGAGTTAAACAAAAAGTTTAAGGGATAACTTAAGCGTTGACTTTTTTTTAAAAATAAATTTATAAGAATTAACATAAGAGTGGATTTAAAAAAAGAATATCAAGGAGTTTTTATAACCGAGTTGGGACCCTAAAAGTCTTTATAAGGAGCTGAAGCTTAGGCAGTACATAATATATATGCTGAAGTAGCAGTCTTTCATAGAAGTGTCTAATACCAAAGGGTCTTTATAGACATTGACAAGCTGACAGTCTCTGTAGATGAGACGAGACTCGAAGACGTCTTCACAGGCGAGCTGAGGTTGAGGTTTGTGAGACTTAATATATCAGTTTAATTAGGATCTGAGAATAAGAATGCCTTTATAGTCAAGCCGAAGCCTAAAGAGTCTTTAAATACTTTATTCGAGGTTCGACATCTAAGACATCTAAACAGAAGCTATTTTTTAAAGGACTCTGTTAAGAGTGGATTTTTATACCCTTCACCACACTGTGGTACAGGGTATTATGTCATTGTGCATATGTTTGTAACAGGCAAAAGGAAACGAGATAGACTCTTTTTAAGTCGATTTATTCATGTCCGTCCGTCTGTCTATGTTAAATTGTAAATAACGTACAGGTAAATAAGGTACTGGTACAGATATAGCTCCCATATATAGTTTCGTCCGATTTAACTATATATGGGAAATGTTTTTTGAGGGCTTTATTAAGCGTGATTATGTTAATTTTTTTTTTTTTTTTGAAAGACCATGTCAAGCTTGGATTTTAAAAAATTTATTTTTGAATGGTCATTTTAAGAGTATATCAAAAAATATTTTTTTGATTGGTCATAGTAAGCGTGGATTTAAAAAATAATTTTTGAAAGGATATATTAAGCGTAAATTAAAAAATAATACATTTATTGGCGGGTCATATTAAGCGTGGATTTAAAAAATATATATTTTTGAAGGGCCATATAAAGCGTGGACTTTAAATTAAAAAAAAATTTAAATGCCATATAAGAGGCCATTAAGAGTGGATTTAAAGATTTTTGAATGTATTTTTTTTCACAACTATGGACTGATAATTATCGATGTTATTTTGAAATCTTTTTAAATAATTTATGATTATTTAGAAGCTTTGATATCCCAAAATGAATTCAATTCGAAATTTTGTATTCAATATATTATTGCCAAAAAACCAAGCCTACATCTTATTTGTAATACAATGTGACCCACATAATTGTTACCGAATTTCAATATTTATTTACTTTATGGTATTTTTAGCTTCAATTTTTGGCATTTGCATAATAGTTTTGCTTGATTTGCATAATAAAACCATTTTGGAAATCTGAACAACAATAACACCTGTGATTTATAAACATTAATATTCTTTTGATTCATATGACATTCTAAGCAGTGAGTGACAGTCAATTGATTGCAACCAATTGTGATGATGACAAATGGTTTTTTGTCGAATAGAATGATTAATATTTTTATTGGGAGGAATAAATTTTGGCAAAGAATTAAGAAATAAATTAGAATTTAATTTAAAAATAGCTGCTATGGAGATTACAGTAAAAATGTTTAAAAAAATCCACGCCTATAGAGGCAAAGGAGTTTTTTTAAATCTACGCCTATAAAGGTGAAGATTTTTTTAAATGCAGGTCTATGGAGACTTTTGGATTTTTTTTTCTTAATCTACGCCAACAGAATCTGTTGGAAAAAGTATTTTTAACAAAATATGCCAATGGAGACTAGGGAAAAATAAGGATTTTCTAATCTACGCCTAACAATGTGAAGTGGTATTTTTAAAAATCCACGCCTTTGGAGACTATTGGTGTAAATATTTTAAAAAGTCTACACAAATAAAGACTAAAATCTACGATGATTTCCTTTCAGAAACCCCAAAACTCTGTTTTATGTTTGTGTTTTTAGTCTTTCGTTTTTTTTCCTTTCCATCTCCTTTTACTCTAAACATGGTGTAATTACACAATCTAATATCAATTCATTGGAATTGTGTATACAATTACTTCCTAACCATATAACACACAACAACATAACAGTATCCTTACATCACATCACACAAACACACCAACAAACATCACATCATATCCTGTCTATTAAAACATAATTTACACTTTCATATGCAAATTTTCATATTGTTCGTGACTTAAGTCTTTCACATTTGCCAATCCGCCAATCTACCAATCTCTTCAGCCATTAGATTTTGTGCACTGAATATAATAACCAAAAAAAAAAAAAACAAATTGAGCAATTAATTGGAATTTTGAACAGAAAGAAAAAATTAACCCAGTGAATGCAGTTTTACCCAGAAAGAGAGAGAGACGTCATAGAAAGCAGTGATGGTCATAAATTTCAAAACGGCTAACGGTGTGATGCGTCTTTTTTTTTTGCAAATTCATGGCGAGAGGAAGTTACGCGGAAGTTTTACTTGATTATAAACACTCACCCAAAATAAATTTTGATATGAAAACATTGTATGTAATAGTTAGTGGTCAGACGACGACACATTGTCGTCATCACCTCTTTAGCGAATGTGATGTGTGTGTGGTGTTTAACATATATGCAACTCACAGAGTTAAGTAAGCAAAAAAATTCGAAAAATAGTTATAACAACAACAACAATAAAAAGGAAAGTAGTTGAACAAGAAATGTAAATTAATCTGTTACTCTGGGGCATACATGTGCATGACGTTTTGAGAGAGAAAAATAAGAAATTATGAAACCAATATGGTAGCGACAAGGAGGTAAATTTAGGAACACTACTAATTTACAAGATGACATTCTTTGATATTGAGCCATTCAAAAGCCATTAAGATTTCATATATGAGATCCTAAGACCAAAACGCTACAATTTTTAGAGATAAGGAAAATAGGCTTTTATTAGGAATACAACTACAGGGAGCCTAGGGCGATTTGAAGCCATTCATAAACTGCTAAAGAATGGACTATTTTCTGTAGAGTCCTTATTACGAGATAAGCCCTATTATTTCGTAAATATATGGGAGTTCTAAGAATCCACGGATGCTTCCGACAATACGGTATCTTTTTTTAGTGAAGCGAGGTTAATTTTTTTTACAGAAATACTACTTCCGCTGAAATCTTTCATAGACCAACTGATAAGGATAATTCCAGCAGGTAGTCCCTAGTTCGCTAACTTACTGATTATTTAAGCTATATTCATTTCAGCTCAAAGCTTCGATTTCTGAGAGACGCACTAAAAATACTGACATAGGAGTCAGCATTACACAAATGTGCAACATCAGCAAGGATATTTCTTAGAAACACCTGAAGAAGATAGAAACGTGGACTACGAAATGGGCAGTAGAAGAAATTATGTGCATTCCGAGGAAAGATACAATTTTTTTATAATGCAACTGAGGTGCTGAAGCTCTACGATTCTTTATAGACTAGCTGAAGCTCAGAGAATCCTTCTAGTACATCATTGGTCTTGGTATACTTTATAGACGTACTGAGGCTCATGGATTGATCTTTATAAACGATCAACATCTCAGTAAGTATTTGTAATCGTTCCGAGCCCACAATATGCTCAATAAGTCTGTATAGACGAGTTGTGGTTTAAAGCTAAGGTCCATGAATATTTAAACAAAAATGAGTTCAAATTCAAGAAGTCTTAACATCAGATGAGCCTCAGTTAGCTCGGTATCCTCAGGAAAAGAATACCAGAGGTACTCAGGTCAGTTGATAGAGGAAATGAATGGGTGGGATTCATTATAGACAAACAGAAGCTTTGGGAATTTTTATAGAAAATTCGAAGCTTTGATAGTTCGTATAAACTAAATAAGGATCGGCGATTTTTATTGAAGATCTGTAGCATTGTAGCTCTAGTATTCTTTATAGACAAGCTTAAGTTCAGAGAATCGTTATACATCAAAAGAAGTCTAGCTTAGATTTATCGAGAAGATGTGGCTCATATAGTCTCTTTATAGACGATAAGAAGCCCAGGAAGCTCTTTGTATACGTTTCGAGGCTCAGAATGTCCTTAAAGATAAGCTGAGGATCAAGTGTTGTTGTTCATGGCTGCGATCAAAGAAACCTTAAACATAGACGAGTTGAGATTCAGGGAGCCTTAAAATCAGATCTGGAGCTCAGGATGTCTTGTATGGACGAGTAAAAGGTCAAAAGTTACTTTTTAGATGAACTATAGCATGGGGGCATGGTATATATGGACTGAGCCCCGTCGAGTCTGTAGGGTTAAAAGTTATTAGACGATGAGAATTTCGCAAAATCTTTGGAAGCGAGGCAGGGTCAGGATATTGAAGAGGTGAAACCTTTTTAGAAAAATATAGGTTCAGGTTACATATAGGTTACAGATAAGCATAGGCTCCAGAAAATCGTTGAAAAAAATATGTTCCAAAAAGTTTTCATAGTCGACCTGAGTTGAGCTCAGGGAGTCATTACAAGTTAGCTGTAGATCAATAACTCTTGGTAGACGAGCTATGTAAGGAATGCCTAGGTGAGGCATATGTAAAGTTTCAAACTAGAACCTGACAAGAAGTCGACAAGACCGTATGGTCAACCAGAAGGGACATTTTACGGGCTTTATACTGATTGAAATAATATGTGGGGAGAATATTTTAGAGTTCGGGAACACCTTCCTTGATTTTGAACCACTTCTTAAATCTCGAACGGAGTATTTTAGGTGTTTTCATGGAAGCCCAGAATGAAGTCTGTATAGCCGATTTTTTGGAATATTCATAGGCGATCAGTAGGTAGCCTTTCTAGCTGGAAAAAAAATAATTTTTCGATAACCAAAATGGATAAATATAACGCTTAAGAGATGTATCTATAGATAGTCACCTTAGAGACTTATAAATGAAAAACTTTACAGACCTTCAAGAAGAAGTAACAGGCTGTTATTGTAGTAGCTCAACTGGGTTGGGGTGACAGATCTTGGCGGAATTATAAATCTCACTGTAGAAGAAACACGAAAATGGTAGTACTTGGAAAGTATATATTTTGCTTCATGGAATATGATACTTTTATATTTTTAGTCCGTTGAAATTATTAATCCCCCTTAGCATATTGTAGGGTATTCATCACATTTCAAAAAAAAATCTACAAAAAACCAGCAGCAAATGTTTAAATAGAAAACAAAACAACCATTTTGCCAAATAACTGGTAGTCAATTGATGAAGTAATTGATAGATTTGACAGATGAACAGACGAGCAGACATACACAGCAATTTACAGGGGCCAACATTGTTAAACGATGATGGAATCCATAAATAAAAATGAATTTTATGGTCACGATGGCCAATAAATTCCAAACAACCATTTGGATGTTTTTCCTTTCTTTTCATTAAAAAAAAACTTACCTCATCTTCAATTTTCTCCAAATTTACACCATGTGTTGCATTGGCATCCTCGTTCATAAACCACATTGGCAGTTTGTGCAATTCACCTTTCTTATAGAGGCCTTGCGTTTTCTTTAACGTTAAATTCAATTTTTGACCAAAGGCCGCCAGTTGTACTTTATGTTCGTGAATATCCTTAACATGTTTACGTTTTTGGTTGTCCGTTAGGCTATTGGCCTTTTTCGGTGATGATTTTCCTCCTTCACTAAAATATGGTGTCTTACTGAGATCTTTTTTCACGTGATGCAAATCGTCATCTGTGGCCGAGTTGGGTGTCAGCTCATCAATGCTACGTTTTCGACGACGATAATTACTATACGTCGAGGCAGATGATGGCTCTTCACTGTGCTGATGGAGTAGTTGTACAACTTCATATTGTGGCACTGCATCATGAGAATCGACATGGAATATCGATTGCAGCTGTTGCGGTGACATTTGTTTGTGGATCTGGAAATAAAGAAAACATAATTTTTTTAATATTAGAGGTCAAGTATTAAGAAGTGATACTAATGAAATCTAAAAAATGAATAGAATTAGAAAACCAGATTTCTGGTAATATTTTCCATGAGCTCATTTATTTTACCATCAATTAGTTTCACCCTATTATTATCATAATCCATAACCGATTATATGGCCTATCACAATGAAAAAAACCTTGGCCTATATTCCCAAATCAATTCATCAATGTGTTATCAAAATACTAATCCAATTCCAAAAACCAGATCACTTCAAAAAAAGTCAAAACATATTCAGGAGATAATTAAAAAACAACACTGACAACTTAAGTGCAGGTTAGCCAAAGTGTTGTGAACTTCAGTTTGAATGATGGGCTCATGTAATTAACTCGCTGAAATATAATTGGAATCTTGTTAAGATAACTCATCGATTGGGCATTGGAATAATCGGGGGTTTGGAAATCATAGGGGAAGATTTTAAATAGAAAAAAATAGCAGAAAAAATTAACTGAAATGGGTCGTTATAGTCAATCTGAATGCAATGTTTGGAAATGGCCTGAAGGAAGCCTCTATAAGCGAGCTGAAGGATTTTACTTCAGCGGAGATGAAGGAAGACTCTATAGACGAGCTGAAGGGAACCTCTTTAGGTGAAGACGAACTGATCAGGATCATTATAGACGAATATTTCATAGACGAACTGAAGGAAGTCTCTATAGAAGGCCTGAAGGGAGTCCTTATAGAAGAGCTGTCTCTATAGATGATATTCACAGACGGGCTGAAGGGAGTCTTTCATAGATGAGCTGAAGGGAATCTTTCATAGACGAGCTGAAGGGAGTCTTTCATAGACGAGCTGAAGGGAGTCTTTCATAGACGATCTGAAGGGAGTCTTTCATAGACGAGCTGAAGGGAGTCTTTCATAGACGAGCTGAAGGGAGTCTTTCATAGACGAGCTGAAGGGAGTCTTTCATAGACGAGCTGAAGGGAGTCTTTCATAGACGAGCTGAAGGGAGTCTTTCATAGACGAGCTGAAGGGAGTCTTTCATAGACGAGCTGAAGGGAGTCTTTCATAGACGAGCTGAAGGGAGTCTTTCATAGACGAGCTGAAGGGAGTCTTTCATAGACGAGCTGAAGGGAGTCTTTCATAGACGAGCTGAAGGGAGTCTTTCATAGACGAGCTGAAGGGACTCTTTCATAGACGAGCTGGAGGGAGTCTTTCATAGACGAACTGCGGTTTAGGGAATGTTTAGACATGAGTAAAGGCTCAGGAAGTCTTTATAGTTTATCATAAGTCTTTATAGACGACCTGAAGTTCAGGATGTCTTCATAATAAGCGAGTTTAAGCTCAAGCTGTTTTTGTAGAAAATCTGTTGATCGTGGAGTTTTTACAGACAAGCTAAAATTCAGGGAGTTATATAGACTTGCTGTGGCTAGCTGAGGCTCAGGAAGCCTCCATAGACAATCTGAAGCTCAATTAGTCTTTAAGATGGTTCAGGGATTCTTTGTAGACAAGCTGAGGCTCGGAGAGTTTTTATATACAATATGAGGCTCAAGAAGTCTTCATTGGTAGTCTTTATAAAAGATCCGAAGCTACGATAGTCTTTTAGGTAGCTCTGGGAGTTTCCATAGATAAGTTGAGGCTCAGGGTGTCTTCATAGACAATCTGAAGCTCATGTTGTCCTTATTGATAGCTCAGGGAGTTTTTATAGCTAAGCTGAGAGAGCTCAGGGAGTCTTAATAGACTCTCTTCCTGAGACGAACTGACTCAGAAATACTTTATAGACGAATTGAAGATCATGGTGTTTTTATAGACAAACTGGGCCTCAGGATGTTCTTATAGAGAATCTGATAGCCGGAGTATTTACATAGACAAGCCAGGGTGTGTTTAAAGATGGCCTACAAATCAATGTGTCCATATAGAAGGCCTATCAAACTTATAGACGAACTGACTCAGAAAGACTTTATAGGCGAAGATCATGGGTTTTTTATAGACGAACTGGACGAACTGGAGACGAACCAATTAAAGGGAGTATCTAAGGGGCAGCTTCATAGGGAAATTTTTAATGGGCAAATAAAGGGAAGTCTTCAAGGGTGGTCGAAATTAGTTAAAGCCTACGAAGATATTAAAGACTTCTTCAGTTCGTATATAGAGACTATTTGGCTCCCTATACAGACACCTTGATCTGCAGGTCATCGTCAACATGCACACCCTGGCTTGTGTGCATGCATACGATGACTAATTTCGAGCACCCTTGAAGACTTCCCTTTAAAAAAAATCCCGTTTTTGCTCTATGAATTCGAATTTAAAAAGTACCCTTTTAATTCCCTTCTTTATATGCTTCTGCTTCTTCATTGTCTCCAATTATGTGTGACCTTCAATTCCTTTTTGGATTGGTATCTGATTTCTAAATAATGTCCATCTTCGTCGAATCTAAAAATAGACTTGGACAACAGCCATACATTGCAAAAAACGTAAGTTCCCATTATAGCACCATCAGCAACCAGCTTCCTTTCCATTTTGTTATCCACCGAACAACACAAAACACACCTATATTCCGGAGTTCATTGTATGATACCCAACACACAAAAAACCAGTTGCAAGAAAAAAGGGCTTAAACTTCAATTCATGTATTGGAAATATTCTTACTCTACCAATCAATACACACACACATGCAGATAAAATTCAATTATCTACAAACCAATAAAAGATCCGACGTACAGTTACTTAAAATTGACCGTTATTATGGGTTGCTGTTTTTTTTTTCAATTTTTTGCTGTGAACAGCATCCGGAGAATTACATGAAAAAATACAACAAAACAAAATTAAACTAAAACCGGCTTCTTGGTACCCTTTTCTGCAGAATCTGCAAGCTGTAACTCCAAATGGACAGACAACAATGTAAAAACTACAGTTAAAATTTAATAACAACAAAAAGAAAAATATTAACAATGAAAAACAAAAATCAGAATAAGAAACACAGCAACAAAGACAACAACAACAAAAATCCAAATACAATTAAATATTGTTGTTGTTAAAGAAAAACAACAACAAAAACAAACAGCTAGCTAGCCGACCAGCAAACATTGGCATCATTGGTTTTTGCATTAATAACTTCAGTTATTATACTCGTGGACCAAGCCAGCACAACTGTTCGACGTACCGAGAGCTAAATCTTGTGCTAAAAGCTGTTGCCGTTGTTGTTGCTGTTGTTCGGTTTCAGACCCAAACTGAACCAAATGTGGTTTACCTTGTCGTCATCATAAACGCAACAACTTTTTTTCTTCTTCGTCTTCTAAAACAAAACAGAAAGCGAAGGAAAAATATCGATGCTGATAATAGCATTGTATTGTGGTATTCTTTAGAAGGGATGGAGGTATGTATTTTGAGGGGAGGGAGAGAAGGGGTTTCAAAAGGTATTAGGCAGTTTTTTCAGTTTTTTAACAAAGCTAGGGTTTCACACGCTGCTGCTGGCAAAGAATGATTGATGTTTTTTAGCAAAAGATTTATGTCCATCAAAACGAGATGATTTCTATAATCCAAAGGTTCCATTACAGAGCTATTGACTGAGCCTATGTGCTAAGTTTCAAAGATTACTTTCAATTTTTTGTTTCTTAATAGCTCAATGCCGCAATTGCAGGCATCCGATTTTTTTTCTCTCAATAGAAACCAGTTATGAAATTGATATGTCATGGCACTTTAATGTGACAGGGGTTGGAGTCTAATAGACGAAGCTGAATGGGACTTCAAGAGAACAGAAAGAAGATTCGGCCTCTACATGCAAGCTGAAGGGGGCTTTTATAGGCGAGTTGGAGGGAACCTTTATAGGAGAACTGATGGAAGCCTTTTATAGGCGATCTCAAGGAAGTCTTTATAGGCGTGGTGAAGGGATCCTTTATAGGCGAGCTCACTATAACCTTTATAAGTGTACTGATAGGAGCCTTTATAGACTATCTTAAGGGAGTCTCTACAGACTAGCTAAAGGTAGATTTTACAGACGTGCTAAGGAGGTCTCTATGAACCAGCTGAAGGGCATCTTTATCGACGAGCTGGAGGGAGATTCTATAGACGATTTGAAGGGAGTCTTCATATATATATGGGTGTCTTTATAGACACACTGAAGCATTGGGAAAGGCTCTATATAGAGGCCAGGAAGTCTCGACAGATAGACTTGAGCAGAACTTTTTCCTAAATGTAGATGGGAATTTTTTACAGACAAGCCTGAGTGCAACTGATGCACGGGGGATGAGCTAAAGCTCTGGGGATGAGATGGAATCTCTAATGGATGAGCTAGAATCTCGTCAATTGACGAGCTGGAATCTTTAATTGACCAGATAATGTTCAAGGAGTATTTAATAGAATACTGAGACATCGGGGAGACGAACTGAAGCATCAGTGAATCTTTCGAGCTGAAGTTGGGAATTTGTGTACATACATAGGTATCTTTTCAGACAAGTGGAAGTTCTGATGGTCTCTATAGACGGAAGGGCCTGAAATGAACCTCTATAAATAAGCTGGCATCATTAATAGATCCGCATAAGTTCAATAAGTCTTTCATTACCCTGGGGAGATGAACTGAAGATTCAGGGAATCTTTCGGGCTGAATTTGAGGGGTTGTACAGACTATGTGGAACACAACAGATCTTTGTTAATGTCCTGGTGTCTCTATAGAATAGCAGAAGCTTAGGCAATCTAATAGGTTGAGAACCTCTATAAACAACAGGATTTTTTTATTACATTGGACCTTAACAGACGAGCACGGACTCAGTTGGTCTTAATAGACGAGCAGAAGCTGAGAAAATCTAGTGGGATGGAAGCATCCATAAACAAGCGGACATTTTGTATTTAAGAGCGCAACTTCAAGAATTCTTTCGAAGAGAACTGAAACATCAGGAAGTCGAACTGGATCTTTTCTAGCGAGATGAAGCTCTTGTGATATTTAAAGATGAGAGGCCTGGAAGGGAGCCTCCATAGACCCATGTAAGTTCAAGGAGTTCTTCATAGCCTACAGAAACATCAGGCAGGCGAACTGAAGCTTCAGCGAATGTTTAAAGTTTTTACATACTATCTGGAACACAGCGGATCTTTGCAAATAAACTGATGCCCTGGTGGTGAGAGCTTTTATTAATAACCGGATTTTTTAATATGCAATCTGAAGCACATCGGACATTTACAGACGAGAACAAATTCGATTGACCTCAACAGATGAGCAGAGGTGTATAAAATCTACTGAAGCATCAGATAAACGAACTTAAGCCTCAGGGAATCTTTCGAGTTGAAGTGTTTGGGAATTCTGGAGCTCAAATGAGCTGAAGGTAGTCTTTATAGACTAGCAGAAGTTCAGAAAGTCTAATGGACTTCAAACTTCTATAAACGAGAGGGAATCATTGTAGAGTATCTGAAGGCAGTTTTTATAGAGGGATGAAGATCTGAAGATATTCATGGAGTTCAGTGAAGGCATAGGGAATTTTTATGGAGGGAAAGGAGACTTTTTATAGAGGGCCTTAACCCGAATATTGCTGTAATTTTTTTTAGATTGTGGGTCTCTGAATCCAAAAATTTGAATTGTATCCTTTTTCCTTATTAGGATAATCCACAGGATAAATTTTTGGACTGTGACGATATGTTCACATTAGCACTGCCCAGGTACAGGTTTTTTAGACGATTTATCGGGTTAAGGAAAGGAGACTTGATATAGACTCCGTAGGAAGTATTGGAACTTTTCAATAATTCTCTGAAATTCAAAGCCTAGCAGCTTATGGAAGCTCAGTGAGTCTTTATGAAAAATCTGATGACATTTAGAGAGTTCTGTCGAACTATAGGAATTCTGGCGGTCTTTTTAAACGAGCTGAAGGCAGGTCGACTTTTTAAAGACTCTACAGACTCATATGACTAGTATGCGAACTTGACGATAATTATCTGCAAATACACCCTACAGTTTGTATTCTGTTCTTCTCTGAAAGTTTAAGGTCGGGGAGTCTTTGTGACAGATCTGATAAAGTTCAGTCGAACTATAGGGAATTTGAAGGCTATAAAGTCTATGTATACGAACTTACCAATAATTACCTGTAAATACCCCCTGCAGCTTACCACCTAATCTTATCAGAAATTTGAAGTTCCGCGATTTTTGGGAAACGGGACTTTGTGAAAGATCTGTTGAAATTCAGGGAGTTCAATCGAAGTAAAAATTCCCTACATTTTAATAGAGCGCCTATAGACAGTCTGTGAAGGAACTGAAGGCAGAGACATTTTAAAGACTCTAATGTCTCAGTATGCGAAGTTGCCAAAACTTGTAGGTAAATACTTTCTAAAGTTTGCCTTCTGCTCTTCTCTGAAATTTGATGCTCATCGGTTTCTGATAAACTATCAGAAGCTCTTTGTGAGAGACCTGATAATGTTTAGAAAGTCAGTCCAGCTATAGGGAATTTTTTATAGATGTATTTAGTTGATGAGCTGAAGGTAGGGATACTTTCTATAGACTGAATAGTTTCTTTATATGAAATTGCCAATAATTATATAATTATCGCTACAACTTGCTTTTTGTTATTTTCAGAAAATTTCCTCCAGCACGCCTATAATGGCAACATCTTGCATTCATATAACGATAATCCTCTATGATGTCCTAAAGGGCTGGCTATGTCCTAATTTATCTCTTAGATATCAATGATTCGATGTTTCCTAATAGGAATATCTCGGAACCGGAACATCTCCCACATTTTATTTTATAATCAACGATTTCAACACTCAAATCATAAATATTTAAATGCCAGAAATGAAGATACCAATCACAAAATTAAAAAAAAAACTGGTCAATCATCACCATCATCGAATGAATATTTTTAAAGCAGGTTAATAAACGCTCAACAGCCAATTGCCAATTTTTGCTACCTACTACCACTAGTCTGGCAACTGGGCGAATACATAACGAAAGCTAGGCGAATAAGGTAATCACTAACAACAGATGATTCCACAGAGACAACGACTACTGCGAATGACATCAAAAAAGAGTAGCTGGTGATGTTGTCTTTTAAATGATTATGATGATCGCGTTGATGATGACGTTATTATTAGTGGTTTGCTAGACAGTGACGCGTTTTAATGTCTATAACGTCAATGTCATTGATTTTTTTTGTGCAAAATGGGCTCCCCATCACCCCCCATCTTTAGCACATCTCTAACATAACACGCTGATTTTTCAAACTCTCTTCTCAGGCAACCACCAAACGATGCCATGGCTATGCCTTCATTAATGCAGCAACCTAAAAAAAGCAACCAGGCCTGTTGGCTCTGTGCCTAGCTAGACTAGCTACCGCACACATTTCTATATCTAGTTTTTTATATCAAAGTAAATATTATAAAATGGTTTTAGATTACGTTAGAGCTGCAAAACATTGTTACGTTTTTTTTTTTCATAAAATTTTCTTTTGTAGTTTTTAGCGGCGGTTACGTTTTTTTCGTTCGCCTTCTTCTTCGCCAAATGCCAGCGGTTACTCACATTACCAATGAAATTGTGAGTATCGAATGA
Organism: Musca vetustissima; assembly: GCF_032173495.1. Taxonomy (NCBI): domain Eukaryota; kingdom Metazoa; phylum Arthropoda; class Insecta; order Diptera; family Muscidae; genus Musca; species Musca vetustissima. The sequence goes on from NW_026880320.1 coordinate 203,515, forward strand.
AGAGAATTTGCTGGAGCGGTTATTTTTTTACCGAACGAATGAACGAACAGTAGTAGTATGTCAGCAAAATAGCTGAGGCAGTGGCGCGGTAACCACATAGTTGAAGACAAAACAAAAAATCGAAACAGCAGCAATAACAACAACGACGACGACAGTTTTTACTTTCATTTGAAACGTGTTTTCAACAACCAACACGTAGTGGCTGTAATAATAACCGACGACAGGCAGGCAGACAGACAGACGGACAAACAGACAACAGCAGCTTCAGCTTTTTGGAGAGACTATGACAATAGTACAAGCCGACAAAAACAACAACATGCAGAACAACAACAACACCAAATAGCTGTGCAATTTCAAATCACCAGCGTGTAACACAACAGCCACTTGAAACTATCCCACAAAAATACATGGATAAAAGTCCGCGTACACCACACTCACGCACACACATTTTTAGACTTATATATTTTTTGTCTTTTTTTAAAGCTTCCGCACGTTTTTCTTGCTGCTGTGAACTGACCAGTTAGTTATATTTTTTTCTGCCTCTAAAACGTTTTTTACCACACACACAAATGCCGTCTATCTACTATGCTGTTGGTGGATTGGGTGGTCCAGGTCATAGGTGTTTTATTTTCCATTTCGAATGAAATTTGCAAAATGCTTTTATTTCAGGTGGGTTGAGAAACACATGTTCGGTTAGTGGGTGTGGCTGTTAAGCTATAGCATGTTTCTTCGTAAGAAGCTGAAAAATGAAAGTTAAACGTTGCACTACAAAGGAAGTCTTCACGGGGGAGCAGAGCAGCTACAGCTGATTTGGATATGGGCTTTATTGAAGAACTGGATGAAAATTTATAAACAAAACGAAGGGAGTCTTTATAGACGAATAAGAGTCAATCATTGATGAGCTGAAGGAGACTCTATAGACCTCGAGGAGAGAATCTTGGACGAGTTGGATAAGGTTTTGTGGACGAGATGGATGGGGTTTTTGTAGACGAGCTGAAGGGAGTCTTTCATAGACGAACTTAAGGCAGTATTTTATAGACGAGCTGAAGGGAGTCTTTCATAGATGAGCTGATGAAACTCTTTTATAGACGAGCTGAATGGAGTCTTCCATAGACGAGCTGAAGAGAGTCTTTCTTAGACGATCTCAAGGCAGTCTTTCATAGACGAACGGAAGGCAGTCTTTCATAGACGAGCGGAAGGTAGTCTTTATAGACGAGCCGAATGAAGTCTGGAGTAGGTCTATGTAGGCTGGAGGTAGTTGGAGGGTGTATTTATAGTTGAGCCGAAGGAGATCGTTATAGACGGGTCGGAGCGACTCTCTATGTAGGGAGTCTTATAAACTCAAAGACTGAGATGAATGGGAGCTTTTTTTACGAGCTGTAGGGGATCTCTATAGGTTATAAACTCAAGAAATCTTTCAAAGGTAAGCTGACACTCAGCGACTTTTGTAATTGATATATATTTCAGAGTGTCGACGAGCCGAAAATTTGGAAGAACAGCAACGTAAATAGTATTTGTAACCGAAATGAGTTTTTGAAATTTTTAAGAACGATCTGATGCTCAGACTTTATAAATGAAGTTGTGAGATTCATTGTAGATCACCTGCAGCTCACAAAGTCTTTATAAAATACCTGATGAAGTTTTGGAAGTAAAGTTTGCCTCCTGTTCTTCCATATAATTATTAATAGATTAGCTGAGACTCAAGGAGTTTTTTATAAGTGATTTATAGTTGAGAATGTCCACGAGCTGAAGAACTGAAGCTCAAGAAATCTTTGTGGACCAAATAAGCCTTAGGAAGTTTTTAAAGACGATCTGATGCTCAGACTTTATAAACGAAGTTTTGGCGTTCATTGTAGACGAAGTTCTGGTAGTACCGTTCACCTCCTTTTCTCCTATAAAATTAAGTTGTTTTTTTCGAATTGAGTCGTCATAGGATGGAAGAATGGCAGGAAGAAGAAGGTTCGCAAGCCTTCATTATAGAGGAACAGATATGTCCAGAGAAACAAAGTTGTTATAGTTTAACAGGTTAAGGAAGGATATCAAAAAGGGATAGATGGTTACTGTAGTCCTTAAATTGAAAATTAATTCAGAATGTTTCAAAAAACGATCCGCCGGAATACAAACATTTACATAATTTCTTGTCAAAGCACGAATTCGAATTGGTCGAAAATAGGGAGTTCCTCCGAATGAAAATCTGAATGTTTCTCCAAATGAGTTAAAGATCTATGGATCAAGGACCTCTTCAAAGTATATTATAAGTGGAATGCCTATTTCTGGATAACAAAATGAGGAGGAAATCTCCTAGAACCCTTTAGAAGAAATTTTTCGAAAAGCCTATCTGAGAGAGTCTTTCTTAAAAAATTTCTATGAACAAGTGCTCGGACAAATGGTCGATAGAATTTCTCAGGATGAACCACTTAAGTAGGGTTTTTACAGATCAAACACTCCATATCTATCTATCCTGAAAATAATAAAAAATCTTCTGCTGATGTTCCCGAATGTTTCGGGTATTTTATAGATTGAGACCTTATACCTTTTTTGGAAGAGATTGATCTTTAAAGAAATATATATTTAGATAGAATATCCGTTTATCGGGCCTTTGTATTTATAGGAACATATCTTTAGATAGACATTATGTCGGTTTTTTTTAAAAGAGATTCCTCTTTTTGATCTTCCCAGGTCATTTATTCGGTCCTCGATGTATTTTCTATACTTTTTCTATTTTCTGTGTGAAGATAATAAACCTTTCCCATAGAAGTCATACTCCAGTAGAATTTCTACCGCCCTTAAAAATATCGCATGCGTGTCGCTTATTTGCCCTACATAGAAAATCTTTCATTTTCTTCCATCTAGAGACATACGAAGTCTCAAGGTCTTCTATAGATTGATTTTTTTTACCCAGAGAATGTTCTTTGACCCCCCTAAAGAGGTACCCATTAAGGATGCTACCTATATTACAAATAACAACTAATATAGTACTATAGGTTATTCTGTCGAGTTTTTAAGAAGATATGAATCATTTTGGTCTCACAAAAACATTTATAGACAAATGTCGATTCCCATCTTCTATAAACATGATTTTACTTTGAGGGCTGGGCCGACTATATGATACCCTTCACCACTTTGGGTATATTCAACACATGTATCCGAAGAGACGTCGCCTTTTGAAGGAATTTCGACATGAAATTGAACGATCTTAAATATGTGATTTTTATGACTTTCTGGAACCTATGCTAAATTTCATTTGATTTGGGCAAGTTTAGAGTCGTTTGCGCACAGTGGGACAGATTTGTGTAAATCGATTTAAAGCAAACTTGACGACGCTATTCGGTATGCTGCACTGTTTAATATTTAATCTCAATAAATAAGTCGAAATTTTATATGGAAGCTACGATATATCTGAACATCTTTAGTGCACCAATATTTTTTTTTAAATAATTTCTGTCCCGATTTTCTCGAAACTTGACACACATTATTCTAGACCTAATTCAGTACGCTATGCAGAATTTCCTGTAAATCGAAAGATATATAGGGACTTTGGTGCCCCGTTTACCTTAAATCGGACGAAAATATATATGGAAGCTATATATAAATCTGACCCGATTTTCTCGAAACTTTGCACACATCGTTCTAGACTCAATTGAGTATCCTGTACCAAATTTCGTGCATATCGAGTGATATATACGGACTTTGGTGCACAATTTATAGAAAATCGGACAAAACTATATATGGGAGCTATATCTAAATCTGAAGCGATTTTCACGAAACTTTGCACACATAAATCTGAACCTAATTCAGTACTCTGTGCTAAATTTCGTTCAAATCGAGAGATATATAAGGACTTTTGTGCACCATTTACCTTAAATCGGACGATTTGGACCAAATAAGTGAGCTGTGTCAAATCGGATTATAAATGCGACCTGTACATTGTTCACAAAAATATATGGACGGACAGACGGACGGACGGACATGCGTAAATCGCCTCAGAAAGTGATTCTATGCATATTCTCAAAAGGAACCATGGGTCTATCTCGATTCCTTTTACCTGTTACAAACATACGTACAAAGACATTATACCCTGTACCGCAGTGTGGTGAAGGGTATAATAAAGTTATTTTTAGAAAAAAAATATTTCTGTGGGGACCAGGCCCCCTGCACCGCCCAGGGATACGTCCCGGCCTTAGGCCTTCCGTATGCTTTCTTTAGCGAAGTCTATCCCCAGGTATATAAATATATTTGTATGTATATAGAATACATTCTTATTTGGACTTACATCCCCTCTTTGCTTTAATAAAATCAAAAGACTTAAGACACAAACACCAAGCATATATTACTTGGAGGATTCATTCTTAATATAAGATATTTTTTTATAATTTTTCTCACAAAACACAAGCAACATAATTTTGGTTAATTATTCCCCCCTCCACCAGTTTGTCATTCTTTTTTAATTGTAAGCTTTCGTGTAGTTTTTGAAGTTTTCTTCATAGCTTTGTTGTAAAAATTAGGTAATTGTTGTGTGGTTTAATGCCATTATTTTGTATTGTAAGTGCCATTCAGTCTATTTTTTTCAAAATTGTAACATGACATAGTTGTCATGTTGTTGTTGTAGTTTGTGGTTTTATTTGAATCGAATAGAGTTCGTTACCACAATTACCACTGCAAGAAAATACCCTGAGGGGGGAAATTTAATCTAATGACAATTGATTTTTCAGTTGTGTGGTGTGTTGTGTTATCCGAAGGGGTATAAAAGAAAAAAAGTTGGTCACTCCGATTTTTTTTACCAAACTTTTCTCCATTTGTTTTTGATTTCAATTTAAAGATTTGAAACAAGTCAAAGTGTGTGTTTGCCGATAGACAAAAACACAAACCAAATCGAAACAAATAAAATTCATGTAGTATTGACACATTTATTTAATTGTTACACTTAGACGCCAAGAAAGAGATAATAAAAAAAATAAACAAATACAAACAAAAAATTCAACACTTTGTTAGGTTTTTGCACAAATACGGAAATTGTGTTAAGGCAATGAATGAATGATTGAGTGAATAAATGCTTGCTTGGTTTGTTAGTTGGCTGGTTGGCAGACTTTTTGTAAAACATTATTTATTTAATTGTAAGTACTAAAATAAACAAAAAACACAATATACAACAACAACAATAAGAAATGGTATTTGGTACACTTGGCAATTTACTCCATTGACACCAAAAAAGATACAAAAAAATAATGTCTACAAATTTTGGCTGTAAAGGAAATTGTTTGCAAAAAATGTTTTATTTTTTGTTTCACGAAATTAAGCCGACTTTCAGTCAATGGAGTGGAGATATAAAAAGTTTTACTTTTTTACCGAAATTAAGCAGACTTTCAATTGTTGACACGGATATATTTACTTTTAGGTGGCTTGGGGTATTAGCTTTAAGAAAATTCTATTATTTCCTAGCCGCCAAATATTAGTTATAGGAGTAGGGTTTCTTTCCCCTTTATTTTCAATATTCCAAATATCCAGCAATTTTATTTTTTAGTTAATTCGTTAAACGATTCGAAAATCGTTATCACATTTCAACATCAAAACTTATTTTTAATCGAAAATCAACACCAATAGTTTTCAAGAAAACCCCTCTCTCCCCTATTCGGCGTCACTTTTCTCAATTGTTTAACAACGCCAATTTTGATAATCACCAGCAGTATTGTCAGTATTTATCCGCCACCATGGCACAATTAACTACAAATGTTTAACATTTGACCCTGTAAATAGGTATTATTGTTGTTGTTGGTGAATTGGCAATTGTATATCGTTAACACAAATCGTATTGAAAATCTCTTGAAATTGTTGTTGAAAATGGAATTTGGAAATTTTTGTTACGATTTTAATCTATTGTGGGGAATTTAATTTCTTATCAAGCAAAAGTGTAGGAGGTAGAGGATATATCTTTCTGGCATCTGTCTGTGTAGTCTACCCTATTGACATTTAGGTATTCCATAAAGGCCCCTTTGAGTTATCAGAAGCTGAAGCTCATGTTGTCAAAGGTTAAAGATATACTCGAGTTAAAGCTCATCAAGGGAATATACGAAATTGAGCTTTGTGAGTCTTTGTAGAGCACCAACGAGCCTTAATAGAGTAACTGAAGCTCAGGGAATCTTCATAGATGCGCTGAATCTCTGCAAATATGTATAGACGAACTGAATCTTAGGTAGTATTTATAGGTGAGTTGAAGGGAGTTTATATAGACCTGCTCAGTGAATCTTTATAAGCCATAGCATATGCGAAACTTGGGATGTCTTTATAGACGAACTAAACCTTAGGGAACCTTAATAGACTAGAAGAAGATCCGGTAATCTTTTTAGATTTGCTGAAGCTCGGGAAATCATTACAGATGTACTGACACTCAGGGAGTCTTCACAGATCATAGGAAGCTTATGTATACTTGCAGAAACTCAAACAATCACTACAGAGCCTTGATGTACGATCGGAAGCTTAAAAAGTCGTCATAGGTGATCTGATGTTGAGGACGTCTTTTTAGATCTACTGGGGCTCATTGATTATTTAGGCGATCTGAAACTCAAGGAGTGATTTTAGCCAATTTGAGGCCTTATAGAAGATCTGAACCACAGCGAGTCGGAATACACTAGCTGAATTTGTTGAAGCTCAGTGAGCCTCCAGCGACTATCGGTATCTTATGTTGTGTTTATGGACGAGCTTACATGCGAGCTGAAGCTCCAAGAGTTTTCACGAAAAAGGTGAAACTAATTTTCTAGAAGGTCCAGTGAAAAAAAATTAGGCGATCTGAAACTAAGAGAATGTTTATAGTTGATTTGAGAAGATCTGAACCTCAGCGTGTCTGAATACACTATCTGAAGCTAGGGAAATCTGTATATATTTACCGAAGCTCAGGGAGCCTCTGGAGAATATCAGAATCTTAGGTTGTGTTTATAGACAATCGAAAGCTGAGGTAGCCCCTGATGGACGAGATGAAGCTCCAAGAGTTTTTTTATGAAATAGGTAAAGCTAAGGGTATACAAGGCTCAGATCATACGAGCTGAAACTGAGGAAGTGTTTAGAGCTGATTTGATGCCTTAATTGAAGATCTGAACCTGAAGATCTGGGAATCTTTTACAAATGCTAAAGTTCAAGGAGACTCCAGACACTATCAGAATCATAGATCGGATGCTTAGGTAGCCCTTTGTAGAAGAGCTGTAGCCTTTATCGAAGATTTAAACCTCAGTGAGTCTCAGTACACTAGCTGAAGCTAGGTAAATCTTTATAGATTTGTCGAAGCTGAAGCTCCATATGTTTTTATGGTGAAGTTAAGGGTCTACAAGTATATATTTTTGATCCGATAATTCTCAATGTCGGTTTAACCATGTCCGCCTGACTCTCCGTCCATCTGTTGAAATCACGATATAGATTGCAAAATTTAGATAGAGCTTTGGAATTTTGCACACCCATTGATGGGATTTATCAATCCACGTTTTTGTATATCTTCCATTTTGAAGGTTTAGACGCATTTTCCCAACCATACTATAATTTGGCTTTTCGGTTTGCTGAAAATGTTCAATATAGGTCCAAGTATTGTCAAAATCCTCATATATAGTTCCCGCCCCGTATTCGGTATTTTAAAGGTTATGAATATAGGGCCATGTTATGACATGGCTCCTAAATAAACGTGCCACACCATTTTCGGTATTTAAAGGGGTTTCATCTCATTTTCTCACCAAAGTGGTTGTAATTAGGTATTCCTGGTTGGAGATGGTTCAGCAAACTTTTTTGAGAAACTATTTCGATATAAGACCATAATATGACATAGCCTTCATCTGAAGGTCCCTCTCATTCCCGGTCCCTCTCATTCCCGGTCCCTCTCATTCCCGGTCCCTCTCATTCCCGGTCCCTCTCATTCCCGGTCCCTCTCATTCCCGGTCCCTCTCATTCTCGTATTTTCCCACCAAAGAGGTTGTAACTTGATATATCGGTCTCTTGGAGTTAAAAAAAATGATATAGGTCCATGTTTTGACATATAAAGAAGAATTAGCCTCCGTTTCATTATTTTGAAGGTTTTAGCCGCTTTATCGCCCCAAAAATGGTGGTCATTTTGCACTGCGGACTTTTGGTGTATACAAAACTTGTTCCACGAAATTTATTAATAAAGGTTCATGTTTTAACATAGTCCCCATATAAAGTAACCGCTTACTTTGGGTACGTTAATGTACCTAGCCCAGTTTTTCAACCTGGATATCTGTAATTTGATATTTGATGTTGTCAGGGCACCAACAACCTGTTATCACGCAATTTTCTATCATATAGTCTCCATTTAATGATCCTGGCCTTAAGAAATTTTGCAGGCACATCACATATTAAAGAGTGTAATAATTTCGATCCAACCGAACTTAAAGACGTGATTACTTGTTTCCTTTAAAAATCACTAAGAAATATTGCAACCATAGAAGGCCTAAAGTAGTGTTTTGTATATGACTGATAATAATTTAATATCAAGGGGATAGAGGGTGATCTATCCCCACAATACATATTTAAGGCCTCATATATATGTTTTAAATCTGTGTAAACATTCTTTATTATTTTTTTTTTTTTTTTGCATTTTTTTTTTGTACTCTTGGCATCTACTTGTCATTTAGGGAAATTCCATAATAGAATTCCTGTGAATTTTTAACATTGGCATAATGAAGAACAATAAAAATGTTTTACAAAAGATACACATTTTTGTTTCTTTCCGTATTTACTCAAAAAAATCATTTCTTAACAATGATAACTCATTGATTTATTTCTCATACCATTTCTGGTATGAAGAAATAATATACAAATGTCACTTGTTTATTGTTAAAAAAAAAAACATTATGAATTGTAAAACACTGAAGATCATTGTACTCAGTTTCTTCTTCAATTGAGCTATTGAGTACTCCTTTGTTTACTTGTTCTTTCTTTGTCATATTGTATGATTAAGTGCCAAAACATTGAAATATTACTAGATAAGACGTCCGTCCATTTGACATCGAGTCAAAGTCGGGCTGTCTCATATGTAAATCGACAAAAACAAAAGAAAAAAAACAAATACCTTAAGCTCATTAACACAAACACAGAGACATACAAACTGCCAGTTAGCACGCTCAAAGTCAAAACCAATTTTTAAATTATTCAAATTATTTACAATAAAAAAAAACGTAGTAGAAACAGAAAAAAATAACAGCAAAAAGAAGAAGAGGTAGCTAAGCTAATGCAACAACAATTGGTTACAAATTATTATGGTCAAGGTTAAAAAAACGAAAAACAGCAACAACAAATGGCAAATTAAGCTGTAAATCGTAACTCTGGTATAAAACGACAACAACAAAAAATAAATGAATTCATAGAAAATAAAGTTCTGTTTTGGGTTGTGAAGAGAAAAATTAAGTAATAATGAAATTTGTTTAAGAAGAAGAACAAGAAGCAATCAGAAAAAATACTGAAATAAAAGAAGTAGAGATTTTTGTAGGGTGGAACATCCCCAAAATACTGCAATTTAGAGGGCGCAGTTATATGAGGCCATCACCACCGTACCCAAGGAGGAAGGTGCTGGTTCAATATGAGAATTGTCATTGCAGTAAAAAACATTTACGAGTAGGCTATAGCGGGACCTTTATTGATTGCATCGTGGAAGAATTACCGAACATGTAGGTCAATTTCGAAACTAACACTTTTGCATCCCAATACCTTCGTTTACGTTAAATATGAAAAATACCGAAAATCGAGCCTTACGTTCTATTTTATTACTTCGATATCGTCCACAGGTAGAATGATTACAAAAAAATCTTAGAACCAAACCCAAAACGCGGAACAAATCAGATAACTTTTTTAATATAAAAAGGGTGTTATATGGGGACTATCCCTAAAAGGGGGTGAATATTAATAATTTTTTTGGGAGGGAGATTTGTTACCATACACAAGTACAAAAAAAACAGTAAGGAAAGTAGTAAAGTCGGACGGGGCCGACTATATGATGATGATACCCTTCACCACTTTGGGTATATTCAACAGATGAATCCTACCAGACGTCGCATTATTGAAGGACCAGTAAAATGAAGTTGGATCCATAAACAAATCATTCTGCAACCTACACTAAATTTTTCATTTAGACAGATATAGAGTTGCTCCTTATAATGGGACAAAATTATGTAAATTAATTTAAAGCAAATATCAATCGGACAACCGCTGATTATTTGGATAAATATCCGAAAAAAATGAGGAGTTTGGTGCAAATATATCTAAAACGAAACCGATTTCAACGAGATTTCACATTATTCTAGACTTTATTTAGTACGCTGTGCCAAATTTCGTGAAAATCGGAGGATATATAGGAACTTTGGCGCACCATTTACATAAAATCGGACGAAAATTTATATGGGAGCTATATCTAAATCTGAATCGATTTTCAGGAAACTAAACACACATCAATCTTGACCTAATTTATTACGATGTGGCAAATTTCGTGCAAATCGAAAGATATATACGGACATTGGTACACCATTTACGTTAAATCGGACGAAAATATATATGGGAGCTATATCTAAATCTGGACCGATTTTCAGGAAACTTAACACACATCATTCTAGACCTAATTCATTACGCTGTACCAAATTTCGTGCAAATCGAAAGATATATAGGGACATTGATACACCATATTCATTAAATCGGACGAAAATATATATGGGAGCTTTCAATAGGGTTAGTCCTTGGGCCAAATAAGTGACCTGTGCCAAATTTCATCCAATTCGGATCATAAATGCGACCTGTATTTTGTTTACAATTTAACATGGACAGACAGACGGACGGACATGCATAAATCGACTCAGAAAGTGATTCTATGCATATTCTCAAAAGAAACCATGTGTGTATCTCGTTTCCTTTTGCCTGTTACAAACATATGCACAAAGACATAATACCCTGTACCACACTGTGGTAAAGGGTATAAACATCAATTACAAATCATTTGGTTGAAAAACGCGTTCAATAATCCCAAGATTCCGAAAATTGGGGGTACCCTTATATGGGAGCTGACCAAACAATGTACGTATATTTATAATTTTTAGTGAAGAGAACACAATAAGAACTCAAAAGAGTAAATTCGGTCGAATACGAATACGATCAAATCCCCCAAAATGCCGTTAGGGACTACCAGAAAAAGTAGACCTGCATTTATATTTTTTAGTGGAGAAATTTGGTACTCAATAAGAACCCAATATACCAAGTTTTAGCCAAAATACCGAAAATTGTTGGGTACCCTTATATGGATGCTACCCGAATAAATGGACCTACATATATAATTTTTAGTGGAATGATGTGAGTACGGGTACCCGGTTATATCCGGTTAATATTAAATGAGTATCATTTCAAAGGTTATGAAAACATTCCATTTTTTGGAAAACTCCCTAAATGTCGGACTTGGGTCCATTATAGTCCCTCTCCAATACTGACTCAAATGATAGATCACAATTTGCCCTTTCTAAAATGGTGGCTGTATCTGTTGTGGATCAAAAGATATTCTGTCGGATACGCGACAGAAACTCCTTCTAAATAGAATTTTTTTTGTAGCCGGCCTTCGGCCAGGGGTTTAAAACTTTCTCCTATGGACAGATATCAACATCGACAGAATTTCTTGTTAAATAGAATCGTTTTTATGTGTGAGCGGCCTTCGGCCGGGGATTTAAGCCTTTCTCCTATGGACAGATACCAACACCAACTACGCGACAAAAACTCCTTCTAAATATAATAGTTTTTTGTGTAGCTGGCCTTCGGCTGGGGTTTAAGACTATCTCCTATAGACAGATACCAACACAACAGATACAGCCACATTGGAAAGGGCATTGTGGTCTATAATTTGAGTCAGGATTAGGGAGGAACTATAATGGACCCAAGTTCGACTTTTATGGGGTTTTTTAATAAAGTCGGGGTCCAAAACCCAGTTTTTTTCATATCACCACTCAATAGAAAGGTATTTTTAATAACCTTTAAAATGATACCCATTTTATATTAACCGGATCCGTAGAACCGGATATAACCGGGTACCCGTACCCGAACTTCCGGGTCAAATAATCGGAAATGATTATTTCGATGAGTTGCAAACGGAAAAACAAAATTAATATATCCTCCATACAATGGTGGAGGATATATTAAAAGCAAAACATTTAGATCAGAGGTTAAATTTTGCACGTTTGTTTCAACGTAAGCAACCTCATTGTGCCTCTAGACATAGTTTTAAATGTGTATTCAATTTTCTAAAAAATACTGTAACAATAACAACGTTTTGTCAATAAGAATAAAATGAGCTGTACTTATTGTTGTTAATTTTTTTTTAAATAAGTGAACAATTTTAATGGTTTTTTGAAAAATCAGACGCGTGATTTGTCCACTATATCGTTTTAAAAGAATGAATTGCTCTAGCAAAGAAACTCTAATAAGACAAACAGCAAAGAAAAATTGCGACAACGACAACATCAATAATTATCTGACAACAACAGCAACAACTTCGATGACGGATGTTGTTGTGAAATGTTTGATTTTGTTGTTTGTATTGCAACAAAAAGGCCTTAATCACTAAAGTGGCTATGTGGTTCGCTGACTAGCTGGCTAGGTATCTAGCAGCTTGGTTTTGTTGCTTAGAGGTTGTTGTAGTCTGTCCATGTAATTTTGTTTTTGTTGTTGCAAATACAAGATTCTTATTCAAACATAATTCCGTTCGTGATCATATAATGATGTTTTTACTAACTTAATTAGACTAGATTATTGCAAGAAAAATAAAAGAGAAAGGTATTTTTCATGTCCACGTCACACCGAGAAGGAAGTTGAAATCGTGTTGACAATTTTTTTTTTAATCCTTACACCGTAGGGTGGAGGGTATATTAGATTTGCCATTCTGTTTGCAATAACTCGAAATTCTTTTTGGAGACCCAAAAATTTAAAAAAATATAAAAATAATAATATAAAAATTGTATTCCCTTAACATATCTGTATTGAGGAATGTTTTGTTTTGGGCCCCATATGAAGATCCCTGAATGTCTTAGCCGAACTTCCCAACTTGACTGTCGGTTATTTGGCGTTTCATTTTCTCAGATGATAAACAACCATCTGATACACCATCTCTACTGATTCTATAGGTTTTGAGAGTGCGCCTCATAGTGGTAGGAACTAAAAGTCCGATGCGGCGAACTTTACAAAATTGTTTTTTTTTTTTTTTTTTTGTAAAAATCCCTCCCTCTTCATAACCTTGAATGCCATGAAAAAATTACATAATCTTTGCCATCAATGATTTTTATTGTTTAATGATTTGCAACAAAGCGTTATATTATTTTACCAAAGCGTTTTGTTATGACAAAATTATGATTTTATTTGTATATAGGCCTAGTCGCAGTCATAACAAAACAACGGCAGTTGTTATAACCACTTCAGTTTCCCAAAAAAAAAAAAAAAAACGAAGAAACAAAGAAAAAACAATGTCTGCCTTCCTGCTGCTGTCAATTGCCATGAATTGGTCCCGCACATAAATAATATTTCTTGTATTTTTTAGCAACAAGAAAAATATTACACTCCCAGAAATCATTCTAGGCCATATCTGACTGAGTTGGCGGGTGGGAAAGAAAAGGAAATATACTTCATAACCGTAAATTATTAAGTAACTGAAGAAAAAAAAAATAAAAAAACATGCCAATGAATGTATCAATGAATGGCTGCCATTGTCCATGAGACAAAAAAAGAAATAATCCCATAACCAAAACTGTATTCGGAAATATGAGTCATCGACTTCAGTAGCTACTTCGTGAAAGAGGTTTATTCACTTTCAGAAAATTTTGGTTAAACTGTCAATATTGTGGGAAGAAATGTGCTCTTAGAATATTCATATTTTGTTTGAATTTCAGAATCTCAAATTAAACCAGGCCGTACAGAATTGTGCCTCAGGATTCTGGGTCAGACCAACACTGATTTGTGAAATAATAGTGGAGTAGTGTGTAGCAAAATGACAAAGTGTAATCGAAACAAATGTCTTAGTTTCTTATTTATATCGAAGAGCCCGCCTTACGATCCTCAAATAGTATAATACTTTTTTGATTCGTTCTGGAATGAATGGTACTCATGTGTCCATCTACAACCCCTCCAATTCAAGTCAGTCCATAGTAATATTATTCTCCAGATTGAGATTAAAACAAAGTAAAATCCCCGTTATTTTCCGCTGGACCATACTTTTTATACGCTACACTATATTCAAAATACCCAAAATGGAAACCTTATATGTGAGCTACCACAAGACATGGACCTACAAAATAGATTGTCCTCTGAAAAAAAAACTCAAAAGGGTTGGGAAATTTTGATAACGCCTTAAACGTACCGAAAATAGGGCGTTAACTTTGTATGAATTATATTGAACATTTTTTTCCATTTTTTACCCACTAAAATCATGGCGTGCCAGATTACAGTCACTTCTGCTGGAAAATACCTAAAATGATCCGGCATCCTTTTTATTAGAGCTATGTTAAAACATGATCCTACGTTGTAAATTGTCTGCCAAAATTTAGCTACTCTCTGAAAAATGAAATATGAAATTATAATCACATAGAGACCAGATCGACTCAGGTGGAAAGTTCCATTTCCATTAAAATGTCTAAAAAGAAGTGGTACTTTTAATGTGGAGGTCAAAACATGACCCTATATTGAAATTGTTCTGTAAAAACCTTTTAAACACACCAAAGATATGTAATTCCAAATTACAGCTACTTCGGTTGGAAAAATAGTCAAAGACCACCGAAGTACTTAAAATGAATCTTGACCTTTAGGGGTTAGGTCAAAATATAGGGCTATATTGATAATTTTCGGGACAAAAATTATATCCCACCACATGGAAACTTGAACAATTAGACAATTGTCAACTCTGACATTATTGGAATTCGAAAAGGCAATAGTTCTTCGGAAACCCCAAAATCGAGGTTCCACAAAACGTGAAACTTTCCTAATAAAAATTGTGTGTGGTAATTTAATATATAAATACTATGGCGCCCAATAATTTTTAAGAAAAAAAATTCTAAGACATGGTCTAACTCAAAAGTAGTAAAATTTTACCAGATTTTGGCGCCCAATAGTTTCAAATAATCAGATTAAAGTTTTTTGGTATTTCAAAATTCCGAACATGGAACTTCCCTAGTAAAACTTGTGTGTGTGTGGCTCCCAATAATTTTTAAGAAAAAAATTTCTAAGACATGTTCTAACTCAAAAGTAGTAAAATTTGACCAGATTTTGGCGCCCAATAGTTTCACATAATCAGATTCAAGTTTTTTGGTATTTCAAAATTCAAAAAATTTTGGATATTCCGCTTGAGTTTAAACAAAATCCTCAGTCGATCTTGTGAATGACATTGGGATGGGAAAGTTGGGCGCCCGATCGTTTAAAAAAAAAAAGCTTTTTTTAAATCTCTAAAGTTGTAAAATTTGTCCAGGTTTTTGCGCCCAATTGTTTTACAAAATCTAGTTGACGAAGGGGATACCAAATAGCGGTTTGGTAATTACAAAATTCGAAAATCCAAAGACTTCAAAACGCAGGAGCTTACAGAAATCCCTCCTCGAAAGTGAAATACCAGTGTAATAGTGCAAATAATAATTACAAAATGTGGCGCCAAATAGATGTAAGGAATCAAACTTTTAAAACTTGATTAAATTGGACTCAAAATTAATAAAATATGTTCAGAATTTGGCGACCAAAAGTTGCACATAATTATGTTCATGTTCCATATGTACGATGTGGTTAATAACTAGCGTTTCAGTAGTTACTAATTTAAAAAAAATCCAACTACTTTAAAACGTGAACCTCACAGACATGTCCAGTCGAAAGTGCAAATGCCAGTTATCTTATTAAAGTTAGTCCGAACAATATAAAGAAATTATGGCACCCAATTGTTTTTAAGAAATAAACTTCTAAGACTTGGGCTAACTGATCTCAAAAGTTGTAAAATGTGTGACGCCCAATAGTTTCTCATTATCAGGTTCAAGTCTCAAATGCACGATGTGGTCAAAAAGAAGCGGTTTGGTAGTTACAAATTTCGAAAACCAAATACCCCAGTCGAGCGTGTAAATGCCAGTTATGTTATTAATGTTAGTCCAAATAATATAAATAAATTATGGCGCCCAATAGCCACAAGATTTTGAGACCCAGTCTAAGGTGGTAAAATTTAACAAGAATTTGGCGCCCAATAGTTTATTCTAATAAGGTTTATATTCTTAGTATTTCAAAATTTCGAAAATTGTGATATTCCAAAAAGTGAAGCCTTTAAAAGTCCCCAGCCAAACTTGTGTATGTGCCAGTTATCTAATTTAAATTAGTCCAAATAACATAATCCCAATTTGGCGCCCAATCGTCGTTAAGAAACGGACTTTTAAAACTTGGACTAATTTTACTGAAAGTAGTAAAATTTCAACAGAATGTGGCGGGGAGAAGTATTTGAAATATTTAGACGCGACGCCCCCAAAAATACATAAAGTCAGGATATATTTTTATATGAGCGATATATCAATCAAGGCCGACGCTCACTTGAAAATGAAATTTTTTAAGGTCGTCCAAAATAACGACCAAGAGAAAGTGAATCCTTGTAGTTCAGAATGACTATGCGAACCCTATTATCTATAAAATAACCCGGGAAGTATATTTATTTTATCAAAAAATATATATTTTTATTTTATGTTGCCTTTATTATTCGTATTCCATTTCTATAACCCTATATTTATTTTATTTGAAACTGCAAGCTTGAATGCATAAACCTAAAACACACCATAGATCATTATGGTACATGCACACACATATACATATGATCACATTCATGTATGTCTCTATATCCGCCGGTAATTATAGTCTTTTCTTGATTTGTTTTTTATTTCTACTCTGTTGCAAAATTTTCTACTATTTCAAAATAATGATAACAATAATTTTTGTATTGCAAAAGCAGAAAATAGAATTTGCAAAGTAATTGTTGGAATATTTTAAATAAATTTCAATGTATTTGAAAATATTACTCATTTTATTGGAATGTATAACAAGTATATGGATCACCTTGTCACATGGACAATTGTGTCATAAAATAATCCATATAATAATTTAAATTGTTTTTTATTATCGATTTTTTATTATTATTTTGATTTGGTATACTTACATCTGGCAGTGCTCGACATGTTGTGACCGCTATTGACACTATGGCCAATGCTATAACAATTATCTGTGACATGATTTGTTAGATATATGTTTTGTTTATTAATTGTAGAAATGATGAATTATAATCCTAGTAACACAAATAAAAAAATGATGATGACGAATGGAGGAGGAGAACTGAAAAGAAAACAAAAAAAAAAAACAAAAAAAAACAAAAATAAAATTAATAAAATTTCTATGAATAAAAAAATATAAATTAAAAATTTTTAAAGGAATTGAGTTTTGTGGGAATCTTTGCCCACTAAAATGCTTCTAAAGTACAAAAGAACAGCATATAGATCTATCAGCTGATTCATCTAACAGCTGATTACTCTTGGGCAATCTCGTTCAGTACAGTGATCGAACGAACTAGGTCATTTTTTAAAGCTTAACTAGGTCGTTCATCTCGTTCAGTTGCCTTATATCGTTCAAATGGTCACTCAGTTCAGTTGGTATTTCATTTAAGCTGCCAGTTCCATCAACCACAAGGAATGATGACCTTTCCCAATCATTCGAAGAACTTGTCCATCTATTTTCTGCACTTCCTTCTACAAGCTGTCTTTGGGAGTCAATTAAAGCAAATGTGGATTTTATTTGCATTTGGTCTTTTGAACACCGCAATGGACTAATTTTCCCAGTGTCTTTTTCAGATTTTACATGAAGATGATCTTGTTTGACGCCAAACCCAAAGCACCCATGAACTACACTGAAGGTGTAGAATAAAATTATGTGTCGTTCAGTAAGCAACGTCATTCAGTGACCGACAGCTTTTGGTAAACAAAATCGTCCAGTGAACGACAATAATAAACATTGAACCATGGCACAATGAATAGGTAGTCCATTTAGCTCAGCTGATGTCTTGATTAACTGTCAAAGTGCGTAATTTCTACTTGAAGTCGATGTGCAGTGTTGCCAACCATGTGAAATATTATATGGAAAAATTTGACAGATAATCGAGACAAAAACAAAGGTTTTTGTTTTGATACATCACCTTATTATTGCATCATGCATTGAACTATGTCGTTCACTCGTTCAGTGGACACACTCGATCAATTGAACTAGGTCGTTCACGAACGATACAAGACTACAGCTGATTCATTTAACATATGAATAGGTGGGCATAGATCGATTTTCGACTCATAGCTTTTTTAGATTATATTTCTAAATTTCTTTACCAATCAACATATATTGCTTTAAATATACACATATAGTTTGTTACTCCTTCAATTAACATATTTTAAAAAGACTACATTTTATTTCGAAATATATCAATGAAAGCCGATTCCAGGAAAATTCTCATTTTTTTTCATTTTCAAAATAAAGTACAAATATGACATAAATAAATCCCATTCAAATAATAATTCTTGGCTTATTGCAATTCATTCATTTTCATCATTTAGTAGTCCGCAATCCAAAATTCCAATATGCTTATAAAAAATCCCAGAGCAAATTAAAAAATCCAAGAAATTCCACTACTAAAATGTCCTTTGCCCTTGTCAGGTTTATTAAGGCCAATAAAAATTTGTTGGACTTTTGCATATGGGTCAAATGTCAAATGAACACAGAGATCATGATTAAAACAAGAGACTGGTAAAAATAAATTCGGTAAAATAAAAAAGACAAACAAAAAACCTTCAGTGGCGGTTCCAAAGAAAGGTAACCAAACAAAATTTAAAATAATGACCCTTCACACATAAAAAGATTTAAGAAAAAAGGTTTTTGGAAACATAAAAAATATAATAAATGAAATACACTATAAAAATATGCTGCCATTCATTACCTACAAACAAAATTATTCACTTTGTATCAAAATAAAAACATATGCCATTAAAAATAAAAAAACAACCGAAATCAATTTCGCAAAAAAAAAACACTCCCAAACCTCCAAAAAAGACATGAAAGTACAAAATTGCATTCGCCAAATTGCAAAGCAAAAAAAAACGTAATCGTATCAATTGGCTACCTTCTGTTTTAATTCGATTCAAATCAAAATCACAACCAAGAAAAAAATGCAATTGTAAAGGAGTTCGAAAAAAATCGTTTAAAAAATCATTCATTTTTTGCCTTCATTTATTGGCGCTGACCGGATTTATATAACTTCCGTTAACAAAAATTTTATAATTTGCAATGATGGCGTAATAGAGTTAATAAATGGTTGTTGGTTAAATGGTGTTAACAACAGCAAAAAAATTTATTACACGGAAATTGAATTAAATATTTTAAAAGTGAATTAAATTGCATTAAATTTTTAATTGAATTAAATATGAATGTTCAAGATCAAGAAATTGGGCGAAGTAAAATATTTGTTGTAATCCTTAAACTCACGAAAGAAATTGTTAGAAGTCTTACATTTTCATTAATCGTAATCGTTTGAAATATTAAAAGTAGATTATTATTGAAAATTGCTCGTTCTCAAATATTTGCATTAACAGTTTATTAAAAAACAGCTGATAGAACTTAGTACTTCCTACTATAAGTGTAAGAAATACAGCGAACTGACAAAATTGTTACTAATTTGCACTACTTTAGTAAACCTTCAAATAACAGACAATACCCACCAGCATTTGGTTATAACTCATAAAAATCTGAAGAAAAAAGATGTAACTAGTTAACCGTGTGGATAATAAATATATCAAAATTTTGTTGCAATTAATTTTTATAGAATTCGTATTCAGATGGCTCACAATGGAGTATACTACTTCTTCGCAAAGAAAAGTTTGGTAAATTCACAGCTGATTTATCTATCAGCTGACTTCTTTAACAGCTGATTCATTTACCATATGAAGTAGAGGTATATAGGTTGACTTTCCATTTATTTTTAATTATATTAAAGTCCCCAATCCAAAATGCCAAGTCAGTTTACGTAAACAAATTTTGTAGAATTCGTCTTCAGACGTCGCACAGTAGAAACACAATTTTCGGGTGAATCACACCAATGGGCTTTAAAAGATATTATTTCTTCAAAATTGTTTTCTTAATATCTCGCTCAGAAACTCACGTATTTGAACTATCAAAATTATACTTTTTCTTAAAAAGGAAAATTTGGTAAATTCACAGCTGATTCATTTATCAGCTGACCATCACGCATTTATAAAGTGATGTATCAAAACAAACACCTTTGTTTTGTCTCGACCATCTGTCAAATTTTTCCTTATAATATTTCACATGGCTGGCAACATTGAACATCGAATTCAAGTAGTAATTATGCACTTTGACAGTTAATCAAGACATCAGTTGCTCCAAATGGACTTCATTGTGCCATGCAGGTGACTAATTTAGCTAGGGAGATATAGGTCGACTTTCGACTTAAAGCATGTATTTTTTTTAAATGTGACATTTCTAAAAGCGCATTTAGACTACGAAATCCACTCAATCTAAAAGCGTATACGTAATCACGATTTGGCATTTCATGATGCAATAATAAGGTGATGTATCAAAACAAAAACATATGTTTTTTATTCGACCATCTGTTAAATTTTATTTAGTAATATTTCTCATGGTTGGCAACATTGCACGACAAATTCAAATAGATAGTTGAGACGATAGTCAGCTGCGATAAATGGAGTATCTATTTATTGTGCCATAAGTTAGCTAATACCATGGAACAATAAATAGGTAGTCCATTAGCGCAAATGATGTCTCGATTAACTGTCAAAGTGCGTAATTTCTACTTGAATTCGATGAGCAATGTTGCCAACCATGTGAAATATTATATGGAAACATTTGACAGATGGTCGAGACAAAAAAAGGTTTTTGTTTTGATACATCACCTTATTATGGCATCATGGCTTTTACTATCAGGTATTCAGAGTTTCATTTGTTGATGAATAATTTGAAAATGTAAATATTCCAAATTTAGTATCAATTTTCCGTTATTTTTGCTAAGCGGAATTAATTAAATGACCCATAATTAATTGCAAGTAAGAAGTAGTTCCTTTAGATACAATTTTTGCACCGATTCATTGGAATTCAGTTAAGCAGTAACTCCCACACTATTATAATTAATATCCATATTTTTATGAATCACTCAAGTTGCATGGTATCAACTACACATATGTTGACCAAGTCCCAAAACTTCGATGTCAGCAAATAATTTTTGTAAATAAAAAGAATACACAAAATGTCAAGCCCATTCAATGTCATACAATTCTTTATTTCAATGTCCCTCAAGTTCACTTGGTATAGTCGCATTATATTACCTGCACAGGTGATAGAATAATGCTGATGTTTAGCGTTTTTCTGGTGTAATTGGAGCAAGAATTATAAATATTAACAAAAACCTGTATGTGAATATCAATGTTATGACGTTTTGCAATTTAGAACGGGGCAAATTTAAATAACAAAAATACGGAAGGTGGAAATGACAAAGCGAAAATATGAGAAATACGATAAAAATATATTTTCTTTAGAGTTTCAGTGGAAATTCTCAATAAGAAATTACGTAATTTTTAATAAGCCCTCATATTAGCCGAAACAATAATTTCGAGATTTTATAAATGAAACACTAGAGTAGTAAAATTTAAAAGAAATCACAATCTAACAAGACTTGAAAATATTTAAAATAAATTCCCATCATATATAAATAAATGACCTAGAATTGGACACATTTTTTCCTTTAAAAGGAACTGGGTCATTTATTTAGTTCCATAGTTCTATGTAGTTCTATCGTTCATTTTCAATTAGTGCGGCCAATGAACGGGATGATCTAGATGAACGGTTCGAACAAACGGAACTAGTTGAAACGAAGGAATGGAACGGATTTAGTACTGATCTTTCCGTTTTTTCTTTGATCTAGTTCGTTTCCGAACGATCCAACTATGATGAAATAATAAGGTGATGTGCCAAAAAAAGAAAATTAGTTTTTTACTCGACCATCTTTCAAATTGTATTTAGTAATATTTCTCATGGTTGACAACATAGCACATCGAATTCATGTATAAACTACACACATTGACAGTTAATCGAATAGTCCGATGCGCTTAATGGACTACCTATTTATTGTGCTGTAGATACAACTATGATGAAATAATAAGGTGATGTATCAAAACAGAAACATTTGTTCTTTTACCCGACCATCTGTCAAATTTAATCTAGTAATATTTCATATGGTTGGCAACATTGCACATCGAATCCAAGTAGAAATTACACACTTTGACAGTTAATCGCATAGTCAGCTGCTCTTAATGGATTACCTAATTTTTGTGCCATGGATACAACTGTACCAAAAACCTCAAATAAATGACAACCTAATATGATTCAGTGTCTCCTTTAGATGAGTTTTAATATATCAATATTTCCTATATAAATTATGACCCATAAATTTCTCTATATTCCCCTTCCTCTGTCATATAAAAATTGAATAATGAAAACATACGTATAACTTGTGTAATCCGCAATTTATCTAGGAGAGAAAAAACTTGAATTTTAATTTTCATCTTCATTTTTTCAATCATTAATGATGCATATCAAGGTTAATTCACACCGTATACTCAAAACGAAAATCAAAATTAATCTAAAATATCATGTCATACATTATGCATTAACTTATAAAAAAATTTACATAAATAATCCATGGAGAAAAAAAAATGGTAGCTAAGTTTAATATGAAATTAGCACCCCAATCAAATGTCTAGGTACGATGATTGATGTTTATTTCAAGCAAAAAACATAAAATTTGTAATCATTTTTTGTTGGAAATGATAAAAGATTAATAAATTACAAAAAATACAGAGTTACAAAATTGTTTGGGAACACGTTTTTAAAGAAGCTAACCTAATATAGGGTGATGATAAGAAGAAATGAAAATAATAATTGGAACAAACACGTGACGCTAGAGTTTGAGAAATTAAAACATTTTTATAAAAATTGGTGTTGATATTCCATATTTGGCGGTTTTATTTAAAGAAAATTATGGAAATGATGAAAGATTATTAAATTACAAAAACAGACACGATATTACAAACTTTTTTGAAACACGCTTTTAAAGAAGCTACCTTAATTTATGAGATGAGCAGATGAAATGAAAAATAATTGGAACGAACACGTGAAACTAGAGTTTGAGTAATTAGAACCTGTTTTTAATTGGTGTTGTTATTAAATATTTAGGAAATTGATTTATAGAAGATTTAAATTTTGTTGGATATTGTGATTTAATTAATTGGCAACACATATCTTGATTAGTGATCCCTATTTTGATCAGTAACAATATGACCATGATGCAATAATAATGTGATGTATCAAAACAAAAACCTTTGTTTTTGTTTCGACCATCTGTCAAATTTTTCCTCAAAATATTTCAAATGGTTGGCAACATTGCACATCGAATTCAAGTAGAAATTACCCACTTTGACAGTTAATCGAGTCATCAGTTGCTCTAAATGGACTAACTATTATTGTGCAATAATAAGGTGACGTATCAAAACAAAAACATTTGTTTTTGTGCCGAACATGATGCAATAGTAAGGCGATGTTCCAAAACAAAAACCATCTGTCAAATGTTTCCTCAAAATATTTCACATGGTTGGCAACATTGCACATCGAATTCAAGTAGAAATAATGCACTTTGACAGTTAACCGAGACATCAGCTGCGCTAAATGTTATTGTGCCATGGTCCTGACCATCTCTCAATTTTTTCCTCATAATAATTCACATGGTTGGCAACATTGCACATCGAATGCAAATAGAAATTACGCACTTTGACAGTTAATCGAGACATCAGCTGCGCAAAATGGACTACCTATTTATTGTGCCACGCTAGGCACTTTGACAGTTAATCAGTTTCGCTCAATTGACTACTTATTTATTGTGCCTTGTACCGATTGTTCTTTTTCCGAATTAGTCCCTTTTGAACTAGTTTATCCCAGAACGACCCTACTCTACATATCACTTTTAATGGTAATTCGTTTCACGATATTATTTTAATCTTCCCATATTAAAAATTTTGTTTTATAACATATCAAAAAAGTGATTAATTACACCTTTACCTTGATGTCAATTTGAGGATTATGTTTGCCAAGCCACAACCTTGATTTCTGCACAATTATAAACCAGTAGCGAACGAAGAAGATGGCAAAAGTATTAATTATATATTTATATAAAAGTAAAAAAAAATAAATATCAAAAATTCTTCTTCTACTTTTCAGCAAGGCATTAAATTACCTACCACAAATGACATACTTACACACATATTTCTATAACATATGTTTTGTGTGTTTATTTATCAAATGATTATTTTTCTTGCTATTGATTAAATAATTAAAAAAAAAAACACGTGAGAAATGTGTTCAAAAAATTAAGTAAATTAAAATACAAAAAACCAGAAAATCAAATTTTATTCCAAACGTCATTGAATATTTTTGATGGAACATTTTTTTCTATTAATTAATAAAACATATAATACTCGTTTTTTTTTAATTTTCTGTTTACTTTTCCTTTCTTTTGTGTGTCATTCGTTGATGATAAAATTTTGTTACATAAGAAGATATCATAAACATAAAACCTAATATTGATCATAATTTAGATATGAACAAGTTTTAATTAAAATGTTTGTTTTATAAAATTATAGCTTCTGATTAAAAGCAAACCCATTAAATACTGCGTTAAAAATTATTGGGAAAATGAACCCATACACATGCCACATTCGTGATATGTTTTCTACAAGGACTTTTTCAAATGTATAATACTATATACATAAAATAGCTTCCATATAGAATATATATTTATATAAAAATATTTCATTCAACAGAGTCCTACTAAAGCAAAAAGTCTGATCGATTATTGGAAAAAAAAATTATAAATGGACTATTTTCATAAAAAAATTGTAAGAAGTAGAGTTGGTTCATGGCACAATAAATAGGTAGTCCATTTAACGCAGCTGACGATGTAAAAGTGTATAGTTTCTACTTGAATTCGATGTGCGATGTTGCCAACTATGCGAAAAATTACTAGAAAAAATTGACAGATGGTCGAATAAAAAACATATGTATTTATTTTGATACATAACCTTATTATTGCATAATGAGTTGGTTCATACCGGAACGAATTAGTTCATGGGAACCATGGCACAATAAGTAGGTAGTCTATTTAGAGCAGCTGATGTCTAGATTAACTGTCAAAGTGCGTAAGATCTACTTGAATTCGATGTGCAATGTTGCCAACCATGTGAAATATTATAATGAAAATGAATAATCGAGTCTTCCTTTTTTGCTACTAATGAACGATTGAACTTAAAGGAACTAAAAGAATTATGAAAAAATCGAAAAGCTTCAGAAAATAGATTGACCAACTCTAGTAAGATGTCTTCTGACGATTTAAAGGACTTCTATAATGTTGATCCATATTTCGACATGGCCACCATATAAAGGCGATGACTGATTGTCAGTATTTCAAACTGCTCATTTTCTACCTGAAAAGGTTAGTCTTATTTTTAGAATGATTGGCTGAAAGTTGTCTCATCAGGTTTACAAAGGACAATTGATCTGCTTGCAACTTTTAATGGTTTTCTATGTCACAAGGAACAGTCCGAGGTACTTTGAAGGCTAGCCTCATCTTCTAAGTTTTAGAAATTTGTTTTTTTTTTTTTTTTTTTTTTTTGGATTTTGGTAGTGTAGCCGATTCTCAGCTGTGTTGGTCGGTTACCCGCAGTAACCATACACCACTACTATCGATGTTTATTGGTGTCGATAAATGTGTACATGATAATCGATTATATTAACATTAATTATAGCGTAATGTGTATTGAGTGAATGAATTTACATAATTCTTCGAGAGCTGGAATCGAGCGGCTATGTAGTAAGCTGGGTAAGTTTGTGTAATTGTTAAATATTGAATAATTAGTTCTGTGGGAGTTGTATTTGCAGCAATTGAAAATGACGTGGTTTTCGGTTTCGGGTGTGTTGCAGGAGTCGCAAAGGTTGTTGTTTGCAATGTTGATTCGGTGTAGGTAAGTTTTTCCATACGTATGCCCAGCAAACAGTCTGTTAATTAATTTGATGTTTCCAGGTGATATTGATGAGCCGGCGAACCAGTGCTGTTTTGGGGGTTCGGGAAAGAATTGTGAAAAGTAAGTACCTTTGGAAATAGAAGTCTCCTTGAAGATTGTGACCCATTCATCCCACAGGGTATTGTATATTAAAGTGTGTGCATCTTTTACCGCATGATATGAATGAATAATGCATCCAACATCTGCGGCAAGTTTGGCGAAGTGGTCGGCTTTTTCATTGGCCTGTATTCCAATGTGCGAAGGAGTCCAAATAAACGTGAGTAGAGTGATTGGTGACATATTTATCTTTTCGATAATAATATTGGCCAGGTAGTTCTGTGAGGTGTTGTTCCTTAAGAGTGAAAGAGCATTTTTACTGTCGGTTAAAATTACGGCCTTTTCAATGCCATCCTCTAAAATAATGTCAACAGCCTTGTTAATGGCGTTCAGTTCACCCATTAGTGAAGACAGTTTTGCCTCAATTTTAAATAGAAAATTGTGATTGCAAGATATGTTACACACTGCACATCCGGTACTGTGTGCAGATATGGATGCATCTGTTGCCCATACCGAGCAGCCAAAAAATTTGATGTCACTTAGGGTTTCTTGAAGTATGGATCGGAAAAACTCTTTGGGTTTATTGCCTTTGTTTGCCTTGAAAATGTCCATGAGGAATGAAATTTTGTTTGAGGGTGTAACAGCGTCTTTCACCACCACACTATCAAAGATGTGTTTAAATTTAATGTATGTTTGACCGAGACTGGTTTTTGCCAAGGGGTTTGAAGTAATTCGTCTGTATGTATCATGATGAAAGATTTTGAACTTTATAAGCTCTTTCGACGCCAAATATTGGGCTCGTAGATTAGGAGGTAAACATAAGGATATAGCATAAATGATGTGAGTTGGAGTTGAAGGGGTTAACCCAAGGCTTCTTCGTAACGTCTGGTTTTGAAAAGTGGTTACCTTACGATTTATATAGGTTGGCATGTGGGCCATTGAGGATATCGAGTACTCTATTTTAGAAAAAATTATAGATTTGGATAACATGATTGCAGTTTTGGGGTTAATACCCTGCTTGAATGAATTTATCATTTTTAGTGCGTTTGACGACGTCGAACATGTGGACATGACGTCATCGTAGTGCTCTTTTAAAGTCAAGCTGTTTTTAATATTTCTTCCCAAAAACTTAATAGTATTGACTGTTCTTATTGTTGTGCCCTGAATATGTATTTTAGGGATTTTTCTTGCTCCTTTTGCAACGTACATGACAGTAGTTTTTTCATTATTCTGTTTCAGATTCAATTCAGTTAGAATTCGAAGGAAGTTGTTAACTTTAATTTGCAGATTGTTGTTAGCAGTGTTAAAATCCTTGTTTGCAGAAAGCAATATAAAATCATCAGCGAACTGGAAGCAGTAAGTGGATTGATCATTTATACAATGAAGACCCATGGTGTAAATGTTGAATAAAATGGGACTGAGGCAGCTTCCTTGTGGAAGTCCATTATAAATTTCCAATTCGTTGTTACCCATAATCAGAACACGACGTTGGAGAAAATTTATTATCCAGTGAGTTAAATCAAGTGGACAGTTTAGATCTTGGAGAATTTTGTATAACATATCGAGCTTGACACAGTCATAAGCTTTGGCCACATCTACTGATAAAAGAATCACCTTATCTCCCTTTTCTTTATGCGAATTCACAAAGTGAAGAATATCATTAATACACATGGATGCCGATAGGTGCTTTCTGTACGCATATGTTCTGGATGGAAGAATATTATATTTCTCAAGGAAAGCTAAGAGGCGATCTTTGACCATTAAATTGATGATTTTAAGAAATACAGATATGAGGGCTATTGGTCTGTAATTAGTAAATATTTCTAAGTCTTTACCTCTTTTTGGGATCGGTATAACCTTAATTTTTCGCCATTCATCCTTTATATTGCACTTCATCCATTCACTATTAATGGCAGAGAGTAAATTTATTTTAGACGCATCTGAAAGTTGACTCAGCATTCTTCTTCCTTAGTGAATTTTTCACTTGAGAAATGTGGAGTTTGTACCATATTGACCGGTGTGTTGTCAGGAACCTGATTTTTTAAGTGAATTAAAAAAGGTTTGTCATTATCAGAAGACCATTTTGACGGCATCGTAGAATTTAAAGAATTTTTACACCCACGAACAAATTTAAACAGGGCTTTAGAACTTGGAGCATTGCTTAGTTTTTGGATATTTCTTTTGAATGCATGTTGCTTGGCATATTTAACCGATTTTTTAAAATTTTTCTTTGCAATTATTAAATTTTCTGCAGTTACATTATTGTTGTTGATATCGAATTTCTTTTGTGCCGCTACGTAGAGTCTGTAATTCTTTTCCACGATCGAATCCCACCAATATTTTGGAATAGCATTTTCAGTGACTGTGTACGTTGATGCTTTAAATTCATTTTTAAAAGTATCATGTATGTCGTCGAAAGACGTAGGCAGATTAATGCTGTTTAGATTACTGAAGAGTTTTTTTTTAGCTAAAAATTTTTGAGGTTTTGGGATTATAGTTGATATGCTCATTACAATTGGAAAGTGGTGACTTCCTCCAATTGTTGATGGATAAACGTCCCACGAAGTTGTGATATGTGAATTCGTAAAGGATAGATCTAGTACGGATCCCGTAGATTCGTGAAGCTGTTTTTTAAATGTGCAACTACCATTATTAAGGCAGCGAAAAGATGATGAATCAAAGGTTGTCTTTACGATTTTACCCCTTTGAGAATCAAAGTTATCCCCGTATGAAGTGTGGCGGGCGTTGAAGTCTCCACATATGAAAACATTTGGCTTGGTTTCCAGGAATGATATCAATTTATCGAGCTCATTTCTAATGGTATTGCACTTGAGAGAATGTGGAAAGTAGATTGAAACAATCGTTATATTCGAGGAGAGGCTCAGAGTTTCACAAATCAATATATCCAAAGATGTCGGAAAGCTAACTTTCCTGAATTTTATTCTATTATGGAAGACTAAGGCAACACCACCGTAGTTGTCTTGTCGTTTTTTTGAGATAATGGTGTAATTAAATATTGATGTGGCATTTTTATTTTCATCAATGTTAAATATTTCAGACAGGATGCAAATATCGACATTTAATTTTTTTAAATAGAATTCCAGATAACTTTTGTTTTTATTTAGACTTTGTATATTGTATTGTAATAAGTTCATGTTGTTTTGTTATTGCTTTAAATTTTTAGGTTGCGTGTATATTTGGGTCTATGCTGTTAGTTTCCAGAAATGGGCTGTCTGTTACTGATGGCAGTAACGATTGCTGAAATTTTTTTAGGATATTTAGACCTTCGGCGCTGTTAAGTGAGGTTAGTACTTTCGACATTTCATTAGCAAAATTTGAAAACATTTTTTCTATTTCAGATACTTTGGAGAAGTTTGCTTGTTCGAAGATGGGTTTAGACGGAGCTAATTGGAGAGGGCTGGCAACGGCATGATGTGCGTAAATTCGAGGAGTCGCAATTTTACTATATTTTGTTTTTGTAACTCTCCTATTTATTTCATCATGAACTGTTCTTTTTGGTGCTTTGTTTTTATTGATTAAAGGAAATTCATTGTTGTATTGATCTTCAGAGAGAATTTGGTAGTAATTCTGTGTTTCTGGATATTTACTAATGACTTCTCTTCTTGAGAGGTTGGTGAGAGCCATTATGCTATTTATGTTTTCTTCAGTTTTCCATTTTGGGCAAAGTTTCTGGTCAGTTGCACAGTGATCAGTACCATTACAAAGAATACATCGCGGTGGACCGCATTCACCTTTGCATGTTGTTGTTGAACGACAGTCGTGACATTTTGGTGTTTTGCATTGAGTGGGACATATTATTAGTTTTCCGCACGTTAAGCACCTTTTTGTTGACCTGCAACGGTCACCTATGTGACCTAGGCGCACGCAGTTTAAACACAGACGAGAACGACGTACATACAGCTCTGGGGAAATTTTAGTACCACACATAAGTATTTCAGTGGGTACACCATCGTATATAATGCCGATTTTGATTGTTTCGGTATATTCAGTTTTGTTTTCTTCATTTCTCCTTGTAAAGCGATAGACAGACACTACATCCATGTCATTGTTTGCTTCAATTTGCTGCTTAATTGTGATCGCAGAAATACTTTTGGGTACATTCCTAATAATGTAAAATCGTTGCACAAATCTTTCTGGAATGAAAGCTTTGAGGCCAATTTTTTTTAAGTCTGGGTTTGCCGTAAAATTGTTTGCTGCATTTGCATTATTAAAAGTTAGCCTGAAGGTATTGTAACCAATATTTTTACAGGCATAATCAGTGATGTTAATTTCTTGAAATCTGGCATAAAGTTGTAATTCACTATTTTTCCTTCTTGTATTGATTGGTATTTCTGATGACACTAATACAAAGAAAGGGCCAGGATGGTATTGAGGGTATGAAATGGTTCCTTCATTTAAAGAATTATAAATATGTTCATTTTCTAATTGAGTGATTGATGGCGGTTCTGAGTTTGTGTTGGTAATTTGATTTCTAACCGGAGTTCCATTACAGTTTTTGAAAGTTTTTGTATCATTTACAATACTGCGAGCTCTTCTTTTATTTTGCTCCCCCAATGGAGGAGGTGGAGCAGGCGGTGGAGGAGTTTCACCAACTCCCCCCATCTTTATGCTTTTAATATTGTTTAATTAATTTTGTTAAAAAAAAATAACAAAAGAGAAAAAAAAACAATTTTGTTTGTGTGTTGTTTTGATATATATGTTTTGTTGTTGCTGTTTCCGTATACGCAGAGAGGTAATAAGCGACCAGCGCGAGTAGTCTAATGTCAACAGATGTTGAAGAGCGACTGAGAAATTTGTATTTCATTTTCTCAAAGAGCAAATTTTTTATTCTTGGTAGAAAATTTGTAATATTTTACTTTCAACTGATTTTGAATATTTTTGAGATATCAAATATTGTTATTTTGAAGGTCTAGCCTCATTTTCCAAACGAAAAACAATTGCCTTGCAGAAATTTTTAGTATTTCGACATACCCCATATATAAGGGTTCTGACCAATTTTAGATATTTTGCAGCATTTGGTCTCATTTTCAAACCGAAGTGGATGTATGTTAGTATTTCAAGTTCTCATTTCATAACAGGGCTCCTTTTGAATATAACGATCCGTCTTTTAAGGCGTTTTTGAAACTTTTTGTATTTTAGGTATCTTAGAGGTTATAGATCCCTTTTTAAGTGGGGTCAAATTTTCAATATTTAGAAATTTCAAGACGAAATTGTGCATTTCGATTAATCAAAGTGTTTAGACAGAAATTTACAAATGCTGGCTCATGTTTACAAGGGTCCCAAAGAATTTCGTATACTTTGCTGGTGCTCATTTACAGCCGGTACTGTTTTAATTTCGCATTTCATGTTTTGAGAGGTTAAGAAACTAAAATTTAAGTATTTGTAAGGTCCTAAAGGCGTTTTTCTAACCAAAGTGACCTGAATATGTTATTTTAAGTCTGCTACTTCACAAGAAATTTTTAAAATAATTTTTCAAATGAACTTCCAAAAATTATAAGGAACACTGAAACCGTAAATTACAATATAAAGGAATTACGAATGTTTCTCAATGGTTTCTCATGTAGGAGGGTATAAAAAGATTAGGCGGGAATCGTATATCGAATGATGTAGGTAGTCACTTTTGTTTACTATCCCACTTCATTGATTGTTTCATTGTAAAGAACCTACAACTATTAGTTCTAATGGTAGTAACTTCGGCTATGAAGCTGGGCAGAGGCTGTTGTCTGTGAGTGAGCAATGTCTAAAAGGTCCCAGAGAAATTCGGTTTTATTGCTGGTCCCAGCCTTAATTTTTCTTTTTAAGGACCTAAAGGTATTTTACTAACCAAAGTGTCCCGAGTTTATTATTTTATTTTTTTGTTCCGAATTTGTTATTATTATTTAATAAAAAATTCTAGCGAATATCGTGCATGGAAAGGTGTTGGTAGTCACTTTTGTTTTCTATCCTTATTCAGCGATTGTTCCATTGTAAAGTGTCTGCAACTATTAGCTCTAATGGTAGTAGCTTTGACCATAAAGATGGACAGATATTATAGTTTCAGGGTGACCATTCTCGAATAGTTTGGAGGGAAGGGTACCTGACAAAATAGGAAGAAAATAACCTTCTTCTGAACTATGCGATTTGATGGCTATTATGTGTCTAAAATTAGACTATGTTAAGATAAGTTTATGTAGTTCTTAAAAAATATTTTACTATAAAATTAGAATTGAAATTACTGCCAAACAATATTGCTGTGTTTAAATATCTCAACAATATTACAAAGTTGCTTTTGCCTATTCAGATTTTGTCATATTTAAAAAAAAAAACATTTCAAATCGTTTCAGTTCCATAACTAATTTTCAACATTGTGTGAACATAGATTTCATAAATTCAAATAAAAATGTCAAAAGATGTCGCTGCCATTGCCTCCGGCTTCTACATTGCCTTAAAGGGAATTTCCAAACTTCTATAAAAATTAGTTATATTTCTGCATATTCATATTCAACAAAAGTTCAGAGGTTCGCAATGAAGATGCTACATCAAATGTAAAACCCTATATAAAATGCCAGCATACAAATGCCGATGGAAAAAACACATCTAAAGATGTGTTTTTTAAATGTCATCCGGTACTGTGTTTTTCTTTATTACAGCAGCCTTGTAATCCAAGACAAAACAACAACAGTAAAGAATACACCAATCAAACGAATAAAAACACAAAAAAGCCGAACAAATAACCATAGAAGCAGAAGAGGATGATATTTCTTTATACAACAATGCAGGTCGTAATGCAAACCGTAGCTACAACTTCTAAGAAGTACAACAAGAAAACCCCCAAAGCACAATAATAGATAAATTGCAAAGTGTTGTTTTTTGTTGCTTTTTATTGCCTTTGGCTATACAAGAAAAATTGAAATATTTGTTTTCTTGGTATCAAATATATACAACTAATCAAAGCATAACTCATGCATAACCTATTCCACTTCTTGCAGATTTATTTTTTCTTCGTTTGGGGTTTAATAAGAAATCATCATTTTTCATTTCATTTGCATGCAAAATTGTTGAGAGATTGTGGTAAAAAAATATAGCTAATTAATATTTCAAGCTTCTCCATCCTCTTTGTCGTCATCGCCAGCGTCTTGATTAATTGTTATAAGACCCGCAATACGCCTTTTTCGGTTTTTGAAGTTGGTCATTAACCGTAATTAGGCACCCAAGCATTTATGAGTGCAATATTTGGTGGGGAATGCATATGAAGATATTTTCAGACATCTATGTACCCAAAACAGTTGATTCCGGATCTAGTAACAAATATTGGTTTAATATTAAATGTCCATATTTTAAGAAGTTCTGAATCGGAATGCCAAATTATACCACTAGGGTAAATGTGCCAAGGTCCTAGAACTAACTTAAAATGAAGCGGAATATTTATATCTGGTCTATGTCAAAACATAGAACAATATTTAAAATATTTTGCTAAGCAGGTATTCTATGGTTCCTCATAATAGGATACCCTCTATTATGAGGGCGAAAATCCTGAGTCGAAAGTGGTTGGCAGTCAGTTTTGTATTCTGTCCATGTTCAACGATTGTTCCATTGTAAAGATCCTGCACATATTAGTTCTAAAGGTAGTAGCTTCGGCTATGAAGCTGGGTAGAGGCTCTTGACTGTGAGTGGCCAATGGTGGCCCATGCTAAAAGAGTCCCAAAGAATTTCGGATATTTTTTGCTAGTCCTAGCCTTATTTTACTTTTTAAGGCTTAAAAGACATTTTTCTAACCAAAGTGACCAGAACTTGTTATTTTACATTCTCAGATGCTAGCAGACTTCACAAAAAAAGTCAAATTAATTTTTCAAAAGTACTCCCACAAATTATATAAAACTTCTGAACATCAAAATTTGAGCAAAAATCGTGTGTCGAAAGTTTTTGGTAGTCACTTTTGTTTTCTATCCCTGTTCAACGATTGTTCCATTGTAAAGAGGGCGCACCTATTAGTTCTAAATAACATTTTCGGTTATGAAGCTGGACAGAGACTATAGTCTGAGGGTGACCAATCTCAACTGTTTGGAGTTATACTGGTAATAGCTATAGACCCGCGGATCAAGGGGTCCCAGATCGGCCATTCTGGCCTGGCAGGTAGTTACGTACGCAGTCCAAACTTTTTGACGACTTATAAGAAAGTATTCTAATACAAATTAAGGCGTTTTTAAGGCCCACCAAAAACCCAGAAAGTCAAATTACAGCCACTTTGTCTGGAAATTGAGAAGATGGATATCAAAATACCTAAAATACGACGTGGTCTTCATATGGGTGCTATGTCAGAGCATGGGACTACGTTGAAATATTTCGCCCATCAAATAAAAAATGTGTGGCCAAAGATGCATTCAAAATTTATGTTTCGGAGGTGCTTCAGTCGGTTTGGAAAAAGTGTAGGTATAAATCAGCAGGAAATACATTGAAACCTCCGTTTCAGATGTAAATATAAATATTCGCATTTCATTCCAAATAGGTGTAATTAATTGGTCATCCGCCATACAGCCCAGACTTGGCACCCAAATGTTTTTTTTTTTTTTGTTATTCCTGCATATTAAAAAAAATACGTATTCAAATATTTTCGTTGCCCGAAGACGATGTTGAACCATTTTTTATAAAATATTGTAATACATATTCTCATTTTTATTAGTCCAAAAAAATATATATAGAAGACCTCGTAGCACCCGCGTGTTATATATTATGACGTAGGGTATCATAAAATCATTGTTTTTTCATTATTTTTTTTTTTATTCCTAAAATTTTGAGAATATTTTAGAAAAACCATGTTAACACAATTTCCGGCTTTGAACCCCTAACTGAGATATCAAAGTAGTCGTGAATTACGATTAACCCCATTTTTAAATAATTTTAAATAAACAACATCCTTTATAAAAACATATACCGCCAAACACTCTGTGCTAAATAATTAACCTGTTATCAAATGCAATAGTCCATTTCCGTTTTTTTATCAATAAAAGTAGCCAACACTAAAAACCATTATTCCAACATAATATAAAATTGAAAACGCCGAAGAAGAAGAGAAACGACATATTTATTACACACATCAATATGTTTGATGTAATTTCATATGCCAGTTATTATGACTGGTATTACGGCATTTTGTTGTAAAGAAAATCAAAAACAACAAAATACAAAATCGTGAAAAATATAAATATTTTGCACATTTTCATCATTTCCATGGCAAGCAGTAGCAACAATTTTCCAAACAATAATCATAAAATATGGTTATCTACTACACTTCACACAGACAGGCAGGCAACATGTGAGCAATATGGAAAACACTTTTGGTTTGAGTTGGATGCATGGCATTACAATATTTTATGGTATTTGTTTTTAGTTGCATCTCCAATGAAATTCGAGGAGAGTATTATGTGAGAGAGAGGAAAATATAAGTAAAATATTTTTTTGTTCATCTTTTCTCGCTTTGCTAATTTTTATCTCCTTCGCGTTTTTGTTGTTATTGCTTTATTTATTTATTCATTTAACTTTAATGAAAACGAAAGTGAAAATTTCCACACAGCCAAGCAACAAGTGTTGCTGAAGAAGAGGAAGAAGTTGTTTGTTGTTTGACAACATCTACATATCGGCAGCCAGACACACATCTTTTTCGGGATGTTGGCGTTAATAAATCCGTGTTGGTATTTGTTTTTTGTTCATATGGAAGTTACTGCATAAATATGTCTTCTTTTATAAATAAATTTATGTGTATAAATTTTCAAATATTTTGCAACATTTTTCCAGTAGTATGATTTGTTATCAAAATGTATGTGGGATTTGATTTTATCATTATTTTTTTTATAAATGTATTGCCAGCCAATGTAAATGGTATTTGATAACTTTGAATTTATGATTTTATAATACACTCTTTATTAGGATGTGTTATGCTTACAATTGTCATGGATATAGATTTTTTTATTATAAAGGAAATATAAATAATAGTCGCTATGGGGAATATAAATATTTATATATCATAGCTACGGAGGGAACTTCAAGTTATCAATGGGGAAATATATGTATTATCTTCATAGTGCTGAGAGACTCGAGGTCATATTGGGGTTTAAAGGAAGTAACAATTAAAATAAATAAATCCAATTTATGGGCCTTTTTTATTTTAACTCTTTAAGTCAGTGTTTTTTACCAGCCCATTAGTCCTTGTATTGCAATATATCAAAAGACTTAAGACACGAGAATTTGTTTTTCTAAATTATGAATAAAATTAGCACAAACAAATAAAATAAAATAAGACGAACCATAATAGAAGAATATACAAAAGAAATGGAAAATTAAAAAATATTTCCCTAATAAGGCGAATTTCAACATTGGATTGTAGCACCATCAACTGAAAAATTTAAAAAAGTCATGGAAAATCTATCAAAAATGTAATACCAAAATGTCAACACCAAGATCAAAAATGTCATGGAAAATCTATCAAAAATGTAATACCAAAATGTCAATACCAAGATCAAAAATGTCAATACCAAGACCAAAATGTCGAAAAAGAGGCGAGCCTTTATGCCAAAAATAAAATCTTTTGCAAATAAGATTTCATCCTCAAAGGACATTAAATTACAAATTAGCATCTCTTCGAAAATGAGTCTAGTAACATAAAAATGTATCTATATCGAAAAAATGTCTGCATAGTAGTTTTATACCCACTATGAATACGTAATACCAAATTACTGTAATTTCATTTGATCCTATAGATTTTTTTGCGAAGATATGTTTTACTCATTAAGAACCCTGATTGTGAAAATACAGCCACTTCGTCTGGATAATGCAAAGAGGATCATTAAAACCAATAAAATCGTTCGGGATCTTTATATGGTGGCAATGTCTATTAATGGACTTGTACTGACAATTTTCTGCAATGAAATTGTTCGCCCACAAAGAACCCTGAATGACAACTTATAGCCATTTCGGTGGGAAAAATACAAACTTAAACCTTCAAGATACCATAAATGGAACGCTAAAATTTATTGGGGCTATATGCACAAATATGGGCCGATATTGATGATTTCTTTGGTAAGGAGATTTGACGTTCAATGAGAATTCCAAAATATAAAATTACAGCAAATTGGTTGAAAAGTTTTTTGGGAGCTGCTGTTACATGGGAGCTTCCCGGAAACTCCGTCCAATATTTAAAATAAGTTCATTATCCTATTAAAACACAAATTTGTCTCTAGACACCCTGTGTCGCCAACAAAAAATGATCAAATTTTACTAAAAAAATTTAATGTAATTTTGGCGATATTCAAAGCGCTAGGGCTAGGGACCACTGGAACTTTCGAATCCAAAAATTCCAACGGTATTCGAAAGAGTACATGTCCGACTCTGATATGAATTAAGATCATCAACATGGCACAAAAATTAACAAAAAGACTGATCTATGACATTTGATTTTTGGAAAATTCACTTTTTGGTTCACAAACTAATTTAGAATATTAGAAAGATCTTGTCTGATTTCATTTATCCTAGTTCATACGATAGCTACGTACGCTGCCACAATAAATAAGTTGGTGAAATGTCCGTCTGTCTGTTGAAAACTCTATGGAGAACGCAATATTTAAGATAGAGCTTTGAAATTTTACCACTCCTAGGGATATGATATGAGATTAATCCGCCTATCTTTTGGTATAGTTACATAATTCGATATTTTGGAATCTCATTATGTAGCAAAATTTCTTACAAAAAATTATTAACATTTCCATGGCCCACTTTTTAGAGGAGCCCCCACCTATAACCGTAGCTCCTCGATTTCGGTATTTTGGGGAGATATAGCCGCATTTTCCAAACGAAATTCATTTCATATGGCATACCGCCCCAAACAAAAGGTACAGTCCCATTTTCGGTATTTTAAAGGTTTCCGTTTTTTAATGGGTTTATGTTTTTACATAGGCCCCACACAAAAGGTACATCCCCATTTTCGGCACTTTTAATGTTTCCGTTTTTAGATTGGAATTTTGGGTTCTTGGAGTCTTAAAAATATATTGGCCGAAGAGGGGGAGTTTTTGCGCATTTTCCAAACGAAGTACATATTTCATAAGGCATATTGAGTTTTCGGAGTGTGACAAACATCTCTGCAGAAAATCGTAAGTATAGATCTTTTTTAGCATAGACCCTTTTTTACCATAGGATTCCCTTTTTTGGATGGGTTCATGTTTGACATAGGCCTCAAATAAAGGTCTAGCCCCACTTTAGGTATATTTTTTAGGTTTCGGTATTTTTTGGCACTCTGGGTTCTTGGAATTTTTAAAATATCTTTGCTGAACATTTTTCCGATTTTATATACATTTCCCACCAAAGTGGCTCTTATTTTAATGTTTTTGCAATACTTTCCTTCCAAATTGGCTTTAATTTGCCATATCGAAACCTTCATTGCGGATTTTTTTCTATCAAATTCTCCGATTTATCCATACTAGGCAGATTTTACGCTTTTTAGAAGATTGAAAAACTTCTTGCAAAAAATAGCAAATATATTTGCTTAGATCCACAGAAATAGACATAATTGGAGATCAGAATTGTAAATAACCCCCTTGTGTAGAATTTTTAACATGACGTTGGTAAAATCACAATATCGCTCCATTTTAAGCACGCTGTCGCAATCACTAATAAAGACCCAAGAAATTGGTCGCCAATGACGATATTAAATAAAGGACCGATTTTTTATGGGACTTTTAAAAACGTTATCAACAATTGTGTTGAATATTATAGAAATATTTTACATCCAAATTGGTTAAAATTAGGAATTTTATTCGGGAAATTTCGTAACAAAAATTTGAGCAACACGTTTTGGCGTAGGTGTAATTAAAATGTTTTTTTGACTGTTTGAGAAAACTATATTTATTGCCTGTAATTAAGCATTTAAAATTATCCAGAATATCAATCACTTTAATAAAGTTCGTTGTCTAAGTCTTTTGTTTTCAAACAAACAAAGATTTTTTTCTTTTGATATTTGAAGGAAACCCCCTAACCACTGTAAGAAATACTTCAAAACGACATTTTCTCGAAATGATCTCAAATAGAATATCTCGAAATAATTAGTAATATAATACAACCCCCCTCCCCTCTTTAAATTGTCCCCTTTTGCTAATTAACAACTGTCAACAGCAACGACAAAATTTCCTAATAAATTTAAATATGATTAGTTTCACACTTCCAGCTGTGCATGACGACGGCACAGTTATACACACTCATACGTACATATAAAAATGAAACAACAACAATAATTTCCGTCATGAAAAATAACGTTCCACAATTTTTTTGTTGTTGTTGACTTATTTTTCTGCAATTTGTTGCATATACTTGTATACTACACGGAAAACTTACAAATTACCAAAAAATCCTTGAATAAGCAAATTTGTTGGTTGTTTTTTTTTCTATAAATTTAATAGACAATTTTTGGCAGAAACGTTTTCCTCAAAAAAAATTTTAACCAAATAAAAATGCCAAAAAATATAAGCAAGCCAAACGTCAAAATCTGTAACACAACCTACAAAAACAGAGTAACGCATTAATGGCCAAAAAACCTGGCTGGCAGACAGACAGACAGTTGTTTGGATGGGCAGCAGACAGTCGGCTGAAACCATTTTTTTTTCGGAGTCTGCAATAGACTGCAACAAGTTTTTCCATACCAGCCAGCAAAGCCGCAACTAAGATGCTGAGGCTGGTTGGTTGCTTGCTTGGAAAAGAGACATCATAAAAAAAACACATTACGTAAGGCTCTTTTGCATTTTTCGTAAAAATTTGAGACTTGAGCGAGTGTGTGTATTTTCGACTAGTTGTTGGTGTTGAGACGCTGTTGTCTGCAATGAGTGTGACTTTTGTGTGGTGGCATAACTTGAAGTTAAACAACCAACCTAGCCATCCAGCCAACGAACCAAAAATCTCTGCCTGCTAAAAGAGTAAAGAAAATTGCAAATCCAAAAAATGTCTTGATATTTTGACATCCAGCATTGTCATGAACCTTTAGACTATGTACAGAAGAAAAAACGCCAACCTCTCAATACCCTTATGGGCATAAAATGAAAAACCAACAAATATCAAAAAATTTTCAGCAGCAACAAGCTAGCCAAACATATGTATATAAGTGAGTACTTCGTTGTGATGTGATAATCCATAAGATGTTAAAGTGCAAAGTTTTTCCTCTTATTTAACCAAACAAACAATTGTTTGGTGCTGGCCTGGTGTGTTGTTTGTATTTCAAATTTTCCTTTGTCGAATTGGTTTTTTTTTCGAAGGGCTTGTTGGAACTTGTACCTTGAATTGTTTTCTCCATACATACATACATTGCTGTTTGAAAATTTTATTATTTTTTGCAATTGTTAATTTTATGGAATTTTATTTGGAGGGTATTGTATTCATAGGAAACAACATTTGATTGTTTTGTTGATATAGGGAGTGGCTTGAGAGTGAATGGAATTTGAGGGACGGGAAATATATAGAAGGGGATTTTAATAAAAAAAATATGATAAGTAATAGATAGAGTGATAAATAACAATAAGGAAAGACTAAAGTCGAACGAAGAGGATTGTACCAAAATTGTAATAATGTCGTTAAGTTTGGCCGACCGAACATTTTATATCCTCCCCTTGGGAATTTGGTGCACTATTTACATAAAATCGAATGTAGATATATATGGAAGCCATATCTAAATCTCAATCGATTTTCTACAATTCCAATAAGGTTCGTCCTTGGGAAAAAAGTGAGCTGTGCCAAGTTTCATCTAAATTAAAAACTTCCAAATTAAAAATCTTCAAATTAAAAGCCTTCAAATTAAAAATAAAATTCCCCAGATTATAGATATTGCATATTTGGCACATAGACTTTCAAAAAAATTGAAAAAAAATGCCTTGCCATGATATAGCAATTTTTTTCAACAGAGGCATACATACCAAATACATAAAAATAATAGGTGCCAAAATTGAAAAAATGGGACTAAGATCTCGAATAAACCGATATCTTCAAAATAACCAAAATTTGGGAGAGCTTTTATATGGAACTACACCAAAATTAGAACATATATTACTATGGGAACCCCAAAATATCAAATTAGGGGCAATACGGATGAAACCCGGACCCAATTCCCAAAATATTATTACATTACGAAAATTGGTTCAATATTGAAACTTTCTGGTAGGAAAACATTCTACCCAATATGAATCCAAAGAATACAATTATTCGGTTGAAAAACGTGTCAGGACTCCCCAAAATACCGAGATTTAGGAGGTATCGTTATATGGGGGCTACTGGGGATGAAATTATACATGGGAGCTAAAAGGATATCTGAAATGATTTGAACCAGTATTGGTATATCCTCTGCAATAATACCATGTTTTCATGATCAAAAAGACCAAAAAGTCGATATTGGCAGGATCGTCTGTCTGTCCGTCTGTTGAAATTGAAGATTTGCACATACATCGGCATGATTTTTGATATCTAGAACCAGGTATATCGTTTCATAATAATTACTAATTTAATGGTCTCTCTCCATTTTTCACGAATTTGACAGATTTGTTTAACCTGAGTAGCTGTAATTTGTATTTCGATTTCTCAGAGGATAAAAATCTCCTAAAAAATATTTTCAACATATGATCATGATTTGACAAGACCTTCCCGACCTTTGCTGGGTATTTTGAAGGCTAGGATTATTGAGATATGGAAACACTTCAGGCGATCGTGAAAATTTATTTCCTACAGATGTGGGAATTTAATTCAAAGGATATGGTTACACGGGATGGTGATGGACCCACTCCCTTTGCAAGAAAACTGGAAATACCCTTAAGGAGGGATGTTAGTCTACTATATTAGGTTGGGTAAAAAGATTTCTCGTAAAGTATCGATCAAACAATTTCAGATTTATGCTCGTTGAAAGGTTGACATTTCACAGCAAAAAAAAAAAAATATTTTGCTGTTTTTGTTTGGGGTATTCAGTTCTGAGTTACAGGGTGTTAAAAATGGAACTGAACAAAGAAAAATTCGGTACATTTTATACTTTTTCTTTGACAAAGGCGAAAATGCAGGCCAAGCGGCTAAAATTGTGGATGGTATTTATGGTTCTGTAACTGTAACAGCCAATTATGTGCAATTTTGGTTTCGTAGATTCCGTTCAGGAATTTTTGATGTTAAAGATGCACGTCGCACGGACGGACGTCGGAAAT
Source organism: Musca vetustissima (assembly GCF_032173495.1). NCBI lineage: Eukaryota > Metazoa > Arthropoda > Insecta > Diptera > Muscidae > Musca > Musca vetustissima. The sequence goes on from NW_026880320.1 coordinate 245,966, forward strand.
GTCGATAAAATCGGAGAAATAATCCGATTAGCAGTCGTAACATTGCCCAGGAGCTAAAAATCGACCATAAAACTATTTTAAACCATTTAATATTGACCAGAAACCCGAATTGGCCAACAGGAAAGGTGTTGTGTTATACCAGCACCACGCTAGGCCACACACATCTACAGTGACTCGCCAAAATCTTCGGGAGCTTGGTTGGGAAGTTTTAATGCATCCGCTATACAGTCCGGACTTGGCACCAAGCGATTATCATCTATTTCTTGCATTGCAAAATCTATTTAATGATACAAAATTGGTATCTAGGGAGGATTGCGAAATCGACTACTAGAGTTTTTTTTGCAAATAGAGAGCAGGACTTCTATGAGAGAGGCGTTTGAAATTGCCTTTTAAATGACAACAAATCATACAACAAAAGGGTGCATATTTGGCCCAAATCGGGCATTCCGAAGCATGTTAATATAGATCACATAGATCGTCTAAGTTCATGTCAATAGTTCTCCAAATATGCTACGACTTTTCAATCGACAGTATATTGTACACATACAACCAAAAACATTTCGTTTATGAGGCATCTTGCGAAGAGTATCAAATATTTGGCTCCGTCCGAATTTTGTCCTTCCCTTTTGAATTTTCTACATATTTTCTATTTATCAAATTAATTTTGTATTTAATTGAAGCATCGCAAAAATCAATGTTTAGGGTTCTGGGTTTCACATATTTTAGATGTATTGTCACGAGGAGATTATATCAGATAAATGAAAATCTAAACCATTTAATTTTCCTAAATAAAATTTTAGGTCATTTTCTAATTTATTATTAATATTCCTCTTATATAGCGAACGTTTTTAAAAGTACAGCAATATAACACTTCAATAAGACACTCATAATCAGAACTACTCTGTTGAGTATAAAAGCAAGTTTGTTATTGAAGTCTTTTGTTTAAGGTATATAAGGCTATACATATTGATTATTAAAAATAAACATCTATCTTCACACTCTTTAATAAAATTTATTTTAGATATTATTATCTTAATTCTTCTTTTACATTACTGCAGTTCCTCTTCCTTCATTGGATTTCCCTTTAAAAACGCCTACATTCTATTCCAGTGATTTTGTAAACAAATCGCATGAAACACAACACAACTCAATAAAAGCTCAACTGGAAATCATATTACATTGCAATTGTTGTTGTTTGAAAAAAAAAAATAATGGTGTTGCTGTTGTGTTACAGCAAATACTGGAAAATACAGGGAGGCAGACAGACAGACAACAAATTCACTGACAGATAAACCAACAGGCAGGCTGTGTGTAATAACTATAAAGCTCTTTTTCTTTCAAATATCAAGAAACCACACAAAGGAGAGAGAGAAATAAGAAAAAACACACTGTGATAATCATGAAATATAACAAAAACACAAAATTACAACAAATAGAAAAAATAAAAACACAACAACTACATTTAAAGATATTACAAAATCCTCATTCACATAGACATAAACGTCAAACGAAGCCTATGGAAGCAGGCAAAAAACAGAAACAAATAATAGAAGAAACCACACTATAAAATAGGTAGGCTTAGGCTAGATAGACAGTTGCTTAGACACAGCACCAATACATTTGCAAAAAAGGCGAAAAAACCAACTTGCTTTGTAAAAACCATCGATAGATAAATAAAAGCAGGCAAATAATTGAATAAAAAAAAAAAACAAAAACCCGAAAAACACTTTTGGGGAAAATAATTTTCCTTATTATTTATTTATTTTTTTAACTTGGTAAGTGACTTCACATAATCACCAAAAAGGAAAAAAAGACGAAGGAAAAGTGTTTGAATGAAAACAAGTTGGAAATTTTGAAAAATAAGAAAAAGAGGGAGACATTATTGACAACGATAATGCAGTGTCTGGCGAAGTCAATGCTCAGCGACCCAAATGTGGGTTGCAAAAAAATATTTTTGATAATAATTAAAAAATAAGAAATAAAAATATTAATTGCTCTGGTGACAGGAAAATTCCACAGAAAAATGATGTGCGTAGTATTTCAAATTATTTTCTTATGTACTATAATCCAAAAATATAGAAAAAGATATTAAAACAAATTTATCAAAATTAAGGAAAAAAACTTAAAAAAATTAAAAAATAAATAAATTTAACAATTTAAATTTTCATAATATGGAAGATAATTTAAGTTCGATAACACTGTGCAACACGAAAAAAGTTATCGGAAAATTAAAAAAAAATTATGATTGAGGGGCTATAAATAGAAGACACGTGTATAGGCATCCTGAATGTTTACGTCGGATAAACATAGGGCAATATTTCGGATTTCCAAGACATTTGGAAATATACGTATTAAGATTTCTCGAAATCCTTGCATTTTTTGGTATATGATGTCTTTGGTAATATTACAGATATAAATGTGAGGAGTATTTCCTCAGTCGACTCACTGAAGGTCTTTTCGATCCTCTTATCCAGAAATTATTAAAAACTTATTTAAAAGGGGATTATAGCTGGTCAGAAAATTCTACAAAAATGATCGACATTAGATTTTACTATAGGTCACCGAATAGATTAAAACTCAAAAATCAGCCAAAACGTCAAAAATCCAAAAAAAAAAAAATGAAAAATCATTGTAGGGTTAAAACCGACCAATTTTCCCCACTAGATGTCGTTTGAGAAGCATGGTAAAAAGAACAAAATTATTCTCTATCAACTTTTACTAAAAGTCACTTAACAATTTGAGGTAAAAAAATTCAATTTTTTTGCAATTTCTTTCATACACATTTCCCATATTTTTATACCCTTCACCACACTGTGGTACAGGGTATTATGTCTTTGTGCATATGTTTGTAACAGGCAAAAGGAATCGAGATAGACCCATGCTTCCTTTTGAGAATATGCATAGAATCACTTTCTGAGTCGATTTACGTATGTCCGTCCGTCTGTCTGTCCGTCCGTCCATGTATTTTTGTTAAAAAAGTACAGGTCGCATTTGTGATCCGATTTTGATGAAATTTAATATGTTGTCCGATTGGGACAAAATTTTGTACAGCGCACTGAATCAGATACATACTTATGTATGCGAAATTTTTTTTGGAATCGGTTCAGATTTAGATATAGCTCCCATATATAGTTTCGTCCGATTTTTGTGAATGATACACCAGACACACAATATTTATCCGATTGAGACAAAATTTTGCACAGAGTACTGAATTAGGTCCAGATCGATGTAAGCGAAGTTTTTTTGAAATCGGTGCAGATTTAGATATATCTCCCATATATAGTTTCGTCCTATTTTTTGTGAATGATGCACCAGACACACAATATTTGTCCGATTGGGACAAAATTTTGCACAGGGTACTGATATCTGCGAAATTTTGTTAAAATCGGTTCAGATATAGATATAGCTCCCATATATAGTTTCGTCCGATTACTTGTGAATGATACATCAAACTCCAAATATTTGTCCGATTGAGCAAAATTTTGCACAGAGTAAGTCGGCCCGTCCGACTTTTGAACGTTCCTTACTGGTTTAATAACATTTTAATAATATTTGTTGGAACCTACCCAAAGTCGTAGATTTTTTAGATAATATTTTTTGGCATCTATCTATAGGCGAAGATTTTTTAATTTTATTTTTTTTTTAACCTACCCATAGACGTAGATTTACAACTTCCCAAAAATATTCTTTAAAATATCTACGCCTTTGTAAAGCTTCCCAAAAAATATTCTTTAAAATATCTACGCCTTTGTAAAGCTTCCCAAAAAATATTCTTTAAAATATCCACGCCTTTGTAAAGCTTCCCAAAAAGTATTCTTTAAAATATCCACGCCTTTGTAAAGCTTCCAAAAAATATTCTTTAAAATATCCACGACTTTGTAAAGCTTCCCAAAAATACTCTTCAAAAAATCCACGCTTTAGTGAAGCTTCCAAAAATTTTTTTAATTCACGACTTTGTAAAGCTTCCCAAAAAAACATTCTTTAAAAAAAATCCAAGCCAATGTAAAGCTTCAAAAAAAAAAAATACTCTTGGAAAAATTTCGAAATTTTTGAACATTTTGAATTTTTTTTTTTAATTTTCCGATTTTTTTGTTTTGTTTTATTTTTAAAACAAAGGCCTATTTTGATTTCTGGAATCATTTATTGCTGCTCTTCTATTTAAACAATGATCGCATTATAAGTATTTCAAAATATTTTTTTTTTTTTTCAAAAGCCTAACCAAACTTTCTAACAACAAATAAAACTAATAATCATTAATTAACAAAGAAAATAAAATTTTGGAATACACTCAATATTAAAACTTAATGTTCAATGGGGAAGAAAACCCCCGGGTAAAACATAAAAATTATCAACGATAAAGCTGTTGAATAGAAGTTTTCAATAATCAAGTTTGAACAACTCCCCCCATAAGAAAAAAAAACAAAAAATATTAATTCGTTACGCTTTGTTATGCGAGCACACAACAGAAAGGTGTAAAAGAAGTTGGGGGGAATTTCTTCACTTAAGTTTACCCCTCCCCTTGGATTTTTTTCTTAAATATTCAAAACGAAATGGAAAGTGAAAAAGTGTTCATTTACCACCAAAAATGTTCGTAATTTCTGTTTTTTAAACTCCAAAAAATTATGCAATATTGAAGATAATTAACTTAAATTGTCGGGTTTTAAAAATAATAATTAAAAAAAATATATTAAAAATAATTACTTTTTATTTGTCAGAAGAGGAAATGCTGCTGCAGGTTATAAAATAAAATATCCACAGAATGTTGGGCAGTTGATGATGATGATGAAATGCGGTCAGCAATCGGGCAGTTGAAGTTTTTTTTTCACTATTTTTGAAAACTGGGAGTTTTGAGTTGACACCTTTTTAACACTTTATTTTAAAACATTTTCTTAGCAAATTTTCAGAATTATTTTTCTTTAGTAGACACCACACTTTTCTTCAATTTCTTTCGTTAATATTATTGCTTATGGGTTTATTTGCCCCTTTTAGAGTTAGGGGTAAGGGTTTTTGGTTGGAAAAAATATTTTCCCAATTTTTTTGAATCTATTTTTCTCGTTTTTCAAACACTTTTATTCCCGTAAAATTATTTCAAAAAAATTTTTCTTCCCGTTAAAATTTGTTTCTTAACCGCAGAGCGGATTAACTTCAGTCCAAGTTAAGAACACTCGAGCGATTAAGCGTGTTCCCTTTACAGAATGCGATTATATAAAAAAGCGTTTCAAGAAGAATGAAAATAAAATCGTAATATTTTTTTTGCGTTGTTTTCTTCTTTCTTTATTACATACACACCGATTTTTTGTTAATGATTTTTCTGACTTTTACAGACTTGGATGTTTTTGTTGCTGTTGTTGTCGAAATTCCCAAAAACAAAACATAAAATGCTGATATTTTTTGGCTGGCTGGGTGTTGTTTGGTGGTATTGGTTTGAGTGCCAGTTGCTGTCTTTACAAGATCGACATCGACAGAAGAAGAAACTCCGGCTGACAACCCGAAAAAAGTAATGCAAAACAATAACAACAACACATGAAATAAAAATGTATTTAAAATTTTTTATATACATATATACATATGACAGTTTATTGCCGTCAACACCAACACTCACTACCTTTGATTTTTATTTATTTTTGTATTTTTTCCTTTGCCATACACTCGAGCAAAAATAATGGGTTTTTATTTTTTTATTTTATTTTTCAGGTAACTTGTTTTGTTGCTGTTGTTTTTATTTATTTTTATTGTAAAAAAGCACACAATGGAATTTTTGTTTTATTGCAGCATCAGCTGCAAAAAAAATTTTTTTTTTTTTGCGCTACACTTTTTGGTTCGACTCCAACTCGTTACAACATCAGCATTTCATACCAACACTCTCACAAGGCAAATACAACATTTTAAACTCAAACTTAAAATTCAGTAAAAATTTTAAAACATTTTTTTTTTTAATTTTTATTTAATCAAGCCCCGGTGACACTTAGGGCTCCTCTAGGGTAGGATTGACCCTAAAAATATTATTACAAATTTTTTTATTCCTTTCACACCGTTTTATCGCTGCTTACAATTGTGTTTGCTGGTTAACATTATTATAAACAACAATTTTATTTTTCAAAAAGCCATACAACAAAGAACCGCACACTCAAATCTGACTTGTTTTCGATATGATTTCTTAATACATTTTTATTCGATAATTAATTTTTTCTCTCTATATTTTTTTCAAAATCGTACCGAGCTATGTTTTTTTGCTATTCACCGAGGAAATGAACAACGAACGCTCTGTTGTGGCCGTCTAGCTGGCTTAAGTTATCGGCTCACACTAAAGTTCCATTTGATTTTGTCATAGCCAACAACCTCTACGACAACACTCGCTCACTCAGTCGCTCACTCTATGGCAAAACGAAACTTGGCTTGACTCTACTCACTTTACTCTAGGTGTGCAGACAGACAGCCATAGCCACAGTGAGATGACGATGATGGCTTAAAAAAAACAGTCAGTTAGTCTATCTGTTGGCCAGACTGACAAGCCAGCAAGACAAGAAAACCACAAACCATGGTATATTTTCTTAGCTTGGCTCTTTGTTATTTATTTTTACTAACACAAGAGCTTTAGGTGCCATTGTGACACCCTACACGTTCCAGTTTCTGGGAACTATTTTTGGAACATGATTTGATTTTTTAAAGAATATTTTTTGGGAAGCTTTACAAAGGCGTGGACTTTTTTAAAGAATATTTTTTGGGAAGCTTTACAAAGGCGTGGATTTTTTAAAGAATATTTTTTGGGAAGCTTTACAAAGGCGTGGATTGGATTTTTTAAAGAATATTTTTTGGGAAGCTTTAAAAGGCGTGGAATGTTTAAAGAATATTTTTTGGGGAGCTTTAAAATGCGTGGAATTTTTAAAGAATATTTTTTTGGGAGCTTTAAAAGGCGTGGAATTTTTAAAGAATATTTTTGGGGAGCTTTACAAAGACGTGGATTAAAAAAATATTTTTTTGAAAGCTTTACAAAGACGTGGATTGAAAAAATATTTTTTGAAAGCTTTACAAAGACGTGGATTAAAAAATACTTTTTAAAAGCTTTACAAAGACGTGGATTGAAAAAATATTTTTTGAAAGCTTTACAAAAACGTGGATTAAAAAATATTTTTTGAAAGCTTTACAAAGACGTGGATTAAAAAAATAATTTTTGAAAGCTTTACAAAGACGTGGATTGAAAAAAATATTTTTTGAAAGATTTAAAAAGAAGTGGGTTTAAAAATTGTTTTGAAAGCTTTACAAAGACGTGGATTTAAAAAAAAATTTTTTGAAAGCTTTATAAGGCGTTGTATTAAAAAATATTTTTTGAAAGCTTTACACAGACGTGGTATTAAAAAATATGTTATTTGTAGAGCTTTGATATTATTTTTTTATTTGAATCCACGCCTTTGTGGAGCATTAACTATTTGTGCATTCCCGCCTTTATTGTGTCTTCAAAAAAAAAAAAATATTGGAATCCATGCCTTTGAGGAGCTTTAAAAATATTTTATTGGAATTCTCGCCTTTGCAATGGTTTCAAAAAATATTCTTTAATAAAGCTACATGTATCAGAAGCTTCAAAAATGTTTCTTTAAGAAATTTGCACATAAAAAGGTCCAAATCTGTCGCCTCAAACCCCATTTATCCCATTTAAATTGTTATTTTTGGTTAATACTTCATTTTCCATACTCAGCAAAACTTTGCCTTAACTTTACCTTGCTGTAGCACAATCCCCCTACCTTAAAAACCCCCTGAGACACATCAACAACAGCTGCAGCTTCAAGCAAAACAATTGTCAACTCCGCACTCGCCACCACCAATTCAACGTCTCACCATCAATAGAATCCCAAAGAAGCTGCTCTACCACTCTATTACCTTTAAGCCCAGTTTAGAGCTCTCAATTTTGTGGCATCGCTCTCCAACACACACACAAATTATCTTTAAAGCTAAAGTTCAGATTTGTAGCTTTTTCGGCCCCAAACACAAATACTAGCGTATTTAGACAAGATGTTGTAAAGGCCGACGCCATTATTTACCTTTTTGTTGTTACCAGTTTTTTTGTTATTGTTTTCTTCTTTTTAACTTCTCTTCATTTTTTCATAGCGTTTTGTCTAGTATCAACAAAAATTAACGCTTTGTTGGCTTAAAACAAAAGCTTTGTTAGTAGAAAAAGAAAAAATACAGAAAAATTGCAATTGAGTTGTAGTGTTGAGATTTGTGCCTTCATCTCTCCCACTCTCTTGGCTTCTCAACCAAAATTTGTAGTCAAGCTTGACTTGTAATGAAAACGAAATTACTTGCAGTTTTGTTTTCAGCTTCAAACATTGAACAGCTGTGTTTTGTTTGTGTATATTAGAGAGAGGGAGAGTGTCTGATATTTACTCATTTACTGATGAGATTTATTGGGAGAGAATATTATTTAATAAAGCTTTTAATGAGAGAAATATAGTCTCTAGGGAGGTAAATAACAAAATGTTAAATCATTAGATACACTAGACAACAGAAATGTGTATTGTTCAACAAAAGACTTAAGAAGGGAACCCTTTTGAAGTAAAGAAGAAATGTTTGTCAAACAAAAGACTGAAGACACATACTCTAGGTACAATGAAATTAAAAATGCGCTAAAATCTAAAATGCTGTGGATTTGGTTATAAATTGATCACGTATTAAACAATAATGTTTGCGTAAAGCCCGTCAATTAAGGCAATTAACATTCTGAAATGTCAGTTGAGGTCAATACAATTGACAATGGCAAAAATATACCCGTTGTCCAATTGAAAGGTAAAACTCTATGTGATTGCTGCTGCCTTATGATTTTCTGTATGGGTCCAACTTTATGTAAACAATTATTTTTAATATCAAACCCCCTAAAATATCTCTAAAAATGTCTTAGGAATCCATCCAAAATACCATAACCTAATTTGATCTGTGATTTTTTTGAGGGTAAATGCAGTTTCAAGTTTTTGGTGTAGGCTCCATATAATGTTGTCGCCACATGTTGGGATTTTTAATGTTTTGTATGAAAAATATTCCCACAGAAATTGTTTAATATTGATTCATAAGCTAGTTATTTTCATGGTTCTATGGCTTTTCCAACAGGAACCGTCAACATAGAGCCATATTTTTACGTAGCCCTCATATAACAATCCTCATTTTCGGAATTGAATGGTTTTTACCCTATATTCCAATTTGAGAGTCAGTAATTAAGGTGTTCTATATTTAACAGATGTTTCCAAAGGTCTCAAATTTGTTATAAACAGAAGAATAAAAACGGAGGTCTTCAAAATGAATTTTCTATATTGACGATTTTTATACCCGTTCGTTTATATATCTCTCCATATGTTTATCATTTATATGTCTCTCCGTGCAGGTCTCATTTACTATCGGAATGAGATGAACTTAGGAACATTTTAAAATTGGTAAAAGTCGGTTCAGATTTGGATATCGCATTCATTTTATGTTATGCGCACCAAACACCAAGAATATATAGAGCCAAGAACAACGTGTATTAGTTTTTGTTCAAATCGTTTCAGATTTGGATATACCACCTATATATTTCCACCGACTTTATCCTACAATATTGAGTCTAGAATGTCGGATGTTAAGTTTCGTTACAATTTATTCAGATTTAGATATAGCTCTCAAAAACACCGATTTTTTCTAAGAACTATGAAATTTTACACAACTTGTATAAAGTTTTGTTGAAATCGGTTCAGATTCAGAAATAGCTCCCATATAGATTTTCGATCGATTTGATCTAAATGACGACCAAATAACTATCTTCGATTGCGACGAAATTATGTCCAAATTTTATTTGTTCGAAATCTTTGATTTAGCGCGAATGTCAAAAATCGAAGTATAAAATTCCGAAATCGATTACGGACAACTTCCTGACTCAGCTTTCGATTTCATTGTTATTATATTACTCACTTACTTACTTAGCCGGCTCTAAACGGAACATTTCTTCCATAAGCCGAGCTTAAAAAAAGATTTTCAGGTGCGTACATCTTGTGCTCAGCTTTTCGAATTTAAACGGCCATGTATCGAAATGTTGTGTTCCACTGGCTCTTTCCATTTAATTTGTGGCCTTCCCCTTCTGATTGTGACATCAGTTGGCTCGCGTTTATACGCCTTTTGTGAGAATGGCTTCCTTATCCGTTCTCAAGAAATGACTTTGCCACCGTAGTGGCTGCAGCTCGATACGTCGATGTCCGAGAATAGATCGCCAGATCGCCAGATCATCTGCTTGCTCAAGTATCCATGCTTCAGATCCATACACCTTCGCGGGTAGTATCAGCGTCTTGTAGTATGAGTTTGGTCTGGCGAGAGGTGGCCTTGTTTTTGAATTGCTTACTTAGACCATTGAAGTATTTGTTGCCACAACTATCATTCTCCGTATCTGAAAACTGATGTCATTTGTTTTGTTTATGGTGATACCGAGGTAAATGAAATCTTTGCTTGGCCTTCTCACCATTTACTATCAGTCCCACTTTGGTAGATTCCTTCTTAATTTGTTACCACTCGCTATGTTCGACCCATTATGTCGATGTCGTCGTCGTAGGCGAGTAACATCTGTTCACCTTTGCCTCTCGTATAACCTTTTCCAGCAGGTTGTAAAAAAGGTCAGATGACAAACAGTCACCTTGTCTGAATCCTCGTTCGGTATAGAAGCGCTCGAAGAGGTCCTTTCCGACTTTAACTGCTGACCTTGTGCCAATTAAAGTTATCCCGCATAATAACCGTATTAATTTGGCAGGAATGCTATAAACACCTCTGAGCGGATTGGGCTGTCGAATGCGGCTTTATAGTCGTCGAATCACTGGACATGCATTCATCTAGCCAAATTGTACTAATCAGGTGGTACATGCTCGAACCCATCGGCACCTGTTGCTTTATTATTCTTCAGTCCATTAATTGATATTCTGATCTCATATTGGTTAGATGGCATACAACCTAGACCGTCATCTCTTATTGGTTCTGGGGGTATCTTCTTCACCGCTACTATTTGATATCCGAAACTTTGCAAAATGCTTCTTCCACATCCTCAACATGCTGTCTGCACCAAAGTACTTATTAAAGTCTCTTGCCGCAGAATATTTCCGTATTCTTGCTTCAGTATTTGCTTGAGTAGTTATTAAGTTATTTGCCAAAGGATTCTATTTTCTCTTTGGAAAAGCTCTACCTAACCAAAACCTAGGTAAAGCATCTATATCCGGAGGACACATTCCTCTCACCTCTCTCCCCTAAAGCACTTAAACAGGTCTTTAACATCCAAGCATCCTATTACCCTCCCAGCCAAGAGTACTTATACAGGTCTTGACTCAGAAGGAGGGCAAAACTAAACTCGGATAGTTTACTACACGTAGCGTATGCGGAAACCGGTCGTTTGATAGGTATATATATATATATATATGGTTTTGTATTTACCCAATGCATTGTTGACTATTGGTCCCGTTGGACTCTGATCGTTTTTATAACCTTCACCACACTGTAGTACAGGGTATTATGTCTTTGTGTAGATGTTTGTAACAGGCAAAAGGAAAAGTGATAGACAAATGGTTCCATTTGAGAATATGTATAGAATCGCTTTCTGAGTCGATTTATGCATGTCCGTCCGTCTGTCCATGTTAAATTCCAAACAAAGTACAGGTTACATTTTTGATTCGAATTAGATGAAACTTGGCACAGCTCATTTCGTTAGCCTAAGGACGAACCCTATTGAAAATGGGAAATATCTGTTCAGATTTAGATATAGCTCCCATATACATTTTCGTCCGATTTAAGACAAATTATTCACCAAAGTACCTATATATTCTTCGATTTGCACGAAATTTGGCATAGCATACTAAATTAAGTCTAAAGACATGTGTTTTAAGTTTCGTGAAAATCGGTTTAGATTTAGATATAGCTCCCATATATATTTTCGTCCGATTTAAGGTAAATGTTGCACCAAAGTACCTATATATATTTCGATTTGCATGAAATTTGGCATAGCGTACTGAATTAAGTCTAGAACGATGTGTGTTAAATTTCGTGAAAATCGGTTTAGATTTAGATATAGCTCCCATATATATTTTCGTCCGATTTTAAGTAAATAGTGCACTAAAGTCTCTTTATATCCTTCGATTGGCACGAAATTTGGCATAGCGTACTGAATTGAGTCTAGAATGATGAGTGCTAAGTTTCGGGAAAATCGGTTCTTATTTCGATATAGCTCCCATATATATTTTCATCCGTTTTAATAGAAATGGTGCACGAAAGTCCCTATGTATTTTTCGATTTGCACGAAATTTGACACAGCGTACTTAATTGGGTCTATAATGATGTGTGCTAAGTTTTGTGAAAATCGGTTCAGACTTAGATATGGCTCCAAAATATTCTTCACCTAGCCGTGGATTTTCCAATTTAATATTCCTCCAATCCGCATCTCATAGCTACTGATTATAAGAAATAAACATTAAATTCCAACCAAATTATTATAAACCATTACAGAAAAACTTGGGAGACATTAACATACATTTCTCTAAAAAATAATAAAACTAAATTGAAAATAAAAAGAAATGAAAGAAACTAAAAATCGCTCACACACAAACCAATGACTAGATCCACAATATATATATTTTTTTCATTTCGTTTCATAGATTATAGACAAGACTTTAAGTCTTACATAAGTGTTAAACCAATTACACAGTGCTTTGAGATGCCAACATCGATACAAATCTAAATTTTCTATTACAACAGAGCAGAGCCACATTCAAATGCAAACAACATGAGGTGGAGAGAATTTGAGGAGGAGGAAAAGATGGAGAAGAAATGGAAATTGAAACGCCACAGGCTTAGGCTGGTTGGTAAAATGGTCTAAGGCGGTGGAAGTAGTAGTAGATATGTATGTGTGCATGTGCCTAGCTGCCCGCCAGCCTGTTGTCCACTGAGGTGAAATGTAAAATAATTTCTTGTTACACATTTTTATGTTCGGCTGGAGGGGTCTTAGGCAAAAGCCGGTAGAAATGATGATGCTGGTCGGTTGGTTGGCTGGCTAGTATGGACTATTGGGGGACTGATGTTGGTTGTTGACTGTCAATGATGTTAATGATTTGACAGATTTGTGTGTATGTATATTTTTCTGAGTTTATTTTCTAAAGAAGAAAAATCACAACCGATTTCAAATGAAACAAATGATTTATGAGTTTTATCACATGCGAAAAAAATATGTGTGTCTGTTTACAAATCGGTTTTGTAAGAAAATTAATTCACCTACAACCACCACCACCACTTCCACCAACGACTCTGTACACTAATGAATAATTCAAAAAATATATAAGTCAGTACAACAAACTGGGCACATAAGAAAAACTGAACATTTCATTTTCAAAAAATTTGAGTGTGACTCAAATATGTATAAATTTATTGCCATTTTGAATGACCCAAATACAAAGGCAGAGATTTACGTTTTGTTTTAATTGAAAATTTGTCATTTTATAATTTGAATTGAAAAAATACCACCAAAATATTCGTTGAAAAAAAAAATTAAATGTATTAACTAACAATTAAAAGTTTAAGCACCTTGACCACATTGACTTTTCGTTTTCCCCCTTTACATACATGTGCCGATTTTCGATTTTCAAAACAAAAATTACATTTTTGTTTTTATAGTAACTCAAGAAAAGGTTAATCACTTGGCCAGGCTTCCTCCGTTTAATGAAAACATCAAAAATCGGTTCAATGGACCACCAATCAAAAAATACCATGTCTCAAAAACAATTAATCAGTAATTTATATTAGTATCACTGTTTTCTTGTTGTTGTTGTTTTTCTGGCTGTAATAATTACAAAAGGTTACATTGTCGTGGCCATAAAAAGGAATACCGCAAAAAATATGACTAATCAAATTAAGGGATAATGACATTTGAATTGTATTAAATTCTACGAAAATTATCCACAGGGGTTATTGCCGTTCTGACAATGCCGGAAGATAAATTCACAGGTTAGACAAAACAATGGGAAAATGATAAATTATTTCAATAAATACTTTAAATCACAATTAGGGAATGCGGAATTGCAGAAATATTATGAAAGAATATTTTTACAAGTTATATAGTCCGTCCGTCAGTCTGTCCATGTTAAATTGTAAATAAAGTACAGTTCGCTTTTATATTCGAATTGGATGAAATTATGCACAGCTCATTCATTTGGCGCAAGGACGAGTCCTATTGAAATTGGGAAAAATCGTTTCAGATTTAGATGTAGCTAACATATATATTTTCGTCCGATTTAAGATTAATAGTGCACCAAAGTCCCTAAATATCTTTCGATATGCACGAAATTTGGAACAGTGTACTGGATTTAGCCTAAAATGATGTGTACTAAGTTTTGTGAAAATCGGTTCAGATTAAGATATATCTCTCATATATATTTTCGTCCGATTTAATGTAAATGTGCACCAAAGACCCTATATATTCTTCGATTTGCACGAAATTAAGCATAGCGTACTGAATTGATTCTAGAATGATGTGTGCTAAGTTTCGTGAAAATCGGTTCAGATTTAGATATATATATATATATATATTTCGCCCGATTTAATGTAAATGGTGCACCAAAGTCCGAATATATTTTTCAATTTGCACGAAATTTGGCATAGCGTACTGAATTGAGTCTACAATGATGTATGCTAAGTTTCGTTAAGATCCGTTGAGATTTATATTATCAATGTTTTTATCAAAGAGGTTTCAGATTTAATGTTGATTACAATGGTTATTGAAGTCGCTTCAAATTGAATTTACATATTTATAAAATATTGAATTAAGGAGGTACTGAAAGGAGAGGATTGATGGGTCCCACATTCGGACTTGATCTAGGCTGGGTTGAAATCGGAAGTTCGTTTCGCTTAATATTTAATTTTTATAAATATTGAAAATATTGACCATTTGTGAACGAGATATTACCAGAAGGAGTTGACCGATATTCCCCATCTTCGACCTTAAAAATTTTTTAAGACATCCAACCTTAAGGAAAGTATTAAAGTCGGACTCGGCCGACTATATGATACCCTTCACCACTAAAAGCAACATACTCATGTCTTTCTGCAACCTATGATAAATTTCATTTCATTCGGGCAGATTTAGAGTCGTCTGCGTACCATGGGACAAATTTATTGAAAACAATTTATAGCAAAATTGATAGACGCTATACTGTTAAATAGACGCCGCACTGTTAAACATTTAATTTCAATCAGGCAACCGTTCGAAATACAAAACCGAATAACATCGTTCAAGTCTCAATTGTGTCGTTGTGCACAATTTCGTGTTAATCGGGCAAACATTACAAGTTTGGTGCACCATATATGTAAAACCGGACGAAAATATATATGAAAGTTATATCTAAATCTGAACCGCTTTTCCCGAAACTTGCCACACACCATTCTAGACCTAATTCAGTACGCTGTGCCAAATTTCGCGCGAAGCATATTTAGGGACTTTGGTGCACCATTTACCTTAAATCGGACGAAAATATATATGGGAGCTATATCCAAATCTGAACCGATTTTAACCAAACTTAGCACACATCATTCTAGGCTTAAATCAGTAAGCTGTGCGAAATTTTGTCCAAATCGAAAGATATTTAGGGACTTTGGTGCACTATTTACCTTAAATCGGACGAAAATATATATGGGAGCTATATATAAATCTGAACCAATTTTAACAAAATTTAATACAGTACTTTATGCCAAATTTCGAGCAAATCGAAAAATATATAGGCACTTTGGTGCACCATTTACATAAAATCGGAAGAACATATATGGGAGCTATATCTAAATCTAGACCGATTTTCACGAAACTTGTCAGATATCAGTCTAGACTCAATTCAGTACGTTATGCCAAATTTCATGCAAATCGAAAGATATATAGGGACTTTGGTGCCCCATTTACCTTAAATCTGAACCGATTTTTTCAATTTTAATAGGGTTCGTCCTTGGGCCAAATAAGTGACTTGTGTTAAATTTCTTCCAAATCTGATCATAAATGCCACCTGTACTCTGTTTACAATTTAACATCTGCAGACGGACGGACATCGACTTAAAAAGTGATTCTATGTATATTTTCAAAAGGAACCATATGTCTATCTCGTTTCCTTTTGCCTGTTACAAACATATGCACAAAAACATAATACCCTGTACCACAGTGCGGTGAAGGGTATAAAAATATATTTGTTTAGAAATTCATGCTAGTCTTGGCTCTTGACAAATTACTCTAAAAAGCCCCTGTTATCTTCGCCCTTGAAAAATACTTGTTTAAAAGTCTACCCGTGTCTTTGCTCATGTCCTTAAAAAATGTTTTTCTCCTAAATACATGCTTTCTTCCGGAGTTTAAGAATATTAGCGAAGCTCCTACAGTTTGCAAACAACTGTATACATACGCAAATTTATAATATCTAAGTTCAGTTTTTAAAAACATTCATTCAAATTCAAAACTAAATACTAACTGATATTATTGCCATAAAAGAAATTATAAATGTTAAATAATATTATTTATGGGACAATAATAACCCCACCACTCATAATTTACAAACATGCAATTTGCATTTTTTGACTACCAAAAAAAAATCGAAAAAAAGATTCCCCCTGCGTCAACATTTCAGGCAACTAATAAACAAAGATGTTGCAACTAATAATATTTCTTTTTTTTTTTGGTTGGGTATAATGAACACCTAATAATCCAAAAGTGGTCAGCCACCCAACGACGACGACGAACGTCTTGTTGTTCCTGTTGTTGGTGTTGTACCTATAAAACTATGTTAATTTCTTCTAAAATGTAACGGTTTTTTTTAACAAGACAGATGTAAATAACGAAACAAACAAAAAATAAACCTGATATTTTATAAACTTGTTAAAAAAAGGTAGATCTTTCACAACACCGAAAAATATGAATATTTATGTTGGTCAGTTTAGTTAGTCAGTTTAGTCAGTCAGTTTAGTTGATTAGTTATAGCACCTAACATAAGTTGTTCACTATGTCTTCTGAAATGATTTTTGTGCTATTTAAATAAACGTCATCGCCAGTGAATTTATATTTCAATAAAGCAAAGCAGCCAGGCAGGGGAGCAAGCAAAAATTTCTTAAATGAATTTATAATCGGTTATAAGCAGGTTGTACAAATTTTGTAATCCATGTTTAGCTAATATATTGGATTAATAAATTTTTTTAATTTTGGATTTTTTTTGTACTTATAACGGATTTTTTGTAAACAATGACCTAGACAATAGCTAGGAAATTGAAAAATGTCGATTTTTTTAATTGAATGAAATGCATATTGCACACTCCGATATTATCATCTCAACTATATTTTATATCATGTAAAGGTTTTGATAGGTTGCATTATCTATGGAATTCCTCAATCATAACAAATTGTGAGTAGCTGAAATGAAATTCGTAAACAATAAACTAAAAAAATAAAACACAAACGAAAAACAATATTAGGTTCGAGTGGACGGAATCGGATTCAATTGTATGCTAAAACCAGTATTAAGGTGTCGGTCGGCGTTTTCGTTGAGGGTATATAAAGGTAAGATATTTTCAACCGAAATGGCTGCATTTGGGATACTTATTGGGTAGAAGATCTTCCTAGCGAAAATTGTCGATATTGGTTAAATTTTCGGGTGCTATATAACGGAGCATCTTAACTTTCAGTATTTTGGGGAGTTTTTGTAAACGAATTGGTTCTAATTGGGTGTCTTATCTTCATAGGCAACGAGATAGCAAATCAAGGAGTGATACTGCACTACCCACAATAGATGTGAATACCGCCAAAACCTTTAGCGAAACACGCCAAGAAATGAGGGAATGGGCGAATGAGACCCACAAAACCCTTTGGGAAAATAAGAGGGATAGGAAAGATCACCAAAATCTTATGGGGTAACCCAAAGAAAGAAAAACTAAGCAAATCCTAACGCTAAACAAAAAAGAAATAAGCCGACTGACGGGTATTCTTACGGGACACCTCAGCCTGAAGGCACATCTACTCAAGATTGGATGCGAAGGTAGCAGCATGTGCAGAGCGTGTTGGGAAGACAGTGGCACGCTGGAACATTTCCTGTGCCATTTTCCAGCATTTACGTGCCTTTGGAAACAATTCTTGGGAAATGACACTTTACACGACTAACTGATCTGAGGTGGTGTGAATGGAGAAGACTGAAGGAGTTCTCAAAAAACACAGAATTTCTAGATTCATAGGAGATTAAACACAAAATGTTTTTATCTAAACTTTCACTAATTCAACTTTTCTCCGCATTTCTAGAGCGCACAATAGGCTTATGTGTATGTCCTTCCCATGTTGGACATGTGGTGGTATTATTATCAAACCCTCTTTTTCAACCTAACCTAAGCAAGTAGTTTTTAAAAATAATTTTTTCAAAAGGGTGCTTTAATCGTGCATTTTTATAAATATTTTATTCAAAGGACCATCAGGCGCAGATTTGTATACCCTGCACCACACTGTAGTACGGGGTATTATGTCTTTGTGCATATGTTTGTAACAGGCAAAAGGAAACGTGATAGGCACATGGTTCCTTTTAAGAATAAGCATAGAATCACTTTTTAAGTCGATTTATGCATGTCCGTCCGTATGTCGGTCCATGTTAAATTATAAACAAAGTACAGGTCGCATTTATGATCCGAATTGGATGAAATTTGACATAGGTCACTTATTTGGCCCAAGGACGAACCCTATAATTGAGAAAAAAATAAAGAAATTCAGATTTAGATATATCTCCCATATATATTTTCGTCCGATTTGAGGTAAATGGTGTACCAAAGTCCACATAATTCTTTCTATTTGCACAAAATTTGGCACAGCGTAATGAATTAGGTCTAGAATGAGTTTCGTAAAAATCGGTTCAGATTTAGATTCACCTCCCATATATATGTTCGTCCGATTTAATGTAAATGGCTCACCAATTTTCTTGAAAATCGGTTCAGATTTAGATATAGCTCCATATATATGTTCGACCCATTTAATGTAAATGGCTCACCAATGTCCCTATGTATTTTTCGATTTCCACGAAATTTGACATAGCGTACTGACATGAGTCTAGAATGATGTGTGTGAATTTTCGTGAAAATCGATTCCGATTTAGATATAGCTCTCATATATATGTTCGACCGATTTAATGTAAATGGTGTACCAAGATCCCTATACATCTCACCATTTACCTTAAATCGGACGAAAATAAATCTGAACCAATTTTCAGGAAACTTAACACACATCATTCTAGACCTAATTCATTACGCTATGCCAAATTTCGTGCAAATCAAATGATATATAGGGATTTTGGTACACCATTTACCTTAAATCGGACGAAAATTTATATAGGAGCTATATCTAAACATGATCCTTTTTTCACGAAACTTTGCACAAATCATTCTAGAATATATTCAGTACGCTATGCTAAATTTCATAAAAATCTAAAGAAATATAGGGGCTTTGATGCACCATTCACCTTAAATCGGACGAAAATATATATGGGAGCTATATCTAAATCTAAACAGATTCCGTCAATTTCAATCGGATTAGATTTGTACTTTGTTTACAATTTAACACCAACAGACGGACGGACGGGCATATGCATATTCTCAAAAGGAACTATCGATCTATCTCGTTTCCTTTTGCATGTTACCAACATATGCACAAATACATAATACCCTGTACCACAGTGTGATGAAGGGTATAGCATTTATCAATATCTGTCATATAACAGGAACCCTTAGATTTGGTATTTTGAAGAATACGATATTTTAAAGGTCCTACTCTATTTTCAAAGAGAGAGTTTTAAATCAAATAAATTTTTTATATTTTGAATATGCACCTCATGGTAGGGGGTATAAGAGGTTTGGCTCTGGTCTAACTTAACACTTTTTTTACTTGTAATAACCTCCACCACAAGGTAGAATGTATATTAAAGGTGTCATTCCGTTTGCAACGTAACTGAGACCCCATAAAGGATATATGTATATTGTTGATCAGAATGAAATCGATATGTCCGTCTGCCTGTCTGTCTGTTGAAATTACGATAGAGATCACAATATTTGAGATAGAGCTTTGAAATTTTGCTCTGGCATTGTTATAACTCTTAGAATGGTTGGTATTGCAAATGGGGTATATTGGGTCATATATCGGTACCCCAAAAATATTCGGTATTATGGGAATTTTTGACTCGTTTTTCAATCGAATTGGCTATAATTTGCTATGTTTGGTTCTCATTGGCCAATTTCTGCATTTGAGCGAGCGTGGACCACAATTTAATTTATTAAACCAGTCTATCTCAGAGCTAAATAAACACCATATCGTCATAAAAAAATATAAAAGTCACCGATGTTCTCTTGACATCATATCCAAAAATAATTCTTTAAAAATTTACGCCTTCTTAAAGACCCCTAAAAAACTCTTTAAAAAATCTACGCCTTCTTAAAGACCCCTAAAAAACTCTTTAAAAAATCTACGCCTTCTTAAAGACCCCTAAAAAACTCTTTAAAAAATCTACGCCTTCTTAAAGACCCCTAAAAAACTCTTTAAAAAATCTACGCCTTCTTAAAGACCCCTAAAAAACTCTTTAAAAAATCTACGCCTTCTTAAAGACCCCTAAAAAACTCTTTAAAAAATCTACGCCTTCTTAAAGATCCCTAAAAAACTCTTTAAAAAATCTACGCCTTCTTAAAGACCAATAAAAAACTCTTTAAAAAATCTACGCCTTCTTAAAGACCCCTAAAAAAGTCTTTAAAAAATCTACGCCTTCTTAAAGACCCCTAAAAAACTCTTTAAAAAATCTACGCCTTCTTAAAGACCCCTAAAAAACTCTTTAAAAAATCTACGCCTTCTTAAAGGCCCCTAAAAAAAACTATTTAAAAAATCTAAGTCGTCTTAAAGAACCCTAAAAAAACTACGCCTTCTTAAAGACCCCTAAAAACTCTTTATAAAATCTACGCCTTCCTAAAGACGCTCTTAAAATTCTTTAAAAAATCTTCGACTTCTTCAAAATCTAAATCTTCAAAATCTAAAAAAATTCTTTAAAAAATCTTCGACTTCTTCAAAATCTAAATCTTCAAAATCTAAAAAAATTCTTTAAAAAATCTTCACCTTCCTAAAAACTTCTTTAAAAAATCTTCACCTTCCTAAAAACTTCTAAAAAATGCTTTAAAAATCTAAGCCTTCTTATAGACCCCTAAAAAACTCTTTAAAAAATCTACGCCTTCCTAAAAACTTCTAAAAAATGCTTTAAAAATCTACGCCTTCTTATAGACCCCTAAAAAACTCTTTAAAAAATCTACGCCTTCTTAAAGACCCCTAAAAAACTTCTTTAAAAAATCTACGCCTTCTTAAAGACCCCTAAAAAACTCTTTAAAAAATCTACGCCTTCTTAAAGATCCCTAAAAAACTCTTTAAAAAATCTACGCCTTCTTAAAGACCCCTAAAAAACTCTTTAAAAAATCTACGCCTTCTTAAAGACCCCTAAAAAAGTCTTTAAAAAATCTACGCCTTCTTAAAGACCCCTAAAAAACTCTTTAAAAAATCTACGCCTTCTTAAAGACCCCTAAAAAACTCTTTAAAAAATCTACGCCTTCTTAAAGGCCCCTAAAAAAACTCTTTAAAAAATCTACGTCTTCTTAAAGACCCCTAAAAAAACTACGCCTTCTTAAAGACCCCTAAAAACTCTTTATAAAATCTACGCCTTCCTAAAGACGCTCTTAAAATTCTTTAAAAAATCTTCGACTTGGTTGGCTAGGCTTCAAAATTAAAAAATATTCTTTAAAAAATCTTCGACTTCTTCAAAATCTAAATCTTCAAAATCTAAAAAAATTCTTTAAAAAATCTTCACCTTCCTAAAAACTTCTTTAAAAAATCTTCACCTTCCTAAAAACTTCTAAAAAATGCTTTAAAAATCTAAGCCTTCTTATAGACCCCTAAAAAACTCTTTAAAAAATCTACGCCTTCCTAAAAACTTCTAAAAAATGCTTTAAAAATCTACGCCTTCTTATAGACCCCTAAAAAACTCTTTAAAAAATCTACGCCTTCTTAAAGACCCCTAAAAAACTCTTTAAAAAATCTACGCCTTCTTAAACACCCCTAAAAAACTCTTTAAAAAATCTACGCCTTCTTAAAGGCCCCTAAAAAAACTCTTTAAAAAATCTACGTCTTCTTAAAGACCCATAAAAAACTCTTTAAATAATCTACGCCTACTTAAAGACCCCTAAAAAAACTACGCCTTCTTAAAGACCCCTAAAAACTCTTTAAAAAATCTATGCCTTCCTAAAGACGCTCTTAAAATTCTTTAAAAAATCTTCGACTTCTTGAAGGCCCATAAAACACTCTTCAAAATCTAAAAAAATTCTTTAAAAAATCTTCACCTTCCTAAAAACTTCTAAAAAATGATTTAAAAATCTACGCCTTCTTATAGACCCCTAAAAAACTCTTTAAAAAATCTACGCCTTCCTAAAAACTTCTAAAAAATGCTTTAAAAATCTAAGCCTTCTTATAGACCCCTAAAAAACTCTTTAAAAAATCTACGCCTTCCTAAAAACTTCTAAAAAATGCTTTAAAAATCTACTCCTTCTTATAGACCCCTAAAAAATGCTTTAAAAATCTACTCCTTCTTATAGACCCCTAAAAAATGCTTTAAAAATCTACGCCTTCTTATATACCCCTAAAAAACTCTTTAAAAAATCTACGTCTTCTTAAAGACCCATAAAAAACTCTTTAAATAATCTACGCCTACTTAAAGACCCCTAAAAAAACTACGCCTTCTTAAAGACCCCTAAAAACTCTTTATAAAATCTATGCCTTCCTAAAGACACTCTTAAAATTCTTTAAAAAATCTTCGACTTCTTGAAGGCCCATAAAAAACTCTTCAAAATCTAAAAAAATTCTTTAAAAAATCTTCACCTTCCTAAAAACTTCTAAAAAATGATTTAAAAATCTACGCCTTCTTATAGACCCCTAAAAAACTCTTTAAAAAATCTACGCCTTCCTAAAAACTTCTAAAAAATGCTTTAAAAATCTACGCCTTCTTAAAGACCCCTAAAAAATTCCTTAAAAAATCTACGCCTTCTTAAAGACCCCTAAAAACTCTTTAAAAAATCTACGTCTTCTTATAGACCCCTAAAAAACTCCTTAAAAAATCTACGACTTCTTAAAGACCCCTAAAAACTTCTAAAAAATGCTTTAAAAATCTAAGCCTTCTTATAGACCCCTAAAAAACTCTTTAAAAAATCTACGCCTTCCTAAAAACTTCTAAAAAATGCTTTAAAAATCTACGCCTTCTTATAGACCCCTAAAAAATGCTTTAAAAATCTACGCCTTCTTAAAGACCCCTAAAAAATCTTTAAAAAATCTACGCCTTCTTAAAGGCCCCTAAAAAAACTCTTTAAAAAATCTACGTCTTCTTAAAGACCCATAAAAAACTCTTTAAATAATCTACGCCTACTTAAAGACCCCTAAAAAAACTACGCCTTCTTAAAGACCCCTAAAAACTCTTTATAAAATCTATGCCTTCCTAAAGACGCTCTTAAAATTCTTTAAAAAATCTTCGACTTCTTGAAGGCCCATAAAAAACTCTTCAAAATCTAAAAAAATTCTTTAAAAAATCTTCACCTTCCTAAAAACTTCTAAAAAATGATTTAAAAATCTACGCCTTCTTATAGACCCCTAAAAAACTCTTTAAAAAACCTACGCCTTCCTAAAAACTTCTAAAAAATGCTTTAAAAATCTACGCCTTCTTAAAGACCCCTAAAAAATTCCTTAAAAAATCTACGCCTTCTTATAGACCCCTAAAAAACTCTTTAAAAAATCTACGACTTCTTAAAGACCCCTAAAAAATTCTTTAAAAAATATACGCCTTCTTAAAGACCCCTAAAAAACTCTTTAAAAAATCTACGTCTTCTTAAAGACCCATAAAAAACTCTTTAAATCATCTACGCCTACTTAAAGACCCCTAAAAAATCTACGTCTTCTTAAAGACCCCTAAAAAACTCTTTAAAAAATCTACACCTTCTTTAAGACCCCTAAAAAGCTCTTTAAAAATCTACGCCTTCTTAAAGACCCCTAAAAAACTCTTTAAAAAATCTACACCTTCTTTAAGACCCCTAAAAAGCTCTTTAAAAATCTACGCCTTCTTAAAGACCCCTAAAAAACTCTTTAAAAAATCTACGCCTTCTTAAAGACCCCTAAAAAACTCTTTGAAAAATCTACGCCTTCTTAAAGGCCTCTAAAAAAACTCTTTAAAAAATCTACGTCTTCTTAAAGACCCCTAAAAAACTACGCCTTCTTAAAGACCCCTAAAAACTCTTTATAAAATCTACGCCTTCCTAAAGACGCTCTTAAAATTCTTTAAAAAATCTTCGACTTCTTGAAGGCCCATAAAAAACTCTTCAAAATCTAAAAAAATTCTTTAAAAAATCTTCACCTTCCTAAAAACTTCTAAAAAATGCTTTAAAAATCTACGCCTTCTTAAAGATCCCTAAAAAACTCTTTAAAAAATCTACGCCTTCTTGGGCCTTTGAAAAAATATTCTTTAAAAAATCTACGCCTTATGTGACCCTTGAAAAATATTCTTTAAAAAATATACGCCTTCTTAAAGACCCCTAAAAAACTCTTTAAAAAATCTACGTCTTCTTAAAGACCCATAAAAACTCTTTAAATCATCTACGCCTACTTAAAGACCCCTAAAAAATTTACGTCTTCTTAAAGACCCCTAAAAAACTCTTTAAAAAATCTACGCCTTCCGAATGACTTGAAAAAA
Organism: Musca vetustissima; assembly: GCF_032173495.1. Lineage (NCBI taxonomy): Eukaryota > Metazoa > Arthropoda > Insecta > Diptera > Muscidae > Musca > Musca vetustissima. The sequence goes on from NW_026880320.1 coordinate 270,748, forward strand.
TATTCTTTAAAAAATCTACGACTTCCTATAATCCCTTAAAAAATTATTTTAAAAACCTAAGAACCTACCTACGATGCCTTCTTATAGACCCCTAAAAACGTTCTTTAAAAATTCTACGCCTTGTATTCCTTAAAAAAATCTCCACCTTGTGTTGGTCCCTAAAAAACTTTAAGAGATCTACACCTTCTATTGATCCCCAAAAAAGTTCTTATAAAATATACGCCTTGTATTGGTGCCTAAAAAAGTTCTTAAAAAATCTATGCCTTGTATTGGTCCCAAAAAATTCTTTAAAAAATCTACGCCTTGTATTGGTCCCAAAAAATTCTTTAAAAAACTTCACCATGTATTGGTCCCAAAAAATATAAAAAAATAAATAAATTTATGTCATGAGAATAATTCATGCTTCGTTGCAATGCAGTTCTTTACTTCCTCCGAACTAATTACTGGCATCAAAGTAATATTTTATTATTTAGACAAGAATAACACCTTCAATCTACAGAAACATATTTGATACAAAATGGCAGAACCGTAGTGTGCAATTAAATTAGATATATTGTCCCCATGACGAGTGTTAGAGACATAATTAACACATATAAATTACGATGTACATATTTAGCCAAAGGTTATTATTATTTAATGTCGATGTTTGTGTCTTAAGTCTTTTGTTTTAAATAAAAATAAAATTTCTCTGAAACTATTTTTGTGAAATAAATCTCTGCAAAACTTGATACGCATAAAATGGATATGAAATAAATTCCTCAAATCCCGAAAATAACATGTCGTTTTTCATGCCAATAAAAAAATCTACTGCCTCATAAAATGTCATATCTTATTTTTAACAATCAAATATCCCCAGCCCACTCTAATTTTATTTTATTATCAATTTTGTGGTGTGTCCTAATAATTTCCCGTCAATAAAACCAATTTTCTAAACACATAAAAAAACTTACGTTAAACATTTCAACGATACAAAAACAACAACAATAATAAAAATGATTGTATTACATCATAATTTGCATGTTTGATGACAATTTGGCTGACAGTCGTCTATCAGCCAGTGAGTTAGCTAGCCATCGGTAGTCGTTTATTTTATTTCATCTATAGCGAATGCCGTTCGTCTGATTGTTCATTTCTGCATTTTCTATTGTTTTTTCTTCTTCTTCGCTGAACGCTTGATTAGTGGTTTCTAATTTGACAGACTCTGGCGGTTAGGTTAGTAGCTTTAGGTTTTTGGTTGTTGTTTTTGTCTTTGTTACCGTTTGTCGTCAATGAATTAAGTTAAATAATCATTCAACGATGATGAAGTTTTGAAATAACCCAAAATTGAAAATAAAGCTGACAAACACACACACAACTTCATTCATGAGAGAGTGTGTCATGTCATAGAAAAAACAAATCTGCATTCGAAACTAAGTAAATATTTGTTGAAAATCGTTGGCGGATTTGAAAAAAAAAATTTAAAAACATAAATCAATGATAATTAGAGTTAATTGGTGCAAGACTTTGAGTCGAGCAGAGATTTTCGTTGAGATTTGCCAACCAGAAGGCCAAAAGTGAAATTGTGCAATTGCATAGCTACATACATTTATATCTGACAGCTTTATTATTAGGATGTTAAAAGGTGAATAGCATTGCGATGGGAGATAAAGAAAATTCGATATGGGGTGATAAAATTCTGCATATCCAGGGAATTTAAAAGTAAAATAGCATCAGATCAATCTTATACTAAAGAACACAAGATAGATATTGATTAGTTCAGGGACGTAGCCAGGATTTAACTTCGGGGGGGCCCACTGAGAACCAAAAATTAGTGGATAGTTCTACGACTTTTAAGGATTTATAACGGAAATTCGTTCACAAATTGAGAACTTTTCCGTTTTCATACTATTTTCTATAAAATTCATGCTAAGAACCATTGCAAATTAATGTGATGAATAAATAAAAATTGAGTGATTTAATTCTTAAACGTTATAGAATTTGAACGACCAGGATTAAAAAACCACATCATCATATTGTTTTACTATGCATACACTTATTTTCAAATTTCACTTTATTAACGTGTTAAAAAATGTGCAATAACCCTGAACATACTGTAAATTGGAGGATGACCGTATATATGTAGGGGCCGCACTGAAACGAGGACCAATGTTAATAATTTTTGGTAAACCCAAAATATCAAAGTACAACCGATTCGGTTAAAAAAATGTTTTAACAATACTCAAAATACGAGGTACTGTTTCCGAAAAAGTGGACCAACATTGACTATTTTTGGTAGGGAGATTCTCCGCCCATTAAAATCCCAAAGAAACTTACAGCAAAATTGCTTAAAAGACTTGTCCATAATTTCCAACATAGTGAATTTTTTATTGTATAATTTTTTGGGGGCTACACTGAAAAGTGGTTCAATATTGATCATTTTTGATACAGACATTTAATACCTAATGAGGATAAAAAAATATGAATTAACAGCCAATTCGCTTCAAAACGTGTTCAAAATTGAGAAAATTTGGAGGTGCCGTTATATGGGGGATATACCTACATGTCGACTGATATAGCTCTGGCACTTCTGTGCACATTTTTGGACAGTTAGCTCAGTTTCTGCAGATGCTAGAGTGATAACAACAGACTGATGGACATGGCTAGATCGTCTTATAATTTTACACTGATCAAGAATATATATACTTCATGGGGTCAGAAACGATTATTTCGAAAAAAAACATACAACGATGGAGGGTGTAAAAATGGGTAAAAATAAGCTGAAGCCAACATTTTTTTTTTTTTTTGTTTTTTGCTAATTTATGACTAACACGACCATATTGGCAATATTGTTCTAATGTATGATATTTTCGATATTTCCACCGCATTCAACTAAGCCGGATGCTGACATTTTGTAGCCGAAATTTCCCTGTTTTCGGACGTTGGAGCCCTAAACTTATTATAGGATCGTAGGATTCGTGATTTCACTTCGATTGATGTATATCTCAAGAACATTTTTATAAAAAACCTATTTAATGGGTTGAACCCCGCGTGATTTAGTTTTTTTTTACGTGCGAATCTACTGAGACCTGTCGTGTTCAAATCCGCCCAATAAAACTGCGGTCAAAAATACTTTGAAAGTAGAAACATCTGCAAATACATAATTTGAGAATTCCGCGTGTACAATCGCTTTATTTCGTATATAAATATAAACATTTATAAGCCATATTCCTGAGTAAATGCGTCATAAAATATAGCGATACGTGAATAATTTTATATTTTATAATAGATTGGGGAGGCATACACACGGTTCTTGATGGATATGAGTATATGAGATTTAAAAGCTTTCAAAATATTCACCCTTTGTAGGGGAGGAGCTAGAAGGAGTGGACCGATAAGTCCCATCGTGCAACATTATACAGGTTTAGTTAAAATATTAGGGTGTTAAATTTTGGTTCAAATCCGAAATTTAGACCATTTTGTGGGGGAGGTACCAGAACGAGTGAACCGATATTCCCCATATTCGAACTAGATTTAAGTTTAAAAGAAAGATTACTATCTGCACAGCTTGGACCAAATCAGACATTCCATTCGCTTCATATTAGATTTATGAATATTCGATATGTTGACACTTTTTGTGAGAGGTACCAGAAGAAGAGGACCAATAGGATTAGTAAAAATATTGAGTTGTTCAAAGTTTGGATGAAATTGGATATTGCGTTCGCTTCATATGAGATTTACAAGTTTCGAAAATATTGACCCTTTGTAGGGAAGATACTAGAAGGAGTGGACTAATGAGTCCCATCTTCCAACATTATACAGGTTTCGATAAAATATTAGGTTTTGCAGAGTTCAGTTGAAATCGGATAGTCAGTTCGCATTATATTTTAAAATTAATTTTCATCAAAATGTTTACCATTGATTTGAATTTGGAAGAAATTTTACGATGTGCAAAGTTTGAAGGAAATCGGTTACTCCCTTCGAGAGTTATCTTGCGCATAAGCCAGCCTGACAGACACGCAGACGGACGGGCGGATATTTGTCCAATTTGTCTGAAACGGATTTTGTCCAAAAAACCATGGAGTATAAAACCAATATTTCGATGAGGCACATTTTTGTAGCAGCAAAGTATATATACCCTAAGGCGCAGGTTATGATAAAAAAATTGTTCTTAATCTATGCATTAAAAATTATAGATATACTCCCAAAAAGTCGAGTACTCAAATATATTTCGAAATTCCATTGCAGTTGCACTAAACAAATAAGTAATTTTGCAAAAATGTATGTAATTTTTTCTTAATGATATAGTGATACGAAAAATCCAATAACTGTTTACAAATTAAAAAATCAATCCTCATTTCGAGCTACGTCGGTGGATTAGTTTAGATTTAATATTTTTCCTCTCAATCTTTTCAATTATGCCATTCTATTCCTACAAATTTGTATAAAAGTTTTTTAATATTTATTCTAAGTTTTTAATAAAAAATTAACTTGATAATATCAATTTTGACATTATAAAGAAAAATATTCTACCACCTCCCACTAAGTATGAACCAGCAAATATGAACATGTTGAATAATCAACATTTTCAGCGCAGTTCAAAAAATTATTAACAAAAAAACAATAGCAGTGTTGTAATCATATTTTACGCTTCATGATTTTTCTAAAATTTGAGAATGTTGGTAATACACGATATTGAAAATTATATGCATACACATGTGTGGTTATAAACGCAAACATATTGCAAATAAGATATGAAAATAAACAATAATAGGATTTTTAACTATTAAAATATATATAGTTCTGTTTAAGACCCTAATATTTTAGGCCTCCACAGAAAATTATTTATAGGGAAATATTTTAAAATATTCCCCTACCAATACATACATAACTTCTAAAATGTATAGAAATCTTGTAAAGGACTTTCGATATCTAAACAGATGCCAATAGATCATTCCTTATACAGGGAAGCTATAAAATGACTATTTTGTACAAAATCGTTTATTCATAGAACACCATTTTGAAGATCTTCCATTTCCTGTAGACATTTTAAGGACCTGCCGAAGGAGTTATAAGATATTTTAAACTTCCTCACTGACTTTTGTGTGCTCATTTGGTAACGTTCGCAAATGAAAAGACTTATCTATAGGGACAAAACAATCTCCCATGAGCACTATGAAAATTCAGGACAATCGAAACGTAAGGAAGTGTTTCAATTTCTCATACAATACAGAAATCTAAATATTTATGATTGGACTTTGATCTATAGTCCCATGTTTTGGTATAAATCCTATAAAACGATACGGATTTATCTTTGGTATTTTAAAGTTTTTAGCCAAATTTCCCTACCAAAGTGGCTAAAATTTAGGCCATGATCAATATAGGTCGATCTTTGGACAAAGCCACCACACAAAGGACCTGTCTCATTTTCGTTATGTAAATGGTGTATCAAAGTATCTTTCGATTTGAACGAAATTTGGCATAGCGTACTGAATTAAGTCTAAAATTATGTATGTTGAGTTTCGTTAAAATCGGTTTAGATTTAGATATAGCTCCCATATATATATTAGTCCGATTTTATGTAAATGGTGCCCCAAAGTCCCTAAATATCTTTCCATTTCGTACTGAATTAAGGAATGATGTGTCTTAGGTTTCGTGATAATCGGTTTTGATTTAGATATAACTCTCATTAGTTTTGGCGGGTTATTTGGGAATACCATTTGTTTTTTTGCAAAATAGTCAGGCTGAATACCAGAAGAAGCAATAAATAGCTTCTGGGGAGAATAGCCCAACAAAAAACTAAGGGAGCTGATAAGGATCAGTGGTGAGATCCGAAACTATAGTTTTCCTGCCTTACCCCTCGGGGGCCAATGCCATACATTCCCCTCTAATAAATAGTTGTTTTTTATAAAAACAACAAACTGGGATTCCGCCAGACTATTTTGCAAAAACAAAATATAGCTCGCATATATATTTTCATATACATATATTAGAGGTCAACAGCACCTCTTCCTTACACTGACATATTTTCCCAATATTACCAAAATTCAGTACAACCCTTCTAATTACTTGTCCATATTACCTTCACGTGGTTTGTATTGTGATGTTAGGCTTTTAATTGTAGACTATAGATCGAATCGAAAATAACACAAACAAATAAGTTTTCAGTCCACTTCCTCTCAAAATTAGTATCTGATCATCACCGAAAATTATAGGAACATGGAACATTTCAAAGCGATCAGCGCTATATTTCCGCCCTATAGTGTGGTAATGGTTTTTTAAATTATATCTGAATACGTAAGCACCTGTAAATATTTACGTGTAACTCCCACATCAGAGTACATACGACAATATAATTTAAAGATGTTGAAGATGCAGACATAGCTTCCATATATTTTTCGAACGGGTATCTGATATAAATTTGTCCCATTGTACGCAAACCACTCTAAATCTGCCCAAATTATATGAAATTTAGCATAGGTTGCCGAAAGGCATGTGTATGGATTGATGTAAGCCGGTTCACTCACATCCTCTGAAAAATAGTATTTTAAAATCCCATCCTGTAAATCAAATATTGTATTAAAAAAATCTCGAAATTTACAGTAATTTGGAAACTCAATTTGCGAGAAAATGGAATTAATGGAGCAACATCGGAATGTCAATTCTAAATGCTACCCCATACTTCTCGGAATTCTGTATTCTTATTTTGAAGTCCTTCAGTTATTTCCATTCACACCACCTTAGGTCGTTTAGTTAGTGATTAGTATCAACACGCAAGAATTGAGTTGGAAAGCTTCATTTGGATTTCCCCATAATATTTTTGTGTTATTCCAGAAAGAACGTACCGATTGTATACTACGGTATAGATTGTAAACCACCTAGCCAAGATGAGTTCAGAATAGCAATTAAACGGCTGAAGAATAATAAAGCAGCAGGTTTCGATGTGTTAGCAACCGAACTATTCAAGACCGGTGGTCAGATGCTGATTAGTACAATTTGGCTATAGGAATGCATGCCAAATGATTGGACCCTCAGCATCCTGCGTCCCGTGCACAAAAAGGGAGACAAGACGATATGTGCCAACTATAGAGGAATAAGTCTCCTCCCCATCGCATATAAAGTGCTATCCAATGTGTTACTCGCCTACTCCGACGACATCGACAAAGGCATATGAAAGCGCGCCAAGTGATGGCTCACACAGAAGAGGAAGACCACGAATTAGATGCAAATATCAAGTGGAAGAGAACATTTCGAAAAGGGTCTTTCATATTGGAAGAGCTGCACACAAAACCGACGCGCCTGGCAATATTTTTAAGCTCGACTTTTGAAACAAATGTTCTGACACAAGCCAGCTAACTATGTAAGTAAGTTTCTTCAATAAAAAGTCTCAGTACGGTTTTTCCTGCTTGTCGGGAGCCGTCTGTGTAATAAAAGGTTTCATAAGACTCGCTTTCATATGCCTTTACTATTTGGTCTGACTGCAGTATGTCCTATACTTTTGTGTGGTCTGTTGTGTCCGGCGTCGATGCACTCGGTGTCATATTTTATTTGGACACAAAATTGGGTGTATATAGTCTCCTTAGACCAGACGCATATGTCAGAATCGGTATAATACTGCTTTTATAGATCTACTGTATTATTATTGTATCGAAATCCCATATAGAGCCTACGGCTCTTCGCAGAAATACCAGCATCTTGCTTTTGTTGTATATTTTGTCTTTCTGGTTCAAATCCCTTCTCGGATCCTTACAATATTATTAATAGTGGTTACGCACAATACTATATAATTGCTCTATTGATTGCAGAATTTCTGAATGCCCCTTATAGATAAAACATCTTCTGTACAACGTTGATTTCCCACAAGGTCTCCTATGACATGGAACGGAATAACGGTCCATTTTTTAACATTTTCATGTAATTTATTTCTTAATTATAAAATGTTATGCGACAATTATGACCTTCTGTAATAATGTTAATTTCTTGAGAAATTACCACACACACACACATTCATTCATTTGTGTGTCATAACTACACACAGGGGTGTTAATTACAGAACTGCCCTAGACTTAGAGTCGCCGCCAATTGACAAATTAGATATTTTTGGTTGGTTGAATAAAATTGCTGCGGTGTGAATTTCAATTCTAGCCTGAATTGTTACAATTTTTAATTTATTGTTGTGTTTTACATTTATCTCGTGTCATTGGCGGCTTACAAAAACAACGAAAAAATATTAATTAAAAAGTCACAGCAATTGTTGTGGCCAAATGTGTGTTTCTTTTTGTTGTTGTTGCTTTTTTCTTTGTAAAAAGATTAGAGGTTTTTGTGCAAAAAAATAAAAATAATTGTGGTGATGTCAAGGTTTGATAATCTAACAAAGTTGTTACCGTTGCTGTTGTTGTCATCGTCGTTACATTTATTATGTGTCCAGACTTCTTGAAATTATAACAACAACGAAAAAAAGAAAACGAAACAAAAAAAAACTCCAAACACTTGAGTGCAAATAGCAAAAGGTAAAGTTTTATTGGAACGGAAATTAAACATTTGGATGTTTTTTTTTCCAAAAAAAAAAAACAAAGAAATCCATAATTATAAGTACCACCAATAAAACTATAGGTGGGGAGTAGGGTGGTGTGCAGCAGTTGCAAAAAATGTCATAGTCTTTTGCACGATGACGACTATGACGCATAATTACAACAAAAACAATAGCCAACAACAAAAAAAGTAACAAGGTGAACTAGAATTCGTTGAAATTAAGTCAAACCGACCACCACAACCACTAACAAACGACACCGGCATAGTCCACAACAATGCGTATTAGCTTCGTAGCTCTGCAAGTATGGGTATGTGTCTTAAGTCTTTTGTTATGGTTGCATTCATTTCATTTTCGTTGCTGCAATAAATTGGCAAAACATAGGAAATACAAGTTAATATGGTTTAATTTTATTTTTTTTCAACAACAACAAATTACCAACCTAACGCTTTGTGCTGAGGGAGAGAGGTAGGGAGGTGAACAATAGTTAACATTACCGCATAAGAGAGCTCGAACGAACATGCAACGCTGTTGATTCGATAATAATTTTTATTTATTTGTTTATAAATTTGTAATTTGAAAAGTGCATAATTTGGAAGGGTGGTTTTCAGCAGCTCTATTATTTGGTATATTGAAAATGGTAACAAATGAGGTAGTTCGGAAATATGTTTACCCATCACTAAAGGTCTTCAATTAACTAAATATTAGAATTAGGTCTTAAAAGTACTTAATATGGGGCGGAACCTTTATATGGTGAAAATATTTACCAATATTTAACTTTTCCTGTAATGCTCGCCTTCATCCATGGATACGGAATTCCAAAGCTTTATAAATGCCCAAAATGAAAGTATACCGTTAAATGGTGATATAGTAAAACTTAGACCCATATTAAGGGGACCGCTAGGTTTCACAAAATTGATTTTTATACCCTTCACCACACTGTGGTACAGGGTATTGTGTATTTGTGCATATGTTTGTAACAGGCAAAAATAATCGAGATAGACCCATGGTTCCTTTTGAGAATATGCATAGAATCACTTTCTGAGTCGATTTATGCATGTCCGTCCGTCTGTCCGTCTGTCTGTCCATGTTAAATTGTAAACAAAGTACAGGTCGCATTTATGATCCGATTTGGATGAAATTTGCCAGAGCTCATTTGTTTGGCCCAAGGACGAACCCTATTGAAATTGGGAAAAATCGGTTCATATTTAGATATAGCTCCCATAAATATTTTGGTCCGATTTAAGGAAAAGGCGCATCTTTCGATTTGCACGAAATTTAGCACAGCATAATGAATAAGGTCTAGAATGATGTGTGCAAAATTTCGTGAAAATCGTCCGATTTTATGTAAATGTGTACCAAAGTCCCTATATATATTTCGATTTGCACGAAATTTGGCACAGCGTAATGAATAAGGTCTAGAATTATATCTGAGAAGTTTCGTCAAAATCGGTTCAGATTTAGATATAGCTCCCATATATAGCTTCGCCCGATTTTATGTAAAAAGTCCAATAAAGTCTCTGGAAATCTTTTGATTTGCACGAAATTTGGCACAGCGTAATGTATAAAGTCCAGAATTATGTCTGTCAAGTTTCGTGAAAATCGGTCCAGATTTAAATATAACTCCCATATATATTTTCGTCCAATTTAATGTAAATGTCCACCAAAGTCCCTATATATATTTCGATTTGCACGAAATTTGGCACAGCGTAATGAACTAAGTATAGAATGATGTGTGTTAAATTTCCTGGAAATCGGTTCAAATTTAAATATAGCTCCCATATATATTTTCGTCCGATTTAATGTAAATGTCCACCAAAGTCCCTAAATATATATCGATTTGGCACATCGTATTGAATTAGGTCTAGAATGATGTGTGCAAAGTTTCGTGAAAATCGGTTAAATATAGCTCCCATATATATTTTCGTCCGATTTTATGTAACTGGTGCACCAAAGTCCCTATATATATTTCGATTTGCACGAAATTTGGCACAGCGTAATGAATTTCGTGAAAATCGGTTCAGATTTAAATATAGCTCCCATATATATTTTCGTCCGATTTAATGTAAATGTCCACCAAAGTCCCTATATATATTTCGATTTGCACGAAATTTGGCACAGCGTAATGAACTAGGTATAGAATGATGTGTGTTAAATTTTCCTGGAAATCGGTTCAAATTTAGATATAGCTCCAATATATATTTTCGTCCGATTTAATGTAACTGGTGCACAAAAGTCCCTATATATCTTTCGATTTGCACGAAATTTGGCACAGCGTATTGAATTAGGTCTAGAATGATGTGTGTTAAGTTTCTTGAAATCGATTCAGATTTAGATATAGCTTCAATATCTGACCATATGAAAAATTTAGTATCGGTTGCAGAATGACTTGTTTATGGATCCAATTTCATTTCACTGATCCTTTAAAAATGCGACGTCTGTTAGGATTCATCTGTTAAATATACCCAAAGTGGTGAAGGGTGTCATATAGTCGGCCCCGTCCGACTTTACTGCTTTCCTTATTGTTTTTTTATACGAACATACACAAATGGTCAATATTTTCAATATTTACAAATTTCATTTGAAGCAAATTGGATAACCGAATTGTTCAACATTAAATCTGAAACCTCTATGCATATAAAGTAGACAAGACGATATAGGGGAATTTGAAACAACAAGAAAAACGTGAGCGTGAGCAAAACGAGATGTACAGGAGTCAGTATGATGTCCGGAAATTTTACCAACGCAGGCGCAGGCACATCCTCCTGTAGAAATGAAGATGGAAACCTGGTGACAGATACAGATAGCGTACTGAGGATCTGGAAAAGATCATTTTGAAAAGCGTCTGGTATCAAATATTGGCGGTGAAGAAGATACCCCAGAACCAATAAGAGATGACGGTATAGAGTGTATACCTCCTAGCCAAGATGAGGTCAGAGTAGCAATTAATCGACTGAAGAACAATAAAGCAGCAGGTGCGATGGATTACCAGCCGAACTATACAAGACCGGTGGCCAGATGCTGGTCAGAAGCATGCGACAGCTCATTTGTACAATTTGACCAGAGGAATGCATGTCCAATGATTGGGACCTCAGCATCCTGTGTCCCGTGCACAAAAAATGAGGCAAGACGATATTTGCCAACTGTAGAGGAATTAGTCTCCTTCCCATCGCTTATAAACTGCTATCCAGCGCCATAGACCAGATGTTCACACTGCCCCAAATACTGGAAAAGACCCACGAAAACCAAATCGACACCTTCCACCTGTTCGTCGACTATAAAACCACATAGAATAGATTTAACTGGTAAAAGGTCAACAGTTAAATTGGGAAAAGATCTCTCGGAGCCCTTTAATACTGAACGAGGATTCAGACAAGGTGACAGATTGTCGTCTGACCTTTTTAACATCCTGCTGGAAAAAGATCATACGAGAGGCAAATGTGAACAGAAATCGTACTCTGTACACCAAACAGCATATGTTACGCGCCTAAGCCGATGACATCGATATAATAGGTCGAACATTGCGAGCGGTGACAGCCATCTTTGAACAAATTGAGAAATAGCCTGCCAAAGTGGGTCTGGCAGTAAACGGCGAGAAAAACAAGCTGATCGTATCGACTCGCAAGACGTCCAGTAGACTCTGACCAATTGTGGAACTTGAGAACTACAGCTTCGAGGTAGTCAAAGATTTCATGTTCTTGATACCGCCATAAATAAAACTAATGACATCATTTTTGAAATTCGGAGAAGGATTGTGATGGCCAACAGATGCTACTATGGTCAAGGCCACCTCCCGCCAGACCAAACTCACACTTTACAAGACGCTGATACTACCCGTGCTGTTATATGGATCTGAAACATGGGTACTTGCGCAAGCAGATGAGGCAGCTCTTGGAGTGTTTGAGAGAAAAATTATCCGTAAGATTTATGGGCCGATCTGCGCCATAGAATGATCTGAATATCGCCATAGAATGAACCTATGTCATATATTCTCAGACATCGGTATTGTTAGACGTATTGAGCGTTGGCTAGGTCATGTTGTGAAAATGGATGAGCATGTCCCAGCTCAAAAGGTATATAAAAGTGAGTCAACTGATGGTTCACGCAGAAGTGGAAGGCCAGGAGTTCGATGGAAAGATCAAGTGGAAGACAACATTGCCGAACATGGTCTTTCAAATTGTGAAAACTGCACAAAAGGCCGACGCGCCTGGAAATCTTTTTATACCCTTACCGCATTGTGGTACAGGGCAAAAGGAAACGAGATAGACCCATGGTTCCCATGGTTTGAGAATATGCATAGAATCACGTTCTGACTCGTCCGTCTGTCCATGTTAAATTGTAAACAAAATACAGGTCGCATTTGTGGTCCGAATTGAATGAAATTTGGCACAGCATATTTATTTGGCCCAAGGTCAAACCCTATTGAAATTGGGAAAAATCTGTCGTCCGATTTTAAGTAAATGGTGCAGCAAAAAGTCAAATTAAGGGCGATTGGCACACTATTTTGCAAAGCATACTGAAATTAGGATAGTCTAACGTGTGTCAAGTTTCATGGAAATCGGTTCACATTTAGATATAGCTCCCATATATAATTTCGTTCGATTTTTACTGTATTGTGCACCAAAGAGTCAAATTTAGGCCGATTGGCATAAAATTTTGTACAACATACTGAAGTTAGGATAGCCCAACGTCTACCAAGTTTTACGGAAATCGGCCCAGATTTAGATATAGCTCCCATATATATATTCGTCCGATTTTTAGAAAATGGTGCACCAAAGAGTCGAATTTAGACCAAGTTCTATTGAAATCGGTTCAGATTTATATATAGTTCCTATATATATTTTCGTCCAATTTTTAGTAAATTGAGCCCAAAAAAGTGTCAAATTTATGCCATTTGGCAATACATTTTGCACAACGTACTTACGTTAGTATAGCCTAACTAGTGTCGAGTTTTATAAATTTAGATATAGCTCTCAAATATATTTTGTACAAAATTGTACCAATTAAAATTGTACATAAACTTCCTACATTTCCCAACCGTACACCCCAAAAGTGATCCTAACTCCAAATTTCAGGATTCCAGTTCTATCTGTTCACACAAAATTCGAATTGTACCAAATTTAGTACCATCTAGTACACATAAGTGCGAATTTCCATAACTACCTAAAGCCTACAATGCGGAAGATATTATTATTCCAAATTTCAGTATTCCAGCACTATCGGTTTGCCCAAATCCAAATTGTACCAAATATAGTACCATCTAATAATTGCCGTACACATGAGTACATATTTAATTAATTTAATTTAAACTAAACCAAAACTACCTACATATCCCAATTCTACACTCCGACGGATTCCATCCGTTCCTCCAAATTCAAATTGTACCAAATTTTGTACTGTTTCGTACTTTCAAAACCACTTCCTTATATTGAAGCTACTTCTCTACAACCTTGATTCCCATTTCAAATTTCTGATTTTTCTCTCTCATGCTGTGGAAGTGTACTAAATTTAGTACATTTTGGTACTTTTCGGGTTTCCAAAAACCCTTTGGTACATCTTTCCTACACTGCTCAATATTCTGGTAAATCACTCAATAGTATACATATGAAATAAAATATATCTTCTAAGACGGGAGCGCCAAAATATATTAGGTTGGGAAAAAGAAATCCATTAGGCCGGTCGTCCAAAACGTCGATAAAATCGGAGAAATTATCAAAGTTGACCGGCATGTTAGCAGTCGTAACCTAGTGGTCTATTGTTTTAAATCATTCAAAAAGAAGCTACATTTTTGGGTGCCACATCAATTAACAGAAAAAATAGGATGGATCGAATTTCCATCTGCGAAGTCTTGGGCAAAATGAATGAGGTAGACCCATTTCTTAAACGGATGGTGACTGGAGATGAGAAATGTGCGAAAACGTTCGTGGTCAAAGAGCAGTGAAGCACCTCAAACGGTGGCCAACCAGGACTAACGGCCACGAAGGTTCTGCTAAGCATTTGATAGGACTGGAAGGGCATTTTTATACCCTTCACCACACTGTGGTACAGGGTATTATGTCTTTGTGCATATGTTTGTAACAGGCAAAAGGAAACGAGATAGACACATGGTTTCTTTTGAGAATATGCATAGAATCACTTTCTGAGTCGATTTATGCATGTCCGTCCGTCTGTAGATGTTAAATTGTAAACAAAGTACAGGTCGCATTTATGATCCGATTTGGATGAAATTTGGCACAAGTCACTTATTTGGCCCAAGGACGAACCCTATTGAAATTGGGAAAAATCGGTTCAGATTTAGATATAGCTCCCATATATATTTTCGTCCGATTTAATGTAAACGGTCCCTATATATCATTCGATTTGCACGAAATTTGGCACAGCGTAATGAATTAGGTCTAGAATGATGTGTGTAAAATTTCATAAAAATCGGTTCAGATTTAGATATAGCTCCCATATATAGGTTCGTCCGATTTAAGGTAAATGGGGCACCAAAGTCCTTCTATATCCTTCGATTTGCACGAAATTTTGCATAGAGTACTGAATTAGGTCCAGAATGATGTGTGCCAAGTTTCGAGAAAATCGGTTCAGATTTAGATATAGCTCCCATATATAGTTTCGTCCGATTTCATGTATATGGTGCACCAAAGTCCCTATATACCCTTCGATTTGCACGAAATTTGGCATAACGTACTGAAATGAGCCTAGAGAGATGTCTGCCAAGTTTTGAGAAAATCGGTCCAGAATTATATATAGCTCCCATATATAGTTTCGTCCGATTTCATGTAAATGGTGCCCCAAAGTCCCAATATATCTTTCGATTTGCACGAAATTTGGCATAACGTAATGAATTAAGCCTAGAGTGATGTCTGCCAAGTTTCGAGAAAATCGGTCCAGATTTCTATATAGCTCCCATATATAGTTTCGTCCGATTTCATGTAAATGGTGGACCAAAGTCCCTATATATCCTTCGATTTGCACGAAATTTGGCATAACGTACTGAAATGAGCCTAGAGAGATGTCTGCCAAGTTTCGAGAAAATCGGTCCAGATTTAGATATAGCTCCCATATATAGTTTCGTCCGATTTCATGTAAATGGTGGACCAAAGTCCCTATATATCCTTCGATTTGCACGAAATTTGGCATAACGTACTGAAATGAGCCTAGAGAGATGTCTGCCAAGTTTCGAGAAAATCGGTCTAGATTTCTATATAGCTCCCATATATAGTTTCGTCCGATTTCATGTAAATGGTGCCCCAAAGTCGCAATATATCTTTCGATTTGCACGAAATTTGGCATAACGTACTGAATTGAGCCTAGAGTGATGTCTGCCTTCTTTCGTGAAAATCGGTCCACATATAGATATAGCTCCCTTTTATTATAGATTGATTTTAAGTATTTAACGTATCCTTCGATTTGCACGAAATTTGGCATGGTGCCCAAAGTCGCAATATATGGTGCCCCAAAGTCGCAATATATCTTTCGATTTGCACGAAATTTGGCATAACGTACTGAATTGAGCCTAGAGTGATGTCTGCCTTGTTTCGTGAAAATCGGTCCAGATATAGATATAGCTCTATTTTATTATAGATTGATTTTAAGTAATTGACGCACCAAGGAACCAATAGCTTGATAGGAACAAAACGTTCTGAAATTACTATAACCTAACCTGTGACATGTTTGTTTGAAATCGCTTAATATTTGGATAGAGCTTCCATATATATTTTCGCCAGATTTCAAGTAAATTGGGCATCAAACTCCTCATGTAGTCAGATTGACATACATTTTTGCACAACTTACAAAATTGAGCATAGAATTACGTATTTGCGTTTTCTAGAAGTACAGACATAGCCCAACGGATGAAATGTTTATATTTGTTTGAAGTCGATTTACATACTTTATGAATAGATCTAGGAAGATTCACATTTAGATAAATATCACATATTTTATTTCAACCAATTTCATGTTAATAGTCCTGTTTAATATACCCATAGTGGTGAAGGGTATCATATAGTCGGCCCCGTCCGACTTTACTACTTTCCTTACTGGTTTTATTATGAGTTGATTCCAGATGGCCAAACGCTAAATTCTGATATTTACTGTCAACTGTCAACGGCCAGAATTGGCTAACGGGAGAGGTGTCGTGTTCCACCAGGACAACACTAGGTCACACTCATCTACAGTGACTCGCCAGAAACTTTGTTAAATTGGTTGGGAAGTTTTAATGCATCCGCAGTACAGACTTGGCACCAAGCATTGCAAAATTTTTTTAATGATAACAAATTGGTATCTAGGGAATATTGTGAAAAACGACTACTAGAGTTTTTGCAAATAGAGAGCAGGATTTCTATGAGAGAGGCATTATGAAGTTACCTTTAAAATGGCAAACAATTCATACATCAAAACGGTGCATATTTGGCCCATGTCGGACATTCCCAAGCATGTTAAATAAAGTCCTATAGTTCATATAAAAATAAGTGAGCGGTAGTATAGTCGATACGATACCCTACACAACTTCCACGGAACTCTAACTTTCTGCGGATTTTTATTCCGATCCTAGGCAATATTTCTTGATAGTTGAACCCTGTTGCGGGATTAGAGGTCAACAGCACCTCTTCCTTACACTGATTTTTTTCCGAATTTTACTAATATTCAGTACAGTCCTTCTAATTACTTGTCCATATTCCCTTCGCCGTGGGTTGTGACGTGATATTCGGCTTATAATTGTGGTTTCGGTCCAATTCATCCCAAAATTATTATCTGATCATCACCGAAAATTATAGGCATTGTCCTTGATCATAACTGGAACCTTATGGAAGCAATCAGCGCTATATTTCAGCCCTCCACATTGTAATGATTTACTAAATAATATATAAATACGTAAGCACCTGTGAATATTTAAATGTAACTCCCACATCCGAGTACATACGACAATATCAATTTAAAGGTCAACCACTCCCCTTGAATATACTATCAACTTCTCCAGTCTATGTCCTTCAGGTGTAAATATATACACTATAGAATACAAATTTTGTAATTTTTCACACAAAAGTCAAGGTCCATTTGACCCGCTTAATATTGACTGATCTTTATAAAAACAGGCATTTATTCTTTGGCCCGATCCCCTTCTTCATGTAAAAATTCGCGATGTGTGGACCATAATTACGGCCTGTGGAGCGACCAGAAAATCAGACAAAAATAAAGTTTTTGGTCTATTTCATTCCCTAAATATTAACAGATCTTTACCAAAAACAATGGAGGCCTTCATTGTCCAGAACAGGTCCTACATGCAAAATTTCGTGAAAATTGGTCCATAATTGTGGCCTGTACCGTGTTTACATAATATAATGGACAGACGGACGGACACACATGTCTAGATCGATTCAGCTAGTCGAGATATGACGATCGGTATACTTAAAGGCGGGTCTAGGACCAATATTTCGCGGAGTTACAAACTCTTCGGGCTGTACAAAGTTATAATACCCTGACAACATAGTTGTGTAGGGTATAATAATGTATTTCCTTTGTCCCCAAACTAATATAATTTTTATCAACTCAAACGAAAGACTTAAGACCCAAGCACCAAAATATATTATTGACTTCAGCATTAATATATTTTAAAAACATTTCGTAATGTATTTGAAATGTCAATTAATAAAATATTTTATTTATAAATTCCATTCACATCCATTTAAATGTCCAAACGTCATATATTCGTCATATCTGCATTAATATGACACATGAGAGTCATCTTAAATGCAATAGAAAATAACACTTTAGAACACAATTTAAAATATATTTGTCATACATTGTGAGAACAAACACTCATCTTCAGCACTACAACAATAATACTTGGCAATTAGGTAATTGCTGCCATTAAAAAAAAACTTTACGATAACACCCTTTTTCTAAAAACAAAAAATAATAACAAAGATCTGCGTAACTAAAAAACAACAAATTCAAAACAATCGTAATAATTTGAACATTAAATTCTACAACTTTGTGATAGCATCAATTTTTGTTTTCTGTTTTACTCTCTTCGTAAATTCCTAGCAATAAAAATTATATAAAAATGTAATTTAATTTCTCATCACCACTTTAAACTTTACATTAATATAGTCCAAAATCTGCGATAATCTTTCGTATACTATCTGAATCATGCATTACGCTTGTCCTTTGAACGTCATACTATAAAAAACAACCACAACAAAAAATCTTCCGTGAATTTAAACAAAATAAGCAATTTTTTTTAAAAGCCTTGCTTGCCCCTAAGTCTTATTAATGACCGGCTAATGAGTGTTGAAAATAAAGTCCCATTTGTTGACATTTTTGATGAATATTTCCTCATAAATATTTCGTATAGCAGATAAAGTTATTGAAAATTTGCCGCATTTACTTTTGGATATTTGTACTACAACAGTTTAATAACCTTTTTCGTATTTTGGGAGACCAATGTACTTGCTACTTGAATTTAAATATTATTGATAAATTTATCTCAATTTTTCAAAAATTTACATTGATACATTTTTCATTTAAAAGAGATTTTTTAAACATTGAATATTTAAAAGAAAAAGATATACATATGAAGGTATTACGATAAATGTCCTAATAAGACTGCGAAATTATATTATCTTTAAAATTCAAACTCAATATAAGTTCTGAATAATGTTTTCCTCAAAACCGAACAAATGGTTGATATAAGTTTCATGTATAGATTTACGGTAAGTACTTTCTACCACCTACATAATACTTATATATGTTTTACACCTCCTATAAAAAGTTTACTACAGAGGTCCCTTCTACGAGGTCTTTTCAAATAAGACTCTTTTAATTCTGAACAAAAAAGAACGTTATTCGTCAATAGCTATCTTGCCCCCCATTAATTTTAAAACTCGCATTTTATACCCTCAGTCTTATGACTAATGACGGTATATACACCTAGTTTTGGCCCCATATAGTAGTCCCACCCAGTTTTACGTATTTTGAAATCCAAATTGCCTTTTTCCAACAGAAATTATGAGGACCCTCCATTCTCGATTAAAAAAACTATTTCTATACCTTTCACCACATTGTGGCACAGGACATTATGTCTCTGTGAATATGTTTTGTAACATACAAAAGGAGACGAGATAGAGAATTTTGCAAATAATAATATTCTGAGTCGATTTATGCATGTCCGTCCGTATGCTGATTTTAAATTATATAGCTCCCATATATATTTTCGTCCGATTTAATGTAAATGGTACACCATAGTGCCTGTATATCTTTCGTACTGAATTGAGTTAAGAATTGAGTACTGAATTGAGTTAAGAGTGATGAAAATCAGTTCAGGTTCAGATATAGCTCCCATATCTATTTTCGTCCGATTTAAAGTAAATTGTGCCCCAAAGTCTCTTTATATCTTTCGATGTGCACGAAATAGCGTACTGAATTAAGTCTAGAATTATGTGTGTTAAGTTTTACGAAAATCTGTTCAGATTTAGATATTGCTCACATATATATTTTCGTCCGATTTAATGTAAATGATACACTAATGTCCCTATATATCCTTCGATTTATACGAAATTTGGCATGGCGTGCTGAATTAAGTCGGCAATGAGGTGTCCTAAGTTCCGTGAAAATAGGTTCAGATTTGGATAAAGCATATTTTCGTCCGATTTAGTGTAAATGGTGCACTAATGCCCCTATATACCCTTCGATTTACAGGAAATTGGGCACAGCGAACTGAATTATGTCTAGAATGATGTGTAATAAGTTTCGTGAAAATCGCCCTATATAATGTAAATGGTGCACCAAAGTCCCTATATATATTTCGATTTGCACGAAATTTGGCGCAGTGTACTGAATTAAGTCTATAATGATAAGAGCCAAGTTTCGTGAAAATCAGTTCAGATTTAGATTTTATGTAAATAGTGTACCGAAGTCCCTTTATTTCTATCAATTTGCATAAATTTTGGCACAGGGTACTGAATTAAGTCTTGTGTAGAATATGTCATATGTAGAATATACCCATAGTGGTGAAGGGTATCATATAGTCGGTCCAGTCCGACTTTACTATTTTCCTTACTGGTTTTAGATGTGAAAGGTTCGACATTTTTCATCTTTGAAAATGCCCAGATCAGTTTAGAATGTCGCTATTAAAAATTATTCTAAAATGGAAATATTTAACGATAACTAAAATATGACCTTGAAGTGGAAGAACTAATGTTACTTAAAAAATAAAAATTCGTATTAGAAACAAAAGAAAAGTACTAAAAATTGAACTTTGATTGGCCAAAAATGTGAAATTGTTTGATCTATCCATAAAGTATGTAAATCGCCTTCAAACAAATATAAATAGGTCATCCGTTAGGTTATGTCTGTACTTCTAGAAAACGCAACTACCTAATTCTATGCTCAATTTTGTAAGTTGTGCAAAATTTGATGTCAATCTGACTACATGAGGAGTTTGATGCCCAATTTACTTGAAATCGGGCGAAAATATATATGGAAGCCCTATCCAAATATTAAGCGATTTCAAACAAACATGTCACAGGTTAGGTTATAGTAATTTCAGAACGTTTTGTTCCTATCAGCCTATTGGTTCCTTGGTGCGTCAATTACTTAAAATCAATCTATAATAAAAGGGAGCTATATCTAAATCTGGACCGATTTTCACGAAACAAGGCAGACATCAGTCTAGGCGCAATTCAGTACGTTATGCCAAATTTCGTGCAAATCGAAAGATATATAGCGACTTTGGTGCACCATTTACATGAAATCGGACGAAACTATATATGGGAGCTATATAGAAATCTGGACCGAGTTTCTCGAAACTTGGCAGACATCTCTCTAGGCTCATTTCAGTACGTCATGCCAAATATCGTGCAAATCGAAAGAATATATAGGGACTTTGGTGCACCATTTATATGAAATCGGACGAAACTATATATGGAGCTATATCTAAATCAGGACCGATTTTCGCGAAACTTGGCAGACATCATTCTAGGCTCAATTCAGTACGTTATGTCAAATTTCGTGCAAATCGAAGGATATATAGGGACTTTGGTGCACCATTTACATGAAATCGGACGAAACTATATATGGGAGCTATATCTAAATCTTGACCGATTTTCACGAAACTTGGCAGACATCAATCTAGACTTAATTCAGTACGTTATGCCAAATTTCGTGCAAATCGAAAGATATATAGAGACTTTGGTGCACCATTTACATGAAATCGGACGAAACTATATATGGGAGCTATATCTAAATCAGGACCGATTTTCTCGAAACTTGGCAGACATCACTCTAGGCTCAATTCAGTACGTTATGCTAACTTTCGTGCAAATCGAAGGATATATAGGGACTTTGTTGCACCATTTACATGAAATCGGACGAAACTATATATGGGAGCTATATCTAAATCTGAACCGATTTTCACGAAACTTGGCAGACATAATTCTAGATCTAAATGATTAGGCTGTACCAAATTTCGTGCAAATCGAAAGATATAAAGGGACCGTTTACATTAAATCGGTTAAATATATATATATATATATATATGTATATATGGGAGCTATATCTAAATCTGAACCGATTTTTCCCAATTTCAATAGGGTTCGTCCTTGGGCCGAATAAGTGACCTGTGCCAAATTTCATCCAATTCGGATCATAAATGTGACCTGTACTTTGTTTACAATTTAACATGCACAGACAGACGGACGGACATGCATAAATCAACTTAGAAAGTGATTCTATGCATATTCTCAAAAAAAACCATGTGTCTATCTCGTTTCCTTTTGCCTGTTACAAACATATGCACAAAGACATAATACCCTGTACCACAGTGTGGTGAAGGGTATAAAAACCAGTGAGCGAAGCAGTATAGTCGGACGTGGCCGACCATACGATACCCTACACACCTACCGAGGAAAAATAACTTTCCGAGGATTTTTATTCCAAGTCTGGGCAATATTTATATTTACTAATTAATATCTGAATACGTAAGCACTTGTAAATATTTAAGTGTAACTCTCACATCTGAGTACATACGACCATATGATTGGTATCAGTGGATGTACTACCAACTTCTCGGGTCTATGTACTTCAGCAGTAAATATATGCGCTAAAGAATACACATTTTCACACAAAAGTCAGGGTCTATTTGACCCGCTAAATATTGGCCGATCTTCTATCAAAACAGGCATGCTTATTCGTTGGCCCGATCCCCTTCTCCATGTAAAATTTCACGATGTTCGGGCCATAATTGCGGCCTCTGGAGCGACCCGAAAAACCGACAAAAATTTAGTATTTGGTTCATTTCATCCCCTAAATATTAACCGATCTTTACCAGAAACAATAGGGGTCTTCATTAGCCAGAACACATCCTACATGTAAAATTTCAGGTGGGTCTAGGTCCAATATTTCGCAGCGTTACAAAATCTTGGGGCTGCACAAAGCTATAATACCCTGACAACATAGTTGTGTAGGGTATAATAATGCAATTATTAAAGGCAATCACATGCCTTCACACAAAAGTTATTGAATATTGGATACTGCATAAAAATGCCACCACAACAATAATTTGCAAATTCACTTCAATTTCTTTAAAATTGAAATCACTTGTCAAAATTCTATTTCAATCATAGCCATTATTTTCTATTCTTTAAAAGATGATAATGCACTTTCACATTGTTGTCCTTTTTTATTTTTATATCATATTTAAATAATCAAATCCCATTATATTTATTACAATTATTCCATACCAAAAATATCTATAATTCAGAATCAAATATTTAAATTTAAATTGACTTGTCAATATTTTAAACAAGGTAGGTGGTGGTGGTTAGGTGTTTGTCAATTATTCATCAACAACACCTTGTTATTGTTGTTATTGTTTTATGCATAAATCTTTAATAAAAAAAACAATGTTTTTCCATACAATTCAAAATTCATACAATTCAATTTAAATCCCATAAACAATAATTAAAGTTCATGAACTCAATTATTTTGTATGTGTGTGTCTGCTGTTTTTTAATAATTCCAAAAAGGGAGTTCAGATTTTAGTACTTATGTTTTCAAAATGATTTCGAACAATAGTATAATTTCCTAATTACTTAATTGGCAATTTAAAAACAATTACTTTTGTTGTAAGAAATATTAAATAATTACTTATTGTTTTTATTGAATCAAACATGATAAATTCATACTATTTACATTCGTGTTATTGACAGCTTAATTTTCAATAAAAATAAAAAAACACCGCCCCAATGTGACATGTGAATGAAAACCGCATCAATTTTCCCAAATATGGGTGGGTAAATGACCTTATTATGCATTCTGTTTCGGAATGAAAAAGTTCATGTAGGTGTAATTGAACCTTTTGACGTTTTAATTTAGTCCGATTGATAAAATTTTTTAAAATTGAAATCTGAATTACAAATTTCAGATTGATAAACAAATTTAAATGATAAAATAACTGCGGATTGATTATTTCTATATAAAATCATCAAATCCTAAATACCAAAATTATGATATTGATAATTCTTGGTAGTAAAATGTAACACCAAAATTAGTACAATAAAAATTTTGCGCCAATCGATTAAAACACTGACAAAAGTATTTATATTTACCCATAAATTTGGGCTAATTTTGATACTTATTGTTAGGACGATTTTATTAAAAAAATATTCTTTAAATAACACATAGCACCGAACCGATTATCACGAAACTTAAAACACACCATTCCAGACTCAATTCAGTACGGTATGCCATATTTGGTGCAAATCGAAGGATATTTAGGGACTTTGGTGCACCATTTACCCTAAATCGGACGAAAATATATATGGGAGCTATATCTAAATCTGAACCGATTTTCAGGAAACTTTACACACATCATTCTAGACTCATTTCAGTACGTTATTCCAAATTTCCTATACATCGAAAGATATATAGGGACTTTGGTACACCATTTACCTTTAATCGGACGATTTTCTTCAATTTCAATAGGGTTCGTTCTTGGGCCAAATAAGTGACTTGTGACAAATTTCATCCAAATCGGATCATAAATGCGTCCTTGTTTACAATTTAAGATCTACAGACGGACGGACATTCATAAATCGACTCAGAAAGAGATTCTATGCATATTCTCAAAAGGAACCATTTCCACAAAGACATAATACCCTGTAGCACAGTGTGGTGAAGGGTATACAAAAATTATTCAACAGGTCTTTACTTAAATATTCTTCAAAAATCCATGCCTTAGCTAGGCTGGTTCTTCGAAAAAATATTCATAAAAACCCACGACTATAATTCTACTGGCCTTTTGCTTAAATCCACGCCTGAAGGCACGCTGATCCTTGGAAAAAATATTCTTTAAAATTTCACGAGGTACGTTGATCCTTAATTATTCTTTAAAATTCCGCGCCTGAAGGTACGCTGATCCTTGGAAAAAAATATTCTTTAAAATTTCACTCCTGAGGGTATGCTGGTCCTTAGAAAAAATATATTTAAATCCTTAGAAAAAATATCCTTTAAAAATCCAGGTATGTAGCTATTCTGTTCCTTGGAAAAATATTATTCAAAAATTCACAGCTACGTGGTCTTTGGGAAAATATTTTTTTCAAATAATAATAAATTAAATATAGACCAGATAAACAAAAATATAAAATATATAAATATATAAATATATATACATTTTTATATCATAAAATTATAACAATTTAAAATACATAAACATTTGTATATAAAACATTTTAAAAATCAGCTTTAATTCTTTAGAATACATTACACGGTTGTCATCGGTACAAATTTTAAATGGAATTTCACAATTTTGAAAGGTAAGAAAATTTTGGCGGGGGTCAATAACATCATTTTATTAAAAGTTTATACCGGCAAGCAGAATTGTTTTTGTTGTTGTTTTTTTCGATTATCAGTAATCAGCCTTATTCTGGATATTCGCTGGGAGATATCTCGCATATAAAAAATTTTTCGCTTTCACATTCTCGCCTTATTCTGAATGAATAGGGAGACGCAAAAAATGCGAGATGCTGATTCGAGTTTTCGAAAATGGTGGTTGAAAAATAGATTTGTGTTGCCATATTGTAATTTAAGTTGTAATGTGTGTGGCCATATTGTAATTTAAGTTGCAATGTGTGTTGCCCCATTGTAATTTAATTGTGTAATATTTTTCAATATTTCATTTTCTTGATTTTTTTATTAAAAATGTTTACTTTTTATTGTTATTTAAACTATATAACAATAAAAATGTGAAATATCAATAATCTGCTGTATAAATGCTTTGTAATTAAAAGAAAATAAATTAAAGTTTAAAAATATGGCAACCTACAATATGGCATGTGAAACAGCTGTTCATTGTTTTGATGCAATTTGATGCAACAACTACAACTGAGAATACAACAACGAATAATGGAAAGAAATCTGCGATTGAATTAATTAATTCAGTTTATTATTTCACTACCTAATTGTGTGCCTTTTTATTTAATTTCGATATTTATTTCCTCAGATTCTTAAAATGGCCTGTTATTTTATGATTTGCTCCTACTCCTTTATTTCTTCCATCAAATCATGCACACGATAATTTAAAAAATTTTTTTTTTTGTTCTTTCATAATTTTTATTTAAGTTTTTCACTGTTAAGCGGCTAATCAGGCAAATTTGGGGTTTCCATAATTTTTAAAATTTTTTTCTTGAGAGACAGATCCTCACCCAAAATGTCTGTATTTCGCCTCTAAAAATCAAACTCGACTTAAATATTCCTTATTACCTTTATACATTTCTTGGCAATACTTGCTTCAGCATGCATCGTTATCAATAGGATTTCCAATGGCATTTTATTGGTTGTTTTCCAGTTAAAAATTTGCTTACTATCATTTATAATATTCTAAATCGTCATAGAATAAGTATTGTGTAAATATTTTTCATAAAAATAGTTATTACTTATTTTTTTGTAGTCAACTCCCCTTAAATTTATTAGCGAAAATTTTCGCACAAAATTTCCTACTCCCTGTAATTCAGAATACCTAATTTTTCCCCAAAGCGGATTTTTTCGCTTTCGAACTTCATTCAGAATAAGGCGAAAGCGAGAATGCGAAAAAATTCACTGGAAAATGTTGTTCAGAATAAGGCGAAGGGAAAGAGCGAGTAAATTCACATGGAATTGACATCCAGAATAAGGCTGAATATGTTTTTGATGTTACACTGCCCCCTTTAAATGTGCATATAAATTATGGATATATTGATCTCGTATTTTAATTTCTTACATGTGAATAGCGGCAGCATCGTATATTGATCTCAAGTTTTTTTTTCATTTCATTTATTTTGTATTTTGATGAGTATTTCATATTAACTTAACTTGTTGAAATCTTTACACAATAATTGATAAAAGAAAATACTAAAAGTCGGTGTGGTATTTTTATGGGATTTCAGTAAACATCAGTTGGTTAAAACAAGCTCATACATAGCCTCGTATGAGCAGCTATTCCATATGTGTTGAATAAGCTTCCGTAGGAAATTTTCTACATTTATGGGGAAACCGTCCATCATCTTAAATGAAAATTTTCATATTTAAATTTTATATTACAATTTTTTTATTAAATTTTATTTCTTGGAATTCTTTTCATTTGTTTGTTTTGTTTTATTTTGTGAATTACAAAAATAATAATAGATTTTTTAAACGAAGAAAAAATAAACATTAGGTTTTCACCATAGAAAAAATAAAGAGAGAACATAAATGAGCTTGGGGGGGAGAAACAAGTGGAACATTTAACATGGAAATGTTTTTTGTAAAGGTACAGTAAAAATGGTAAACATAAAGAGTATAACATGTTTGTGATTGGTTCGTTTGTTTGTTGGTTTTTGTATTCTACTACTAAACTATGAATATCAATAAATGTATGGGGATGTAGTGGTTTGTTTGTTTGCATTGGAAAATTACTAAAAGCCTTAATCGCTTTCATCGCCTTCCTCCTCAGATTCTTCTTCTTCCTCTTCGGAGGCAGAGGCTTCCTCCTCCTCTTCATCTTCTTCACTTTCCGCCTTCTTTTTGGAATCTTTTGATTTTTTGTCTTTATCACCCTTGTCTTTGTCGGCCTAGAATGAAAACAAATCGTTAATAAAGAACATAATCTGTGTTTAAATAATTTGTTTGTTATCCTACCTTTTTACTCTTCTTATTTTCTGGCTCTGAATCCGACTTCTTCTTATCACCCTCATCCGATGAACTATCATCATCGGATATATATTCTTTGGATTTAAATGATCCTGAGGTATTTGCCGATTTCTTGGGTGATGCATTTTCCTTCTTACGTTTTTTGGTTGCCTTTCCCTTGGCAGCACCACCTTCATCATCACTATCATCGGCAGCCGGTTTATAATCTTTCATTTCATCAATATACCGTTGTTTATCCTTGGCAGCCAATTCTTCCCACTTTGATTTATCTTTAAGTTCCTTCCACAGTTCACCGGCCTTTTTGGCAATTTCCGTAACCTTAATACCTGGATTATCGTTTTTAATTTGTTCACGGGTATCGTTGAGCCACAGCATAAAGGCGGTAGTGGCACGTTTGGGCTTGTTGGCATCCTTCTTTTTGGAGGCTTTTTTCTAAAAGAGAGAGGTGAGAGAAATAGAATTTAAAATCGGATATCCTCAATATTTATTAAAACTATTTTGTAAAAGCGGTTACGCAATATGGCAGCTTAAAATATTTTAGATAAATTGTAAGGCGTAGATTTAAATAAAAATTATTTTCAAGATTTTTTTAAGGCGTAGATTTTTTGAAAAAAATATTGTTTACGGCGTAGATTTTCTAAAAATATTCTTTTCAAGAATTTTTAAAAATATTTTTTTTAAGGTGTAGATTTTTTAAATATATTTTTTTAAGATTTTTTAAAAATATTTTTTTCAAGGCGTAGTTTTTTTAAAAAAAAATTTTTCAAGGCGTAGATTTTTTAAAAATATTTTTTTCAAGGCGTAAATTTTTTAAAAATATTTTTTTCAAGGCGTAAATTTTTTAAAAATATTTTTTTCAACGCGTAGATTTTTAATTTTTTTTTTTCAAGGCGTACATTTTTTAAAAATATTTTTTTTAAGACGTAGAGTTTTTAAAAATATTTTTTTCAAGTCGTCGATTTTTTAAAAATATTTTTTTCAAGTCGGCGATTTTTTAAATATTTTTTTTTCAAGTCGACGATTTTTTAAAAATATTTTTTTTTTTTGCAAAATTTCTAAGTTCTAACGTAAATGTACCGATCGATCTCTAATCCCTTATCCTCCCTCTTCGCACTTACCGTCTTCTCTTTCTTTTCCGGTTTCTCCTTTTTCTCTTTCTTTTCCTTTTTCGGTTTCTTCTTTTCCTTCTTCTCGGCACCACCTTCATCGCCGCTACCTCCACCGCCACCACCACCACTTGCATCCGAATCCTCTGAATCACTGGCCACATTCGAATCATATTCTTCCGCAACATCAGATTCATTTTCATTTGGTTTGAAATCTTCATCTGTAGATTCTTCTTCAGAGCCATCTTCATCATCATCTGAATCCTTTTCTCTGGCTTCAGCCTTAACGCGGGCCAAATAGGCATCGGGTTCATTTTCATTATCCGAATCACCGAAGTCAACATCTTTGTAGCCACCCTTATCTTTGCCCACATTACTAATGTTCAGTTTCTTTTGATTAATGAAATCGAAAAGCTTGGAATATTCTTCCTTTTCGATGGAAGAGAATGTGTGTACAGTACCGTTTTTGAGTGTAACCTCAAAATCAAAACTACGTGTTGAACCACCGCTACGGGCAAAGTTAACAGTGGCAATTTCCTCGAAACGTATGTGTACGGGGGGTTTATGTATGTAGATGAAGCCACGTTCCAAAGGATAAAGATAACCTGCGGCAGCTTTGAATGAACAACCAACAGCAGCTGTGCCGGAGTGGCTAAAAGGCAGAAAATTCAAAAATTAATAAAAATGCCAAAAAAAAAAATCTCTCCATGTGTGTAACTTACCCCACAAAATTACCAGGTCCTGTTATTTTACGTCCTATCAATACTTTCATTACCTTACCCATAACCTCATACAAGGGGCCGGAGATTTCTTTTTCAAGTTTGCCCTCGTATTTCTCTTTCAGCTCCTCTTCGGTGAAGGGCAGCTCAATTGAAGTCTCATCTTCGGGACTAAAAAGTAACACCAAATAATGATAACGTGTTTGACCCTGTTTAATTGGAGGATCCAGCGACAAAACAAAGAACATTTGACGATTATCCTTGTGTGGCAACAAGAACAGCCTCAGCACAGAATCCATGGGAATTTTATAATCAAATGTTTTACCATGAAGTTGAAAGAATGTTGAAAATACTTTGATGTCATAACGACCTCTGGGTGTGAGACAATGAATTTCCCTAAAGATGGCAATGGCGTCACCAGATGCCGATATAACCGAAGCCTTGCTCATAACATTTGTCTGGAACGTTTCGACGGGGTCTTCTTCAGCCGATTCCACGGCGGGTATGTGGAAACGCATTTCCATTAAGCCCACCGGGGCATCATCGTTCTGATGAAATTCAATGGTAACCTCATTCTTACCCGTTGTACACTGCGAGACATGAGACAGCGGTATTTCGAATATCATTTTACTGTCTTTATCAAAACTGAGTACAGAACCCTTAAAATTTGCTGTACCCCAATTCCAACCTTTAACGCACATTTCCTTCTCCACCATATCCTGATGATAGACCTTTTTAACAAATTTCGCCAGTTTTTCATTTTCACTGTCCTTGAAGCCAACAAAACGATAGAGATTTCCAGATTTGGTAAACACCCGAATGCCCCAGTTACCGACAAATTTCTGAGAATTTATCAAATCGATATCATCGGCTGGTATGGTGTCCACTTTGCCAGTTTTACTATTTTTGTAGACAATATTCTGTTCGGACAATTTCAAACGGCCAGGTGTCTGCAAAAGAAAGTTTTTACGAACATGAGAAAAATGCGTTACATTTTTGTAAATCCGCTGAACTTACCATCACTCCCCGCACTTCCGCTGAAATATCATATTCCAATGTTTCCGCCATGATTTTGCAAAGATCGTTTTGTTCGTTCGCTCAACAACAATGAAATGCGGAATTTTTTGAAAACTTCTAGCTTCTAGTTATTTCGCAATTTTTTCAATTAAGTGCCGGCACGTTGATTCTTTCAATGGATCTTTTAACAAAACAAAGCACAAACAATGCTTTGCGCCTTCTTCTGCAGAAAATGGGGGAATGAAGGAATGTCAGTTGAAAATGGCATAAGGCAACATAAGCGAAAATCATTCACAAGGAATTGATAACAAAATTAAGATTGGCATTGGTAAAAAGAAGAAGCATTACTGCAAGGGTGTTGCCATATTAAAATATTTACACAATAAGCAAAAGAAGCCATAAATTGGGAATATCTGTATTTTTCGAAGATATGGGCCATCAAAGTTCCGCAAGGACTCTCATATTTCTGATTACAAAAATGTAAATTTATTATCAAAGAAGTCCACATTTCCTCGGATATGGGACTCCAAAATTCTCCAGGGACTCTTTTAAAGATGTCTATAGCAATATGGGTATGAATCAAGAACGAGAGAAGTGCGGATTATAAAAACATAATTATCTTAACAAAAATATCCACGTATTCTTTTGCAGTAATGAGTAAATGTATTGTGGCACACATTTTATTAAGATAGGAATCTTTCGCGAAGCCCAACATCTCATGTCCAAAGGAAAACGTTTTAGATCCCCGGCCGAAGGCTGGTCACCCACAAATATTATTCTAATTAATAGAAGATTTTGTCACGTAACTGGAGTTGGCATCTGTCCATAGGAGTAAGTCTAAAAAACCCCGCTGAAAATTGGCCAACCACCAATATTAT
The DNA here is from genome assembly GCF_032173495.1 of Musca vetustissima. Taxonomy (NCBI): domain Eukaryota; kingdom Metazoa; phylum Arthropoda; class Insecta; order Diptera; family Muscidae; genus Musca; species Musca vetustissima. The sequence goes on from NW_026880320.1 coordinate 302,141, forward strand.
TTCGTAATCAGGACTACTGTGTTAAATGACATCCATATTACCCCAGTAAATGTCCATGCGGAAGGCACATATCTCGAAAATTAGGAATTAATGCAAGAAAAGCATTATAATCAAGGTCTTAAGGTCTAATATGGTAAGCATTTCAAAACAGTCCTCAACCGGACCTTGAACTAGAAAGCCCCTTTAGTTTCTTTAGACGATATACTTAGAATCTTTTTTGAATCGATTAGGGCATATCAGTCTTCCTGATTGCAAAATCCGTAATTGCCGTTGAGGGGAAAACACATACGAGGATTCAGGCTTATGGGGGATTGGTATTATTTCTTGTTCAAACCTGGATGTCTACATGGTAAAATATAATGGAAAGAAAAGTAAGGTAAGCTATCAATGCCGATGCGATCTACGTCCAGATGTACGAACATTCGATGTCTCTTACTACGAAAAACAAAAAATTTTCAATCTCTGCTCGTCTTTACATAAAGATAAGATGTATAATACAACTGGAATCTTTTTATGCCTCCACCACAAGTTTGAGTGAGTATTGTGTGCATCACCTCGAGTTTATTCTGTGTAACACTTCGAAATATGCGTCACATACCCAATTTATTTATAATATATACTCCGGACCACACCAATTAAATTCTATGCCGACTTAGACATGTCTGTTCCCCTAGACTTGCTTTGGCACTTTTGGGTGCAGGAGCCGCTAATGAGGGTTCCAAAGTTTCTTTGGAACACTCACTTTTTCTTATATCCCTTCATTAGCCATTTGCCACAAAGGTGATGTTCTGTCGAGTGAAGCCGACGTATCGCAGGTTTGACGTCTCCTATCGATTTGAGGGTAGAGTGATGATGACAGTGACATTACCATCGTCCTCCTCATCTGACATTGGAATATAATTCCATATATTACCTGTGATGCTCTGCTGGTTCATGCGAAGCTGCAATATTTCTCAGCGAGGCTGAAGAGCGAAGAACTTTGTCGGTTTAAAAGTCGCCCAAGATCGACAGAAAAGTCATCTCACGCAGGTGGCGCATTTTGCGACAAGCGTGAACATGCGCTCATTGATTTGTGAGAAGAGTCCGTGTTCGAATCCGAGTTCATATTCCTAGAATTTGCACATGTGACATTTAGGACCGATGGTCCATGGCAGTCACGTCATCTTCAGTAAAAGAAATGAAGAACTAAGTCAACTATGGCAAGGACCATGGTACAATTATAAAAGGTAACAGCAAATCCCAGCTGATTTGATTCCAACGTAATACTAGTGTCAATATGAATTTGACAAATTATGTTTTTAAAAATCACCCAACAGGAAAATTGGGAACGCATACAATTTGAAATTGTTCTTTATTAAATGTGCTCCCGTATCCAATTTACTCAATCTGCCTGCTGGGAAAGTTTGAGGAAGCAAATCTTTCTTCAAGGAATAACTCGCTATTCCCAGCATTTTCATATGTGTTACACATATATATAGCAATGGCTCAATTATAGGAAAGATGTGGAAGCGATAGAAATATAAATTTGATAGATTTTCATTCATGTTTTTCAATTTTTATTTTGAGGATTCGAAAATATTTCATTTTCAAAATAAGAATAATTTGATGATAATTTGTTTGTTTACATTTTTCTGTCAAATGAGTTGACACTAGTAGAACTTACAACAAAAAATGTCCATGTTGTTGTTGTATCGTTTTTTGTACAACACACTTGCTGTTACCTTCTATTATTATACCATGGGCAAGGACATGGCAACTAAACCTAATACTAATCGAGGCGCGAAGGTATGGATGAGGATCAGTTCGAATACAGTTGGAACCCTAACTGCAAACCATATACACTGATGGAGACCCCAGCTTTAGGGTGTTAATAGTGGTTAATAGTGGACTTAAAAAATGTTGCCTTGTCAATACATAAGATCATTGGTATTCGGTCATTTCCTGCGAGACCGTTGATTCAATTTATAGCTACCCAATAACCAGTATTGGACTTTTCACGATCCGCAATCTGTGAACGTGTCCGATAGCATTCAGCTATGCTTCCGATCGCAGGTACATATAAGCTTAATTAGCACTGTAACAGTGTTTTTTAGATTATATCCGCGATTGGCGGAGAAAAGGGAGGATAGAAAAAAGGATGAGTTTATGTTATTTTGAAACACTACGTATTTTGGTGGGATCAATTCCGAAGAAAAATGTTGCAGTATTAATTGAGTTACACCCAAAGAGTGGGGTCTACAATGTGCCTCGTTGCATTTCCAGATATTTATATAGTTGGAGAATTTAAATCGCTATTGATAACATCACTTGGATATAAAGAATGAAATCGTTCTCCAAACACACTTTCTTATTAGTCTAAAAGATATACTCGATGTCGATTTTTTCAAAGAACAAAAATTTATTGGAACCTAATAGTACGTCTACATTGTCAATTCCATTGTATATCTGTCAAGTAAATCCTAAAAATTTAGATTAACCCGATATAAAGTTCTAATGTAAATGCCGTTTAATGAACTAAATAAACAAATTTTGGTATTTTGAGATATTGAAGTTTATATTTCAGTATCATTTAAGAATTAAGCTTTGAATTCTTCCCGATTTTTCTACTAAATTGCTTATCCCCCATTTCCTACATTTGTGCTGCCAATGTGGCAATAACGCAGCCATTTTAAAAGAATGGCAATACCAAACGTTTGTTTACAATTACCGGTATGTAGTTGGCAACGCGGCGTTAACGTGTTGGAATAGACTCGATTGAGAATTGCACAAACTTAGTTAATTTATTAATAAAAAAACAAACAAAAAATGGATGCGGTATGTAAACTTGATTAATTACTCAGTAATTTACTTAATAATTAATATTTCCTTTACATCCAATAGGAATTGAAACAAAAAATTGAGAGCTGTGTTCGTACGGCAGAAGACTTCACAAAACTATACTATCAGTCGTTTGATAAACGGAGGCATGTAAGTTAAATAGTATTTCTATAAATAATGCCGAATATTTTTAATATATTTTAAATCTCCTTGCAGCAAATCAGCCGCCTTTACCTGGAAAATGGTTTATTTGTATGGAATGGCAATGGCGCCTCGGGCAAAGATAATATACACAAATATTTCATAGAATTGCCCTCATCGGAACATACAATTTCCACTCTGGATGCTCAGCCTATTGTTGATGATGCTGTTGCCGGCCAATTAACATATCTAATACAATCTGGTGGTACTGTCAAATATACCGACCAACCGGTTAAACCTTTCCAGCAAACGTTCATTATAACTGCCCAAGATGACAAGTGGAGAATTGCCAGCGATTGTTATCGCCTGCAAGATGCTTTGGTGACACAAAATAAATAAGTGGTGGGAGGAGAAGATTGTTTTTAGTAGTTAGGTCTAATTTTGTACTGACTTTGTAAAAAAAATGAATAATAATAAAAAATAATGTAATTGTAATAATGAAACAAACATTTAAAGGAAATATTTAAGCTGTATGATTGTTTTTCGCAATAATTCGAAATATCAGCCTTTAGGGTTCTTGTAATGTGAATATATGCAAGAATTAGCAATAATTTTGAATTTTAGGTTCTTATGGCATAAAGAAGGTTTTAGTATGTACAAGGGTCCATATACCTATTTTATAGGATTTTCCTAGCAATGTGTTATTTACAATATATTAGGATGGGGGAAAAATCCATTATGAAAATGTCGATAAAACCGCATGTTAGCATAAAACTGTTTTAAACCATTTATACAAAGCTGGATTCAAAATAAGCTTGATGTTTGGGTGCCACACCAATTAACAGAAAAAATAGGATGGATCAAATTCCCATCTGCGAAGTCTTGCCAAACGGAATGAGATAGACCCATTTCTTAAACGGATGGTGACTGGAGATGCACGGTGGACAAACCAGGTGGGTTACTCTGTATTGCGATGCGTGAGAAAAATTGTAACGCATCGCGTAATTGGTACTCTCTAATTCGTTTTCGTATCTCCTTTCGCATCTACTTTACGCAAATGTGGCATCACCGCACTCTGTAATACGAAAACGCATGTCAAACTCGTTCGTTAAGCGCAAATATCTTGCGTTAACAAAATAGCAAACGCAAAGGAAGCGAAACATATAAGTAAGCTCAATTAAAGGTTTTATTTATATATAAATTGTAAATTATTTTAAGTAAAAGGCAAAAAAGTCACAGACTCAGCAACGTCAGTTCCTAACTTCAGTAGATTTTATGGGGCAACACAGTGATTTGGCAAAGGGACAGTTGCAGAGTTCAAATTCGAAACAACGCGCCAACAATTTGTGGACAAAACTGTCTGATGGCCTCAGTTCAAATTGACCTCCTGTAAAAGATGTCGATTGTTGGAAAAAGTAATGTATTCTATTTTTATATAATATGTGAAACTATGTGTGCATATTTACAGGTTGGTGTTGATAACCACCTTGTCCAAGCAATTTCAAAGCAGCGGCCTCTTTTATTGGAGTTGGAATTGTTGTGGATCTATTTGGAAAGACGAGCGTTTAATAAATACATAAACGAATCTTTATTGAGACGAACATGTTGTATAAATCTATAAAAATTAAATATTTGAAAACGTTTGTCACATAATTCGTACTTCAATTTTAATACCCGTGGTCACTTAGGGAGATTATTTGATCGATCTCATAAAATTCTTTTTTTTGTTTTTAATTCGTTCATCATTTTTGTTTCAAAAAATACTCGTACCACACAAAAAATATGTTTTTATTTAAATTTTTTGACGTTTCCTTTTGTCATTCTTCGTTGTTGTTTACTTTGTGGCGACAGTGTTGCCCTATTTTCGATTTAGTTTGCGAATGCGTGTGCGCGAGCGTTACAGAGTACCAAATTGTACTTTTAACGCATTTAGCTTTCGCATCGCAGTTGCTTTCGCAACGCAATACAGAGTAACCCCCCAGGACTAACGGCCAGGAAGGTTCTGCTATGGATTTGGTGAGACTGAAAGGGGATTATTTATTATGAGCTGCTTCCCTATGGCCAAACGTTAAATTCTGGTGTCTACTGCCAACAATTGGGACGTTTGAAGATAGCAAATGACCATAAACGGCCAGAATTGGCCAACAGGAGAGGTTTCGTGTTCCACCAGGACAACACATCTATAGTGACTTGCCAGAAACTTCGGGAGTTTTGTTGTGAAGTTTTATTGCATCTGTCATACAGTCCGAACTTGGCACCAAGAAAAATTTGATTTTCTTGCATTGCAAAATTTGTTTAATAATAAAAAAAATTTTATCCAGGTAGGATTGAGAAAATGGACTACTAGAATTTTTTGCAAATAGAGAGCAGGACTTCTATAAGAGAGGCATTATGAAGCTACCTTTAAAATGGCAACAAATCTTACACTATTTGACCATATTCGGACATTACGAAGAATGTTAAATAAAGTCCCATAATTCATATAAAAATAATGGATTTCCTTTTCCACAACTTAATATTACCACATTCAAAACTGGGCAGAAAATAGGAAAAATGTTGGATAATATTTCAAAAGGTATTAAAAATCCTAACTATGATCCGAAAGTTGGTAATTTGATGTTTAATGCGAAATTCAGAATACCAGCTTAGAGATAAAGTTTTTCTTCCTCCTTTTCCTTTTCTAAAAGAATCAGACATTTGGACATTAAGGATGGGGGCTTCTATTTTTTTCCATCGGAACCGAACTCACTTTTAGAATATGTTCAGAATCCACTGAAAGTAATCGAAAAATTTACGAATATAGAAAATTAAGGTTACTTTTTTTGTTATTTTTGTAAACAAAATACACACAATTAGATTTTCCCTCAGAGTATGTTAAGATTATTTGGAAAATAATCGGAAAACCAGTTAGAGAATCTCGGAAAAATCACATATCAGAACCCTCGATAAAAATGGTTAGCGATTTAATTTGGTTATTGAAATCACGATTGAGATCGGAATATTTAGGACTAGATGGAATGAATTGAATATAATTTTCAGGATTTTGAATGTTTCAGCTGAATTTTTTAAACGATGTGGATAAAATAACTTCTAGAACAAAATTGCCAACATAGGTATAGTTTTGTGCTAGCTCTGATATATAGGTTTGATACTTCTTTAGATATTTTGAAAGTTCTAACCATATTATTGTACAGATTAACTTTATGTTTTGGAAGGGCTCTGGTATAAAGGTCCGGTATTACTATATTAATTTTGGAAGTGCTAGCGGCATTTTTATACGAATTATCCTCAATTTCACATTAAAAATGTTAGGGGAAAAGGATATCTACCCAGATGTTCAATATACATCCAAATTTCCTCCCAGAAATATATTGAGTTGAGTTATTTAACACGCATTTAAAGGGTCGGCTTCATTTTAAGTAATTTGAATGACTGTCAACCATTTATTAAGACACGGGACTGGAACGCCTACGGGGACCAAATCTAGATGCTATCGGACGTTCTGCATATAGTGGACAGCCAGCTTGCTTTGGGAGAAAATGACCAAGTGGCTATGATTACAAGATCGACGAGATGAAATTGGCGCCCTAAAAATTAATCCCTGGTCTTAGGTCACCTCCTTTCTGAAGTGACTTACCTAACAATGAGGTGTTAGGCGACCTATTGCTCATCAGAATTTCTGGGTTTTGGAGTCAGGGTACCGACTGAATTTAAACGGAGCCTTGTCGATTCGTGGGCGCCACAACAAGTTATACAGATACAGTTAAAAGAACTAGATTTCATGCTTTATTTTTTTTTTCAAAACACATTCAATACAAGTGTCAAGCTTAAAAACTACTAAGAACTTCAAATGTCTAGAAGTCATTAATCTCTAAATCTTAAAATTCTAATTGGCTACTGTAAAGTGGAGCATTCAAAATACAACAGTTCCATTGGCTTTTCAATCTTAAGTACTATACATAACCTCAAAAAATGGATCTTCACATAACATACATGGCATACATACATACATATGTATATAAAAATATATACACACTTATTCATTTTTCGATTTCTTATTATCCGGCTCATTGCCATCATCATCACCATCCTCCTCACCACCACCTTCTGTACTAGTTGAAAATACCGGTTTTGGTTGAGTCTGCTTATAGGCCGGTGCAATCCAATATGGATTTTCTTCAGCTTCTTTGGCATATTTGAGAATAGCTTCACGAGGATCTTGATCATCATCGACACGTTTACTTAGACCCAAATTGCGGATAACATATGAACTGAGGGTACCACCGGAACTAGCAACACGACCACCCTGACCACTGGTAATGGGCAAATCAGGACGACGTGATTTAACCGGATCCAAACGATCCTTCTCCATTTTCTTACGTGATGAACCCGATTTCTCTTGCCTAAACATGGGTAGGGCATGAGGGGTGATAATTTGCGACACACCAACAACTTCCACTTGACGCTTCTTGCGATATTTCTTGACGGCACACAATTTGGCACCCCTTAGAGATCTTTGTTCATCATAGTAACATTTAATCACCCCATTACCACAACCCACAAACAATTGATTAAGTTTGGGATGCCATAACGTCTTTATGATATGTGAATCGGTAACCGGGATTCTCTTGATCTCCTCAAATGTTTGAGTATTATAGAAATGTAAATTGGCTTCCTTTTCGCCTTTGGCCAGGGATTCTCCCGTAACCAAAATCTTATCATCCGGACTGAAACAGCAATCGGTGGTGTCATAACGTGAATACAGGTTCGACCAAACATTCATGGGTTGTTTGAAACTTCGAATATCCCACAACTTCATCGTTTCATCATTACACCGTGTGGCCAATTGTTGGCCCAAATATGAAAACATAATTGAGGTTATTTCGGAACCCTTTTGATGAGCACCTCTTAAACAATGTGTGGTGTTGACAAACATTTTCCTCGTATCCCACATTTGTATGGAACCATCAATACAACCCGCCGCAATCAAGGTGGCATCTCGATTATAGGCACACGAAGAAGCATTAGTTTTCAAACCACCTTGTGCCCTTATCTTAATTACCGTATGTTGCTCCTTATTCTTTATACCTTTCCAAATGCGCAATGTTCCATCCATAGCAGCCGTCAGGAATTCCTCTTTTGTGTATGGGTGCCAACAACCGGAAGTCAATTGTGCCGTATGGCCCTTTGTCTTGGACATATCGGTAATATACAGATCACCCTTAACACATTCCATTTTCTCAAAACCATCTCGATCTAAAATCTTTGCTTGCGAATTCCCGGAAATTACCAATATCATATCACCCGTTATGGAATAGTGCAAATCGCGAATGGGATAATTCTCACAGGGCTGTATGGTACGAAAACTACGCATAGATGAATCCATACCGGCAAAATCCCAAAATGAAACTTCATAGTCTATGGAACCGGAAACCAAACGAGCACCAGCTGGGTCTCCAGCTAACGCCAATATGGCTTTGGAGCCATGTTGCATTTTAACTTCGTGGCTATCGGGAATTTTCTTTTCCAAATCTTCATCTTCGTCATTATCATCATCGTCGTCCTCATCATCATCACTGTCTTTTGTTGGCTTTTTAGATGAATCTTTAGATTTGACACTACCATCTTCTCCCGTGGCCATTGAAGGCAGAGGGCCTATAATTTCATCGTCATCATCATCGTCGTCTTCTTCATCCTTGGAGGGTGGTGGTGCCGGGGCAACTTCTTTGGCTTTGGCAATTTGTTCCTATTAAAATAAAACACCAATTACTAACTTCGCTACTGTTAAAATCCCCCATCTACTCACATTGATATCAAAGACCTTGGCCGTTTTCCTACCAAAACCGGTAAGACCCATAACTTCTTTTAGCCTCTGGGCCTCCATATCTTCAGTGACATCCTCAATTTGTTTTTGCATCTGATGTTTATCGATTTTTTTGAAACCTCCAACTGCACCGCCATCACTTGGGCCGGCCTGTTCCTTTTCCTCTTCATTTCCGGCAGCAGCTACTGTTGGCTTGCTGAGATTCAAATTAATTTTACCAAATGAAATTTTACCCCTCTGCATTTTTGAAGTAATTTATTTTATTTATTTGCTGACAAAAATTTGGTATATTTCTAAACAAGAAGAAGAAGAGTAAGAAAATAGATGCCATCGACAATCAAGAGCGAGGCCCATTGTACTTTGGTCTTGTATAATAATAATCCGAAATGTTTATAGCAGGTTACATGATTGCTGATAACAATACTACGAAGCCCGATTCCTCTGCAGCTGTTAAATATAATGGTAAACTGTAACTACAATTTCAAGAATAAGAACAGTTTTGAAACTTATTTCTGACATTCCTCATTAAAATAATCATTTTATACTCTTGGACTTCTGTGCTAATCGAAACCTAATGGATTGTATGTAAGTTCTAATGGATTTAAGTATGAGGTAGTTAGTTATTTTCCAATGTTTTTTATTTGTCTTTGTGGTTGAATATACACACAAATAAATGACGAATTCCTATTGAAAGGGGTTTTAAGATCATAACCACAATAAACAACTAATTTTAAATATCGGTGTCTAAACTGACAGAAGATGGTTTGTCATTGCACTAACAAAGCTTTACGGTCGGATTTATAATTTAAAATTCGAAATTTGTTATTACTTCAGCAAAACCTCGAAATATACCTTGGAAATGCCCTTTAAATATATTCATATTCCAACCGACTTGGCTATAAATTCCAAGTTTTCGAAGGTGAAGACATATTTACTGAAGATTATCAACATATCTCCCAAATATAAGAATATTTCCTTGAAAAATATTCTTAATAAATCCACGCCTCAGTTGGCCCTTGAAAAATATTCTTTAATAAATCCACGCCTCAGTTGGCCCTTGAAAAATATTCTTTAATAAATCCACGCCTCAGTTGGCCCTTGAAAAATATTCTTTAATAAATCCACGCCTCAGTTGGCCCTTTGAAAAATA